>NC_081325.1:38268127-38610627 GCF_026419965.1 Kogia breviceps
GGGGCACGAACCCATGTCCCCTGCATCGGCAGGCAGACTCTCAACCACTGTGCCACCAGGGAAGCCCTGAAATTAATTTTTGTAGCATTTAGCATGAAATAAAATATGGGGACTCATCTAGAATGAAGAATAATAATAAGAAAAAAAGTAAAAACTTCTAGGAGTATGAGAAATAACACATTTTGAGAACTGGTTATTAATAAAGGTGAACAAAAGAGATTAGGGAATGATGGCAATTGATAACTATTTATTGGCTCCAACCAAATGCCAAGCAATTATCTGACTACTGGAAATATGATCAGATAATGGAGAGACTATACATAACAAGTACATATATGGAAATTTATAAATATATAAGTGTATTTAAAAATATCAGTTGGCCCGCTAATAAATTGAAATCCATTTTGGAATAACTTAGAAATGTATTTTAACATAATGCTCTTGAAACAAAACAGTAGTTTGGCAAAATAAATGAAGTGATTCAGAGAAGTCACCATAAGACCTATGAGTTTAGAACTTGGCTTGTCTGATTTCTTGATGATAAACTGGACAAGGAACTGGAAGAGTGTTATAATTAAGACTAGTGGTGTTACATAAGTTGTAAAAGTAAGGTAAAATTTATATAAAGGGAGCAATGAGACAACTGGCCTTGTTAGTCATGTTATAAGGTATGACATGAATTTGAAAATGCATATCTGTGAAACAAAAGCATTCCTTTCTATTCACTAATTTTCTATGTAATTAAAAAATAGTATTTTTAGTTAAAAAAACACTAAATAATTCTAGTAATGAAGCTATCATGGTAAATATGAGACAATATCCAGTAATTATGTTTTTATCTCTTCACAAAAACCTTCATGTTACATAATATTAACTTGCAAAGCAGGGTCCATAAATCCAGAGTAACAACTTGGTGAAATAAATTTTTGAAAATATAAATTCACAGATTACACTATCCAAACATACATACTTGCAAATATAATGTATTTCAACATAGATGTTGTAAGGATAGAATATTATTATACTAAAAACACCAAAAATAAATATGCAATATCATAAATAAGAACATTATACTTTCTCTTATAATTTTCTTTATATGTGCTTCTCTATTTCAATTATCATTCTGATTTTAATGGATAAGGTAACAACTTAAGCACTTTCTACTTTAGTTCATATTACTTTACTCATGCCTCAATTTGATGTTACTAAAATTAACATTCAGAAATTCTTAGTTTTCTGAAAGCATTCTTTTTTTTTAAATTGAACTATAGTTGATTTAAAATGTTATGTTAGTTTCTGGTATACAGCAAAGTGATTCAGTCATATATATATACACCTTTATTTTTTTCATATTTTTTCCATTATAGTTTATTATAAGATATTGAATATGTTCCCTGTGCTATACAGTAGGATCTTGTTGTTTATCTATTTTATATATAGCAATTTGTATGTGCTTATCCGAAACTCCTAATTTATCCCTCCCCCAGCCCTTTGCCCCTTTGATAACCATGTTTGTTTTTAATGTCTCTGAACTGTTTCTGTTTTGTATCATATTTTAGATTCTATGTATAAGTTATATCATATATCTGTTTTTCTCTGACTTATTTCACTTAGTACAATAATCTCTAGGTCCATCCATGTTGCTGCAAATGGCATTATTTCATTCTTTCTTATGGCTGAGTAGTATTCTATTTTATGTATGCATATATATATATATATATATCTTATGTATGCATGTATGTGTGTATAGAAAGATAGATATATCTTTATCCATTCATCTGTTGATGGACACTTACATTGTTTACATGTCTTGCCTATTGTAAATAGTGCTGCAATGAATACTGGGGTGCATGTATCTTTTTGAATTAGAGTTTTCTCTGGATATATTCTCAGGAGTGGGATTACTGGATCATATGAAGTTAGAACAGTCCCTCACACCATACACAAAAATAAATTCAAAATGGCTTAAAGACTTAATTTTAAGACATGGAAACCATAAAGCTCCTAGAAGAGAACATAGGCAAAACATTCTCTGATATAAATTTTAGCAATATTTCCTTAGGTCAGACTTCCAAGGAGATAGAAATAAAAGCAAAAATAAACCAACTGGGACCTAAGCAAACTTATAAGCTTTTGCACAACAAGAGAAACTATAAACAAAATGAAAAGACAACCTATGGACTGAGAGAAAATATTTGCAAGTGATGTGACTGACAAGGGTTTAATTTCCAAAATATACAAATAGGAAATACAACTCAATAACAAAAACAAAACAAAATAACCTAATCAAAAAATGTGCAGAAGATCTAAATAGACATTTCTCCAAAGAAGACGTACAGTTGGCCAATAAGCACATGAAAAGATAATCAACATCACCAATTATTAGGGAAATGAAAATCAAACTACCATTAAGTATCACCTCACACAGGTCAGAATGGCCATTAATAAAAAGTCTACAAATAATAAATGCTGGAGAGCATGTGGAGAAAAATTAACTCTCCTACACTGTTGGTGGGAATGTAAATTGGTGCAGTCACTATTGAAAACACTGTGGAATCCACTTAAACACTACCAAATGTAAATATATATAGCTAATGGGAAGCAGCCACGTAGCACAGGGAGATCGGCTCAGTGCTCTGTGACCACCTAGAGTAGTGGGATAGGGAGGGTGGGACAGAGATGCAAGAGGGAGGAGATATGGGGATATATGTATATGTATAGCTGATTCACTTTGTTATAAACCAGAAACGAACACACCATTGTAAAGCAATTACACTCCAATAAAGATGTTTTAAAGAAGTCCCTTTAAAAACTAAAAATAGAGTTACTATATGAAAGCATTTTTGATGTAATTTCTGTTTTTCTATGATTCAAAATTATTATTTTTCTTATATAAATTCATAATCTAACTTTCTACCATTTTATGATTAATACTTTTCTTTGAAGGAAAATCACTGACTTCTATACAAAATTTTACTTTAACAGGTTATGTATTATAATAACTCTGGGCTTATGCAATTTCAAAAAATGACTTTTAACTTCTAATTTATTTCCAAAATCAAAAGTATATTTTTAATTTTTAAGGAAATAATGTTCAGTGCATTTCTGTGTTAAAGGGTAGAATGAAGTCTTTGTTTTTTTCTGTTAAAATTATTTCCAGTTTTACTTAATAATCTTAAAGCTTAAATGTTATTCATCAGTGATGCTAACGGTGAGTAAGTTCTGTAGTAAAAAAGTGTACATATTCTCTTTCAGGTCTCTGATTGAATATGTTATTATTTTTAATTCTTCATGGAAAAACAAAATTTATATCATAAGAATTTTGAAAGATTTCTCCATTTTTTTTTTACTCATCTCAATTCTTTTGTTGAATGAATAACCATGCACCAAGCCTATACCATACAGAGTTCCATAGTTTTAACTGATTCCCTCAACTTAGTTAAGGAAACTGGAAAATTACTGTTCACAGACCTCTGTGTTACAATTAGGAGAGAGACTACATTATTATACATTCTCTTATGGAAGCATAATGAGCCTTCAGGCTAAATAACATAATAGGAAATATTACACTTAGGTTTCAAGATCACCATGCCACAGACTATCTATATGAATTTGTGAGTCATGTTACATAAATAAAATGATAAATGAAATGTACATGGAACTTAATGTCATACATGAATATTTTCATCTTCTCATAAAAATATTTAATTTATAGGAGGAGGATAAAATTCTACAAATTTTATGTAATACCTACAACATACCAGGCAATGTGCTGAGAGTTTCACATTTGTTAAAAATTTTAAAAACTACAAGTCCATCCTAAAGTCATTAAAAAGCCTGAGTGTAATGCCCTTGAGAAATATCTGTTTCCGAATAATATTTTACATGCTCATGGTGTTCTCAATAAAGTTTTTTTTAATATGCCATTGGCAAACTAAAGTAAAACCAAAGAAAAATTATATATATATAATGTATATTATATATATATTATATATATAATGTGTACAATTTAAGAATGTGATCTAGGGTTAATTGTTCTTCCTAAAATACTATAATGTATATGGGTATAATAACAAACTTTTCAAAGTAATAGTGATATTGGGTGGTATCTTGTTATTTTTAATATTCTTATATAATACAATAAAATTTGATAATAAACATATTTATTCATCTTCTTACTTTATTCCTTTCCTTATTCATTTATTATTTCATGATTACATTTATTCATTTAGAACCAATCACTGTTCTACATGCTGTGGATAAAGAAATAAACAGCAACAAAACAGTTTTCATGAAGCTAACTTTCTAAGAGATGTATAGTTCAAGTAATGCTTGCTGCTGTAACAGATAATTCCAAAATACCCAATAGATGAAACAAACAAAGGTTTAATTTATTTTTATGTCACCATGCAGTAAGAATATTCCTAGTTGGGGCCTTCCATGTGATTAAATTAAGCAAACAGCTTTTTTTTTTTTTTCCATCTTGAAACACCATTTCCTCAGGGCCTTGGATTATACATTCCATTCAGATGGCTGATGGGGAAAGAGAACAAGGGAGGAAAGCACTGCAGTCTCTTAACTATTTCAGCTAGAAAGGGACAAATTACTTTTGTTCACATTTCATGAGTGAGAACTAGGTTTAGGCCCTAGGGCATGGGGAGAAACACAAGGGAAATGTAATTATGACTTCACAACTGATTCCAAACAAAATTAGACCCTGTGGATAGAGCAAGATGTTAATGGTCAGCTAAATGTCATTGCAACTGTCCACCTTTATGATATACAAACCTTGTTTCCACTTTTCTTCTCCAACACAGAACGCATTTTCCTTTCCCCAAAGAAAGCAAACCAAGTTACCTCTAAAACAGCAACCAATTTAAAGTCCAGTTTATGAAGAGTTTCCTCCATAAGTTCTAGATGTGGTTCTTCTCAGGACAGCAAACTGAGCTAAAATAGATTAGTGTCTGCCACTCCAAAACTCAAAATGTATAGGAGTAGAGTTGGGACAAAGTAAAATTACAATTAAAACAAAAACAAACAGTAACAACAAATTTGAGAAAGGAAAGAATTAGGGCCACACAGCACTTATCATCATAAGTATAATGAAATCTGAGTTGAATGACATTGTGAGGATGACTGTTCTCCTTTTTAAGTTAGGTACAATTTTTTATTTTTTGTAGAAATTCCTTTATCCATTGTTCTTCATGAGTTCTTTCTCTGTATGGCAAGGGAAGAATTTATCCCTTGTACATTATTCTCTTTGGCAACATCTGAAGCTGAGAAGGAAACTGTGCCTTCATGAGATGCTGTAAATTTCTTCAGTCAGCTTTAAGCCTTAGCAAGTTTAATGCCTGAGAATTGTTTTAATTCTCAAAATAAAAACAGGGTTTTTTTTTTGACCTGGAAAAACAAGAGAAAAAATTAGCATTCCAGTTTTGAACTTTTTTGCTTAGATCCATAGTTTCAATGAGTAAATGTTCAACCTTGAATGTTGTGTCAGAAACTTTGCTTTGTTTTCCATGCCACGTACTAAGCCAATGATATAGCTAATCTTTACTTTAAGAAACACATTTCATTATTATTCATTAGAATTTAAGTTCATTCTAGATGTAGTAAAAATCAGTTCTGAATTCTTGACAACTTAACATAATCAATCTTGATTTTATTTCTAGGTCACACTCAAATAAGAATGCTCCTGATCAAGCAGCCTTCCATTTGGTTATTTTTGAAAAATGACCGACACTTCCATACTGTTACTCAGTACCCTTCTTTGCCTTCAGTTTCCTCTCTATTAAATATAAGTAGGAAAAAGCTTCTTAGAGAGCACACTTGTTTATTAACTCAGAAGGGACACACAAGTTTTATGCTTAAATTTTATTTACTACAAATAATCACGTGGCTCCACTAGATACAACAGTGGTTTAGGAATGTAATCATAGGCAGGCATTCTCTTTTAGGCAATAATTTTATATAATGAATGGAGTCTGTGTTTTTGATCAACTAGTTGCTTTTAACACATGATTAAAGACACTAAAATTAAAGGAAGAAAAGGAAGACATTATGGTATATATTATGAAGTAAAACAAAGTTGGTTAAACGGATAGTAAGTGATAATTGCAGAGGGGTTTATTTCATCTTAAAGGGTATAAAAACCTGAAGGGAGGAAGGGGGTGATCCATGTGGGTATTGACTTCCGGTCAGAAATAACAGCAAATGAAAACATTTTAGGCAAAATGTGCTTAGAATTTTGAAGGAGAAAGTGGAAGAATATTATACATGAAACAGTCAGTGAGGTCGGTATGGAAAAAGAATGATCAGAGATGTATCTGGATCTGAATCACATAGCATCTTACAAGATGTTAATAATTTTGGAATTTGCCCTGAGTGAAGTGGGAAGTTATCAGATTGTTTTAAGCAGAAAGGCAATATGACCTTACAAAAAAGTTGCAAAAATGATATTCCAAGAACCCAACTATATCTTCACTGTTTTCCTTGATGTTTACATTTTTAAAAACTTATAGTGCACATATCAATCCAGGAAATTATATTGATACAATATTACTAATTCACAGATTTTATTTGAATTTTACTAGTTAACTCAATACAGTTCTTTTTCTGGTTGAAGATCTAATCCAGGATTGTACATTTCTCTTAGTTGTCACATCTCTTTAGTCCCCTTCAATTTAGTACAGCCCTTCAATTTTTACTTGTCTTTCACAGTCTTGACCATTTGGAAAAGCACTGACTGATTATTTAATAGAATGTCCTTGGAAATGGATATATGTGATGTTTCCTCAGCTTAGACTGAGTTTGTGCAATTTTGGCAGGAATATAAAAGAAGTGTTGTTTTGTTCTTTTCAGGGTAATATACCAGCAAATAATTTTGACATGTCTTCTTACTGGTAAAATCAGAGCATTTTGGGGGAGTTGTACCTGCCAGGTTTCTCCACTATAAATTTCTATTTTTCTATTTGTAATTAATCACTATCTGTTGGGAGATATTTTGATACTATGAAAATATTCTGTTTATCATTAAACTTTTGCCCAATTAACATAATATCCCTGTTATTGCCTACAATGATGATTATTTTGGTATTTGTCAAACAGTGATTTTCTATGTCCATACTTCTTTCTACATTGATTAGTATGAATTCTAATATAAGGAAAATTCTTCTTTGCTCTTCTTTAATTCACTTTGTTCTTTATATCAGTATGTAATCGTGAATATTTATTTTCTTCTAGCATTACAACTCAGTAGCAACTTTGCTTATTTCATTTGTTAAAAATAACTTTTATTTGGCCATTGATAAATTCTTCCTAGTAACTCCTATAATCTCTTGATATGCCCTCATCATTTTGTTAAAGCAAATTTTTACTCTCTGTCACCACAAGATATTACAGTCTCATTTTCTACTTTTCAGCCACAGACCTAGAATCAACAATTTATCCAAAAAAGTTCTTTGTTGCATTGTATTTAAAAACCAACATCTAGGTGCTGAGTGTTCCTATTAATGCCAGATGCCATTTTTTGTAAGTATCTTTAATGGACAGAGGTCAAAAATATACATATAAAAACTCAAAAACTTGTTTCAATCTATATATTTAAGATAAGGAAGCCTAGTGTAACTGATGTGGTGTCGGTGGACAAGAGAGTAAAATAAAATGAGGTTAAATATATCCAGGGGCAAGGTAATCTATGGTCTTGTATACAATGATAAGTCTAGCTTTTATTGTAAGAGTGATGAGAAGCCATTGAAGGGGTAAAGCATGTGCAGCATAGGATGTGATTCATGATAACAAAATATAACTTTACCTGTAAAAAGATGATTACAGTTAGGATCTACTGGGATGTGAGATTTAAAATAAGTAAAGGGCATAAAAGAAAATAAATGAGATTTAAAAGATAGTAAGAAAAGAATTGGGGGAAGAAGCTAAGGCACACAGTTATCTCTTTCTAAGTATTTACATTAATATTATGGCCATTATTCATAAGCTTTTCTTCCGATAACAAGGGGGGAAATAAAAACAACTTTTGGGTAACAATGAGTTAACCTGCAGAAATAAGTGCCTTAAGCGGTATTTGTCATTTTGAGTAAATGGTTCATGACTGACCTTGTGTTGGAAAAATAGTTCAAATGTCTCAACATGTATAAGTAATAAATGGCTATGTAAAGCAAAGTTTATATCAGGAATGATAGAGAGATTTTAATCGAATTACACACAAAGGAAGCCAGCTGAGATTAATCCTATGAATCATGGCCCTAGCTGGGCACTCTACTTGTTTCAGGAGATGAAAAAGACAGAAGTCGAGGCAATATTGCACACCCTCAAAATACTGATTGAAGACTACTGGATAGTCTCAGTTAAGTACACATGGAAAAAGTAAAACATATCCACTTTATACTTGGGCAAATAGAATGAGTTGGCTAAATTTATATGAGAAACAAATAACCCACATAATTATTTGCAAAGTACCAAAAAAAAAAAAGAAGGAAAGAATTTCAAAAGAAAAGTTCAGATGGAAAAGGATAACATTCATGAAAAAAAAATCTCCAAGGAACATAGTTTTTCACAAAAATTCATAGCTTCCCAGATGTAAAAGGGAAGAAAAGTTAGATTGTTAAAGAAAAAGAAAAAAAAAAAAAATCAGAGGTGGGCTTCCCTGGTGGCACAGTGTTTGGGAGTCTGCCTGCTTATGCAGGGGACATGGGTTCATGTCCCAGTCCAGGAGGATCCCAAGTTCCATGGAGTGGCTGGGGCCATGAACCATGGCCACTGGACCTGTGCATCTGGAGCCTGTGCTCCGTGGTGGGAGAGGCCATGGCAGTGAGAGGCCCGTGTACTGCAAAAGGAAAAAAAAAATCAGATGCATGAGAGGGAGTGGCTCAGATCGAAAAGTAGGAAGACCCTGAGCTCACCTCCTCCCACAGGTATGCCCAAATTACAGCTATTTACACATCAACTATCAATGAGAATGACTTGAAGCCTAGAAGAAAATATTTTCCACAACTAAAGATATAAAGAAGGGATCACAATAAGATGGGAGGGAGGGGAGGAGATTTAGTATAATCAAGACACATAGCCCTGAGTAGGCAACCCATAAATGATACCATAATAATTGCATATGTTCTTCCCAAAGAGTGAAGGGTCCAAGCCACACATCAAACTCCTCAGCCCAAGAAACCTGCATTAAAAAGGTTTTGCCCCAAGAATGTCTGGCATTGAGGTTTGCATATGGGAGAGCTGGTGACCTGTAGGAAACAGAGACATTGCTCTTAAAGGGTGCATGCAAAATCTCACGTGATCTGAGACCAAGCACACAGGCAATGATTTGAAAAGATCCAAGGTTAGATACACTTGCTGATTTTGGAGAGCCTCCCAGAGAGGCAGAAGGCATCTAAGACTCCCTTTGGTAGTGGAGATGCTGGTAGCAGCCATTTTAGGGAGCTTGTTCTACCATGAGGACACTGGTGCTGAAAATAAATATTTTGGAGTCTTTCCCTGACCTCTTAGTGCTGGAGGGCTTACCCACCCACAAGCCAGTTGGCTCCATTACTGGGACACCCCAGGCTGAGCATCAAGCCACATATGGAGCCAAGCCCACACCCAACAAGTCAGCACCATGTTCCCACAAGCCTCTCAGAAGCTGCCCTGGGGCCTCGTACTAGCAGCTTGTAATAGTCCCACATCCTGTGGGCCAGGTAGCCAACTGTAAATAGCCCTAACCACACCCACCAGAGGGCTGGCAGCAATCACAAAAAACAGGGCTTAGCAGCCAGCTGGGCTGGGCCAAGCCCCACCTACTAGTAGACCCACAATAGTTGTCCACACCACAACATAATGGCACATACAACACGTATAGGGTGCATCCTGAGAGCATATTAGCTCTAGTCACCATAAAGTAGTGTGCCACTGGGCCTTATAGGACATCTAAATAAAGCCATTTCTCCCGGGTCAAGAAATGTACACAACATACCTAAGGCATAGAAATAAACATAGAAAATTAGATAAAATGAGGAGACTGAGGAATATGTTCCAAACAAACAAATAAAGAAAAAGAAGACAAACCTCAGAAAAAGAACTAAATGAAATGAAGATAAGCATTCTACTTGATAAAGAGTTCAAAGTAATGATTAAGTGACACAACGAATGTGGGAGAAGAATGGGTGAACAGAGTGAGAATTTTAACTAGAGTTAGAAGATATAAAGAATCAAACAGAGACTAAGAATACTGTAACTGAAGTAAAAAATACACTAGAGGGAATAAACAGTAGATTAAATGATATGGAGGAATGGATCAGTAAACTGGAGGACAGAGTAGTGGAAATCACCCAAGCTGAACAGGAAAAAGAATTTCAAAAATGAGGATAGTGTAAGAGACCTCCAGAACAATATCAAGTATACTAACATTAACAGTCATTATGACTGTTAATGTCATAATGACTGTTAACAGTCATTAACAGGCATTCCAAAAGGGGAAGAGAGAGAGAAAAGGGCAGATAACTTATTTGAAGAATTATAGCTGAAAACTTTCCTAACTTAGGGAAGGAAATAGACATCCAAATCCAGAAAGCACAGAAAGTTCCAAAAAAAAAAAAAAAAAAATCCAAAGAATTTAACACCAAGACACACTATAATTAAAATGACAAAAATTAAAGATATAGAAAGAATCTTAAAAATGGCAATAGAAAAGCAACTAGTTACAGACAAGAGAACTCCCACATGGCTATCAGCTGACTTTTGGGCAGTATCTTTGCAAGCCAGAAGAGTGTATATTCAAGATATATTTCAAAGGAATGAAAGGAAAATCCAACAACCAATACTCTACCTGACTCTACCTATCATTGAGACTGAAGGAGACATAAAGGGTTTTACAAACAAGTAAAAGTTAAAAGATTTCAGCACCACTAAACCAGCTTTATAAGAAATATTAAAAGGGCTTCTCTAAGCAGAAAAAAAAAAGGCCACAATTAGAAATATGAAAATTAGAAAGGTAAGCCTCATTGGTAAATGAAATCATATAGTAAAGATATGTAGATCAACCATTTAAAAAACTAGTAGAAACTTTAAAAAGCAAAAGTAATAAAATCATCTATATCAACAATAAGTAGTTAAGGGTTACACAAGACAAAAATGTGTAAAATATAATGTTAAAAACTTAAAGGTGGTGAAGGAAATTAAAAAGGCAGGATTATTAGAATATGTTTGATCTTAGGAGATCAACAACCTAAAATAAACATGAATATAAATATATAGCTTATTATAGATGAAGCTCATGGTAAAAAAAAGATGAAAAACTTAGATACACACCCACACACAAATAGAAAAGAATCAAAACAACTCTGAAGATAGTGATCATATTACAAGGGAAGATAACAAAAGAAGAAAGGAACTAAAAAGTACTACAAAAACAACTAGAAAACAATTAACAAAATGGCAATAAATACATACTTATCAATAATTACTTTAAATGTAAATGGAATAAATACTCCTATCAAAATAATAGAATGAATTCAAAATAAATTACCCATATATATGCTGTTTGCAGGAGACTCACTTGAGATCTAAGAAGACACACTCAGACTGAAAGTGAGGAAATACAAAAAGGTATTCTATGCAAATGGAAACAAAATGAAAGCTGAGGTACCCATACTTATACAAAGTAGACTATAAAACAAAGAATGTAACAAGAGAAAAGAAGGACATTATATAATGACAGAGAGATCAACCCCCAGAGATACAAATTGTAAGTATATATGCACCCAACACAGGAGCACCTAAATACAGAAACCAAATATTAAGAAATATCAAGGAATAATTTGACAGTAATAAAAGAACAGTAGACTATAACACCCTACTTAAATAAATGGACTAGATGCAATTTTTATTTATTTATATATAAATTATAAATGTTTATATATAAATTATGTATTTTTATATATATATAAAACTAAAAGGAAGATAATACACATTCTTTTCAAGTACACATAAAACATTCTCTAGGATAGATCACATGCTAAGTCACAAAAATTTTTGTCAATAATTTAAGAAGATTGACATCATATGAAGCACCTTTCCTGACCACAATGGTATGAAACTAGAAACCACTTACAAGAAAAAAATGTAAAAAATACAGACATGTGGGGATTGAAAATAATCTACTAAACAACAAGTGTCACACTGAAGAAATCTAACAGGAAATAACAGATACCTGGAAACCAAAGTAAATGAAATCAAAAGGATAAAAAATTTATGATACACAGCAAAAGTAGTTATAAGAGGGAAGTTTATAGTGATACAAGTATACCTCAGGAAACAAACAAACAAAATTCAGGTAAACAATCTAACCTTAAACCTATAAAAAATAGAAGAAGAAGAACATATGATACATGAAGTTAGCAGAAGAAAATGAATCATAAAGATTAGAGTATAAATAAATAAAATACAGACTTAAAACACAATAGAGGATTTCCCTGGTGGTCCAGTGGTTAAGACTATGCATTTCCATTTCAGGGGGCATGGGTTTGATCCCTGGTCATGGAACTAGATACCACATGCCACATGGCATGGCCAAAACAAACAGTAACAACAACAACAAAAACAAAAGAATAAATGAAAGCAAAACCAATTTCTTTGAAAAGATAAATTAAAGTGATAAAACTGTAGCTAGACTCATCAAGAAAATAAGTTAGAGAACCCAAATAAATAAAATTAAAAATGAAAGAGAAGTTACAATAGATAACAGAGAAATACAAATGATCATAAGAGATTCATCTGAAAAATTATGTACCAATAAAATGAGAAAACTAGAAGAAATTTATAAATTCTTAGAAATGTAAATTCTTGCAAGACTGAATCAGGAAGAAAACAGAAAATATAAACAAACCAATTTTCAGTAATAAGATGGAATTAATAATAAAAAAATCATATACCATGATCAAATGGGATTTATCCAAGGGAGGCAATGATTCTTCAATATATGTAAATTGATCAATGAGACATACCACATTAATAAATTGATGAAGAAACACCATATGGTCACCTGAACAGATGTAGAAAAAGCTTTTGACAGAATTCAACACCCATTTATCATAAAAAACTTTCCAGAAAGTGGTCACAGAAGGAACTTACCTCAACAAAATAAAGGCCATATTTGACAAACCTAAAGCAAACATCTTTCTCAACAGTGAAAGACTGAAAACATTTTCTCTAAGATAAGGAAAAAGGCAAGGATATCCACTCTTGCCATTTTTATTCAACATACTTTTGGAAGTCCTAGACATGGCAGTCAGAGAAGGAAAAGAAATCAAAAGAATCCAAATTGGAAAAGAAAAAGTAAAATTGTCACTGTTTGCAGATGACATGATACTATGCATAGAAAATCCTAAAGATGATACCAGAAAACTACAAAAGCTCACCAGTAAATTAGGAAAAGTTTCAGTTTACAAAATTAATACAGAGAAATCTTTTGCATTCCTACACACTAATAACAAAAGATCAGAAAAATAAATTAAGGAAACAATCTCATTTACCTTTGCATCACAAAGAATAAAATACCTAGGAAAAAACTTACCTAAGGAAGCACAAAACCTGTACTCAGAAAAACTATAAAATACTAATGGATATGACACAAAGAGATGGAGAGATATACCATGTTATTGGATTGGAAAAATCAATATTGTCAAAATGACTATACTACCAAAATCACTCTACAGATTTAATACAGTCCCTACCAAATTACCAAAACCATTTTTCATAGAATTAGAACAAAAATGTTTACAATTTGTATGGAAACACAAAAGAACCCGAGTAGGCAAAGCAATCTTAAGAAAGAAAAACAAAGCTGGAGGAATCAGTCTCCCTGACTTCAGACTATACTACAAAGCTACTGTAATCAAAACAGTATGTTACAGGCATAAAAACAGAAATATATATCATTGGAACAATATAGAAAGTTCAGAGATAAACCCACACATTGTGGTCACCTTATCTAAGAAAATGGAAAAGGAGACCTTCAAGATGGAGGAATAGTGAGATGTGGAGATCACCTTCCTCCACACAAATACATCAGAAATACAGCTACGTGTGGAACAACTCTGACAGAACACTTACTGAATGCTGGCAGAAGACCTCAGACTTCCCAAAAGGCAAGAAATACCCCATGTACCAGGGTAGGGCAAAAGAAAAAAGAAAAAAAAATGAGACAAAAGAATAGGGAGAGGACTTGCACCTCTGGGAGGGAGTTGTGAAGGAGGAAAAGTTTCCACACACTAGGAAGCCCTTTAATGGGAAGAGACGGGGGTTGGCAGAGCCAAGGAGGAGAGCACAATAGGTGTGCAGAGGGCAAAGAGGAGAGATTCCCACACAGAGGATTGGTACCAACCAGCACTCACCACCCTGAGAGGCTTATCTGCTTACCCACTGGGGTGGGTAGAGGCTGGGAGCTGAGGCTCAGGCTTCGGAGTTCAGATCCCAGGGAGAGGACTGGGGTTGGCTGCATGAACACAGCCTGAAGGGAGCTACTGCACCACAGCTAGCTGGGAGGGATTCTGGGAAAATGTCTGGAACTGCCGAAGAGGCAAGAGAATATTGTTTTGAGGTTCACGAGGAGAGGGAATTCAGAGCACTGCTTAAATGAGATCCAGAGACAGGCACGAGCTGCAGCTATCAGCACGACACAAGAGACGGGCATGAAATGCTAAAGCTGCTGCTGCATCCACCAGGAAGCCTGTGTGCAAGCACAGGTCACTATCCACAACACCCCTTCTGGGAGCCTGTACAGCCCGCCACTGCCAGGGTCCCATGATCCAGGGACAACTACCCCAGGAGAACACACACTGTGCCTCAGGCTATTGCAACGTCACACCAGCCTTTGCCACCACAGGCTTGTCCCGCATTCCATACTCCTCCCTCCTCCTGGCCTGAAAGAGCCAGAGCCCCCTAATCAGCTGCTACTTTAACCCTGTCCAATCTGAGTGAAGAACAGACAACCTTAGGTGACCTACACACAGATAAGGGCCCAAATCTAAAGCTGAAACCCAGGAACTGTGTGAAAAAAGAAGAGAAAGGGAAATTTCTACCAGCAGTCTGAGGAGCAGTGGTTTAAATCTCCACAGTCAACTTGGTGTACCCTGCACCTCTGGAATACCTGGATAGGCAACGAATCATCCCAAAATTGAAATGGTGGAATTTGAGAGCAACTGTAGACTTTGGGTTTGATTTCTGCATCTAATTTGTTTCTGGTTTTATGTTTATCTTAGTTCACTATTTAGAGTTTATTATCATTATAAATTTGTTTATTAATTTGGTTGTTCTCTTCCTTTTTTGTTTCTATATATATATATATATTTTTTTTTTTTTCTCTTTTTGTGAGGGTGTATGTTTATGTTTCATTGTGTGCTTTTGTCTGTATAGCTTTGTTTTTACCATTTGTCCTAGGGTTCTGGCTACCTCCCCCATTTTTTTTAGTATAGTTTTTAGTGCTTATTATCATTGACAGATTTGTTTTTTGGGTTTGGTTGCTCTCTTCTCTTTCTTTTATTTTTTATCTTATTTATTACTTTTCAATTTTTTTAAAGTTCTAATATTTTTTATTTTAATAACTTTTTATTTTAATTTTATTCTTTCCTTTCTTTATTTTTTCTCCCTTCTCTTCTGAGTCATGTGGCTGACAGGATCTTGGTGTTGCGGCCAGGAATCAGGCCTGTGTCTCTGAGGTGGGCAAGGTGAGTTCAGGGAATTCATCCAACAGAAACCTCCTTGCTCCCCATAATATCAAACAATGAAAGTTCTCCCAGAGATCTCCATCTCAATGCTAAGACCCAGCTTCATTAAATGATGAGCAAGCTACAGTCATGGACACCCTATACCAAACAACTAGCAATACAGAAACACAATCCCACCCATTAGCAGAGAGGCTGCCTAAAATCATAAGGTCACAGACACCTGAAAACACACAGTCGGATGTGGTCTCACCCACCAGAAAGACAAGATCCAGCCTCATCCACCAGAACACAGGCACTAGTCCCCTCAACCAGGGAAACTATACAACCCACTGAACCAACCTTAGCCACTAGGGGAAGATACCAAAAACAAAGGGAACTATGAACCTGCAGCCTGTGAAAAGGAGACCCCAAACACAGTAAGTTAGCAAATTGAGAAGACAGAGAAACAGAGAGAAGATGAAGGAGAAAGGAAAAAACCCACCAGGCCAAACAAATCAAGAGAAAATAAGCAGTATACCTGAACAAGAATTCAGAGTAATGATAGCAAAGATGATCCAAAGTCTTGTAAATAGAATGGAGAAAATACAAAAAAAGTTTAACAAGGACATAAAAGAACTAAAGAGAAAACAAACAACAATGAACAACACAAAAAATGAAATTAAAAATTCTCTAGAAGGAATCAATAGCAGAATAACTGAGACAGAAGAACAGAGATGTGACCTGGAAGATAATATAGTGAAAATAACTACCACAGAGCAGAATAAAGAAAAAAGAATGAAAATAATTGAGGTCAGTCTCAGACACCTCTGGGACAATAATAAATGTACCTTCAAATTATAGGGGTCCCAGAAGAAGAAGAGAGAAAGAAAGGGACTGAGAAAATATTTGACGAGATTATAGTTCAAAACTTCCCTAATATGACAAAGGAAATAGTCAATCAAGGCCAGGAGGAGCAAAGAGTCCCACACAGGATAAATCCAGGGGGAAAGACACCAAGACACATATTAATCAAAGTATCAAAAATTAAATGCAAAGAAAAATATTAAAAGCAGCAAGGGAAAAGCAACAAATAACATACAAGGGAATCCCCATAAGGTTAACAGCTAATCTTTCAGCAGAAATTCTGAAAGCCAGAAGGGAAAGGAAGGTTATATTTAAAGTGTTGAAAGGGAGAAACAACCAAGATTACTCTACCAAACAGGTATCTCATTCAGATTTGACAGAGAAATTAAAACATTTACAGTAAAGCAAAGGCTAAGAGAAGGCAACATCACAAAAGCTGCTTTACAAAAGATACTAATGACACTTCTTTAGGTAGGAAACACAAGAGAAGGAAAAGACCAACCATAACAAACTCAAAACAATTCAGAAAATGGTAATAAGAACATGCATATTGATAATTACCTTTAATGTAAATGTATTAAATGCTCCAACGAAAAGACATAAACTTGCTGAATGGGTAAAACAAGACCAATATAAATGCTGTCTACAAGAGAACCACTTCAGACCTAGGGACACAGACAGACTGAAAGAGAAGGGATGGAAAATTATATTCCATGCAGATGGCAATAAAAAGAAAGCTGGAGTAGCAATACTCATATCAGATAAAATAGACCTCAAAATAAAGTATATTACAAGAGACACAGAAGAACACTACATAATGATCAAGTGATCAATCCAAGAAGAAAATATAACAATTGTAAATATGTATGCACCCAACATAGGAGCACCTCAATAGATAAGGTAAATGCTAACAGCAATAAAAGGGAAATCAAAAGTAACAGAATCATAGTAGGGTACATTAACACCCCACCTTCACCAGTGGACATATCATCCTAAGTGAAAATAAATAAGGAAACATAAGTTTTAAATGATACTTTAAACAAGATGGACTTATTCAATATTTATAGGACATTCCATACAAAAGCTACAGAATACTTTCTTCTCAAATGCTCGTGGAACATTCTCCAGGTTAGATCATATTTTGGGTCACAAATCAAGCCTTGGTAAATTTAAGAAAATTGAAATCATATCAAGTAAATTTTATGACCACAATGCTATGAGACTAGATATCAATTATAGGAAAAAACCTGTAAAAAATATAAACACATGGAGGCTAAACAATACACTCCTAAATAACCAAGAGATCACTGAAGAAATCAAAGAGAAAATTTTAAAAATACCTAGAAACAAATGACAATGAAAAGACAATAACACAAAACCTATGAGATGCAGCAAAAGCAGTTCTAAGAGGCAAGTTTATAGCAATACAATCCTACCTTAAGAAGCAAGAAACATCTCAAATAAGAAAACTAACTTTACACCTACAGCAATCCAAGGAGGAAAAAAAAGGTAGCAGGAGAGAAATCATAAAGAGCAGATCAGCTATAAATGAAAAAGAAATAAAGAAAACAAGAGCAAAGATCAATAAAACTAAAAGATGTTTCTTTGAGAAGATAAACAAATTGATAAACCATTAGCCAGACCCTTCTAGAAAAAAAGGGAGAAGGCTCAAATCAACAGAATTAGAAATGAAAAAGGAGAAGTAACAACTGGCACAATCTTCAAAGACTGAACTAGGAAGAAATAGAAAATATAAACAGACTAATCACAAGCACTGAAATTGAAACTGTGATTATAATTCTTCCAACAAATAAAAGCCAAGGATCAGATGGCTTCACAGGTTAATTATTTCAATCATTTAGATAAAAGTTAACACCTATCCTTCTCAACTCTTCCAAAATATAGCAGTGGCAGGAATACTCCCAAACTCATTCTATGAGACTACCCTCACCCTGATACCAAAACCAGACAAAGATATCACAAAGAAAGAAAACCACAGGTCAATATCACTGATGAAAATAGATGTAAAAATGCTGAACAAAATACTAGCAAACAGAATCCAAGAGCACATTAAAAGGATCATACACCATGATCAAGTGGGGTTTAATCCCAGGAATGCAAGGATTCTTCAATATATGCAAATCAATCAATGTGATAAACCATACAAACAAACTAAAGGAGAAAAAGCATATGATCATCTCAATAGATGCAGAAAAAGCATTAGACAAAATTCAACAGTGATTTATGATAAAAACCCTGCAGAAAGTAAGCATAGAGGGAACTTACCTCAACATAATAAAGGTCATATATAAAAATCACACAGCCTACATTGTTCTCAAAGGTGAAAAACTAAAACCATTTCCTCTAAGATCAGGAACAAGACAAGTTTGCCCACTCTCACCACTCTTATTCAACATAGCTTTGGAAGTTTTAATCACAGCAATCAGAGAAGAAATAGAAATAAAAGGAATCCAAATTGGAAAAGAAGAAGTAAAGCTGTCACTGTTTGGAGATGACATGATACTATACATAGAGAATCCTAAAAATGCTACCAGAAAACTACTAGAGCTAAGCAATGAATTTGGTAAAGTAGCAGGATAAAAAATTAATGCCCAGAAATCTCTTGCATTCCTACACACTAATAATTAAAAATCTGAAAGAAAAATTAAGGAAACTCCCATTTACTATTGGAACCAAAAAGAATAAAATACCTAGGAATAATCCTACCTAAGGAGACAAAAGACTTGTATGTAGAACTATAAGAAACTGATGAAAAAAATTAAAGATGATACAATGGAGAGATATACCAAGTTCTTGAATTGGAAGAATCAACATTGTGAGAATGACTATACCACCCAAAATAATCTACAAATTCAATGCAATCCCTATCAGATTACCAATGGCATTTTTCACAGAACTAGAACAAAAAATTTCACAATTTGTATGAAACACAAAAGTCTCTAATAGCCAAGGCAATCTTGTGAAAGAAAAGTAGAGTTGGAGGATTCAGGCTCCCTGATTTCAGACTATTCTACAAAGCTACATTAATTAAGACAGTATGATACTGACACAAAAACACAAATATTGATCAATGGAACAGGATAGGAAGCCCAGAGATAAACTTACCCACATATGGTTATCATCTTTGATAAAGGAGGCATGAATATGCAATGAAGAAAAGACAGCCTCTTCAATAAGTGGTGCTGGGAAAACTGAACAGCTACATGTAAAAGAACAAAATTGGAATACTCCCTTACACCATACACAAGAATATATTTTAAATGGATTAAAGACCTAAATGTAAGGCCAGACACTATAAAACTCTTACAGGAAAATGTAGGCAGAACACTCTATGATGTAAATCACAGCACACCCTTTCTGACCCACATCTTAGAGAAATGGATATAAAAACAAAAATAAACAAACGGGACCTAATGAAAATTAAAAGCTTTTGCACAGCAGAGGAAACTATAAACAAGATGAAAAGACAACCCTCAGAATGGGAAAAACATATTTGCAAACGAAGCAACTGATGAAGGATAAATCTCCAAAATTTACAAGCAGCTCATGCAGCTCAATATCAAAAAACAAACAACCCAATCCAAAAATGGGTAGAAGACCTAAAAAGACATTTCTCTGAAGAAGATATACAGATTGCCAACAAACACATGAAAGGATGCTCAACATTAATAATCATGAGAGAAATGCTCATCAAGATTACAATGAGGTATCACTTCATACGAGGCAGAATGGCCATCATCAAAAAATCTACAAACAATAAATGCTGGAGAGGGTGTGGAGGAAAGGGAACCCTCTTGCACTGTTGGTGCAAATGTACGTTGATACTGCCACTATGGAGAACATTATGGAGGTTCCTTAAAAAACTAAAAGTTGAACTACCATACAACCCAGCAATCCCACTACTGGGCATATACCCTGAGCAAACCATAATTCAAAAACAGTCATGTGCCACAATGTTCATTGTAGGTCTATTAACAATAGCCAAGACATGGAAGCAAGCAATAATCCATTGTATATATGTGCCACATCTTCTTTATCCATTCATCCAGAGATGAATGGATAAAGAAGATGTGGCACATATATACAATAGATTATTACTCAGCCATAAAAATAAAAGAAATTGAGGTATTTGTAGTGAGGTGGATGGACCTAGAGTCTGTCATACAGAGTGGAGTAAGTCAGAAAGTGAAAAACAAATACCATATGCCAACAAATATATATGGCATCTAAAATAATAATTTAAAAAAACATTCTGAAGAACCTAGGGGCAGGACAGGAATAAAGATGCAGACATAGAGAATGGACTTGAGGACACGGGGAGGGGGAATGGTAAGCTAGGGCGAAGTAAGAGAGTGACATGGACATATATACACTACCAAATGTAAAATAGATAGCTAGTGGGAAGCAGCTGCATAGCACAGGTAGATCATCTTGGTGCTTTGTGTCCACCTATAGGGGTTGGATAGGGAGGGTGGGAGGTAGACGCAAGAGGGAAGAGATATGGGGATATACGTATATGTATAGCTGATTCACTTTGTTATAAGGCAGAAACTAACCCACCATTGTAAAACAATTATACTTTAATAAAAGTGTTAAAAATATCCAGATGAAGACTTGAATAAAAAAAATTGGAGGCAACAATATGCAATGGAGAAGACAGTGTCTTCAATAAGTGGTGGTTGGAAGACTGGAGAGCTACATGTAAAAGAATGAAATTAGAACACTCTCTAGCACCAGACACAAAAATAAACTTTAAATGTGTTGAAGATCTAAATTTAGGGCTGGAGACTATAAATCTTGTTGAGAAAAACATAGGTAGAACACAATCTCACATAAATTGCAGCAAGATAATTTTTTATCCACCTTCTAGAGTAATGAAAATAAAAACAAAATTAAACAACTGTGACGTAGTTAAAATGTTTTGCACAGCGAAGGAAACCATAAACAAAATGAAAAGACAGCCCACAGAATGGGAGAATATATTTTCAAAAAATCAACCAAGAATGGATTAATCTCCAAAATATACAAACAGCTCATGTAGCTCAATATCAAATAAACAAACAATTTTAAAATGTGTGGAAGATCTAAATATTTCTCCAAGGAAAGCATGCAGATGGCCAAAAAGCACATGAAAAGATGCTCAACATCACTAATTATTAGAAAAATGCAAATCAAAACTACAACGAATTATTACCTCACATCATTCAGGATGACCATGATCAAAAACTCTACAAACAATAAATGCTGGGTGTAGCGAAAAAGGAACCCTCCTACACTGTTAGGGGGAATGTAAATTGGTACAACCATTATGGAGAACAGTATGGAAGTTCCTTAAAGAACTGAATATAGAGCTACCATATGATCCAGCAATCCCACCCCTGGGAATATATACCAAAAAAGCCATAATTCGAAAGGATACATGCACCCCAATATTTATTGTAGCACTATTTACAATAGCCAGGACATCTGAGCAACCTAGATATCCATCAACAGAAGAATGGATAAAGCAGATGTGGTACATACATAGAATGGAATCTTACTTAGCCATAAAAAATAACTAAATAATGCCATTTGCAGCAACAAGGAGGGACACAGAGATTGTCATACTGAGTGAAGTTAGTCAGACAGAAAGACAAATACCATATGACATCACTTCTATGTGCAATCTACAAAAAAATGGTACAAATGAACTTATCTAAAAAACAGAAACAGAGTCACAGATGTAAAATACATACTTATTGTTACCAGGGGTGAAAGGGGAGGAGGGATAAGTTCAGGAATTGGGATTGACATATACACACTACTATATATAGTAGGTCACTGACTAACAGTGACCTACTGTATAGCGCAGTGAGCTCTACTCAATATTCTGTAGTGACTCATGTGGGAAAAGAATCTGAAGAAGAATGTATATATGTATATGTATGGCTGATTCACTTTGTTGTATGACAGCTGCTAGCATTGTAAATCAACTATACTCCAGAAAAAAAAAAAGTCTACCAACAAACAAAGCCCATGAATAGACAGTTTCATAGGACAATTCTATCAAATATTCAAAGAGTTAACACAAATCCTTCTCAAAGTATTCCCAAGATTGAAGAGGATGAAATTCATTCTACAAGGTCAGTATTACCCTGACACCAAAATCAGACAGAAACACCATCAAAATAGGAAATCCCAGGCCAATATAACTCATGAACATAGATGCAAAAAATTTCAACAAAATATTAGCAAACTGAATTCAACAATACTTTAAAACAATCATACACCATGATCAAGAAGGATTTATCCAAGTGGTGCAAGCATGGTTCAATATTCACAATTCAATCATTGTAACACACTACATTAACCAATTGAAGAATGAAAATCTCAATAGTTGCAGAAAAAGCTTTTAACAAAATTCAACATCCATTTATGATAAACAGAACTCTGAACAAAGTGAGTATAATGGAAACATAACTCAACATAATAAAGGCATATATGACAAGATCATGGTTAACATTATACTCAACCATGAAAAGATGAAAGCACTTCCTCAAAGATCAGAAAAAGTCAAAGATGATCACTCCCAACAGTTTTAAACAACACTGTGTTGGAAGTCCTAGCCACAGCAATAAGACAAGGAAAAGGAATAATAGCAATTCAATTTGGAAAGGAAGAAGTAAAACTGTAACTATTTGCAGACTACATGATACGATAGGTAAAAATCCTAAAGATGCCACTAAAAAAACTATTAAAATATATGAATTCAGTAAAGTTGTTGGTTGCAAAATTAAGGTACAGAAATCTGTTTCATTCCTATACACAGTAGTAAACTGTCAGAAAGACAAATTAAGTAAACAATCCCATTTATAATTGCATCAAAAAGGAATAAATCTAGGAATAAATCTAATCAAGGAGGGAAAATACTTGTATTCAGAAAGCTATAAAAGACATTGATGAAAGAAACTGTAGACTTCAAAACAAATGAAAAGTGATACCATGTTCATGGATTATAAGAATCAATATTGCTAAAATGAACATACTATGCAAGGCAATCTAAAGATTCAATTCTATGTCTAATCAAACTCCAATGGCATTTTTTACAGAATTACAAGAAATAATTCAAAATTTGTATGGAAACACAAAAGACCCTGAAGAGCAAAAACATACTGAGAAAGAAAAACAAAGCCGGATGTATCATGCTCCCTGATTTCGAAATATATAACTATGGTTATCAAAACAGTAATCAAAACTGCATGTACTGGCACACAAACAGACACATACATCAATGGAACAAAATAAGAGCCCATAACCCAGAAATGAACCCACACACATGTGGTAAATTAAACCACTAAGACGAAGGAGGCAAGCATACACAGTGGAGAAAAGACAGCCCCCTCAGTAAATGGTGTTGGGAAAACTGCACAGCTACATGAAAAGAATCAAACTAGACTACTTTCTCACATCGTATACAAAAAAATAAACTAAAAATGCATTATGTGAGACTTGAATTCATAAATCTCCTAGATGAAAACAGGCAGTACACTCTTTGACATCAGTCTCAGGGCAAAAAAACAAAACAAAACAAAACAAATATAGAAATGGGGCTACAACAAATTGTAAAGCTTTTGCACAGTAAAGGAAACTATCAACAAAATGAAAAGAACAGCTACTGAATGGAAATAAATTCTTGCAAAGGATATATGTGACAAGGTGTTAATATCAAAGTATACAATGAACATATAGAACTCAAAATCAATAGTACAAACAACCTGACTAAAAAATGTGCAGAAAACCTAAATATACATTCTTCCAAAGATGACATACCAATGACTAACAGATACATGAAAAGATGGTAACATCACTAATCATCAGGGAAATTCAAATCAAAATCACAATGAGATATAACCTCACACTTGTCAGAATGACCATTATCAAAAAGACAACAAGTAACTAGTGTTGGAGCAGGTGTGGAGAAAAGGGAAGTTTTGTGCACTATTAGCAGGAATGTCAATTGGTGCAAAACTATGGAAAACAGTATGGATTCCTCAAAAAATTAAAAACTGAACTAGTATACAATCCAAACTTGAACTTATGGTTATTTATCCAAAGAAAACAAAAACTAAATCAAACTGGTATAGGCACCCCTATGTTTATGGCAGCATTATTCACAATAGCCAAGATATGGAAGCAACTATCAGTCCATTGATAGATGAATGGATTAAAAAAATATTATATATATATATACATACATACAGTGGAATATTACTCAACCATAAAAAATGAATTCTTATCATTTGCAAAAAAATGGATGGACCTAGAGGGTATTATGTTAGTGAAATAAGTGAGACAGGAAAAGACAAATACCATATGATTTCACTTATATGTGGAAACTAATAAACAAAACAAATGAACAAATATAACAAAACAGAAAGAGACTCATAGATAAAAGAACAAACCAGTGGTTGTCAGAGGGGTTGGGGCTAGGCAGATGAGTGAAATAAGTGGAAGAGATTCATAGGTACAAAATTTAAGGCTTCCCTGGTGGCACAGTGGTTGAGAGTCCGCCTGCTGATACAGGGGACACAGGTTCGTGCCCCGGTCTGGGAAGATCCCACATGCCACAGAGCAGCTGGGCCCATGAGCCATGGCCGCTGAGCCTGCACGTCCAGAGCCTGTGCTCTGCAGCGGGAGAGGACACAGCAGTGAGAGGCTCACGTACTGAGAAAAAAAAAAAAAGGAGGTACAAAATTTAAATTGCAAAATAAATTCATCCTGCTGGTGAAAAGTACAGAATGGGTAATCTGTTCAATAATAACGTATTTTTTTTCATGATGACAGATTTTTTTTATGGTAACTGGACTTAACATGGTGATCATTTTGCAATGTATAGAAATATGAATCACTACATTGTGCACCAGGAACTAACATTATGTTGTAGGTCAATTATACTTCAAATATAAACAAACTACTTCATAGAAAAAAGTCCAGGTTTGTGGTTACCAGTAGTGGGGAGGAGGAGGAGGACATGGACAAGGGTGGTCAAAAGGTACAAACTTCCAGTTATAAGACATATTAGCACTAGGGATGTAATGTGCGTGATTATTATAAATTAAACTGCTGTATATTATATATGACATTTGTTGAGAGAATATCCTGGGTTCTCATCACAAGGAAAAATAATGTTTTTCTTTTTCTTTTATTTTGTATGTAAATGAGATGATGGATGTTCACTTAACTTATTGTATTAAACATTTCATGATGTATGTAAGTCAAATTACTATGCTGTACACCTTACACTTATACAGTGCTGTATGTTAATTACATCTCAATATAAGTGGAAGAAAAAAATCAGATGCACAGTTATAGTGACAAAATGAAATGTAGCATGATATTGATAAGGAGAAAATATATTTAAGAAAATAATATAACAACAAAGAAGAAAACATATGCATAATATATCTATAAATAGATATATTCTTCATACCTAATTTTTGTATTTATTGTTTTATATTTTGTATTCCTAAATCCAAATTTTCAAAATAAAATCATATAATGTATAGGTAAAGTTGTAGATTCATAGGATCATTTATACACAATTTTCCTGGGAAAACATCCAAGAGAAATTCTTACACAGGCCATGTCTTTGTATTAGTTACAGTAGCAGGGCTTTAGAGTCAGGATAGAGTCTATCAGTGTAGGGTTGGATTACTACAATGTGGTACTATTGGCAAACTGGAATATTATGCTGAAAAAAAAATCAATGACAATTTTCTACATAGTTGAATGTGAAGAGTACTTTACAATTTATTGAATTTAAAAAATACATATATAGAATAAAATCATTAAAAATAATAAACATATGCAAAAATGTATAATTTTTTTTCAAGGATACATAGTGATCTGTGTTCACATTTTAAACATTTCAGAGTGGGTGCTGGCTGTGAAAAAGCAGACAATGGGAAGACAGAAAGAGATAAAAATACAGCAGTATTACAGTAATTAAGTTAAACTTTAGATGGAACAATAAGGCATTTATGTTATGACCTCATGTGTTGACTAACTTAATACTGTGCATCTGTCACTCAAATAATGAAAAGGGGAGGGGAAAAATAGGTAAATATCTATAAAATGGATGTTACTTCTTTTTATTTGGTGAGATAACTTCTGTAGCTATTGCTATGTAAATGCATATTTACCCTTTGGATATTTAACAAACACTGAAGAACCCACCAGTCTTTCCTGTTCTCAATCATACACACACACACACACACACCCCTATGCACACTTTCACATCAATAACTACTTAAGTTATTTTGACATTTTTTCCTCATAATACAATATATATCCATAATCAATGGTTGGTTTCACATATAACGGTAAACTTTGCATCTTTTTAAATTTTCTTTATTTTTATTCCTCAGCTTCTTATTTTTAATTAAAGTATTGTTGATGTGTAATATTATATGTTACACGTGTACAATATAGAGATTCACAATTTTTAAAGGTTATACCCCATTTATAGTTATACTAAAATATTTTCTATATTCTCCATGTTGTTGCAATATATCCTTATAGCTTATTTTATACCTAATAGTTTGTGCCTCTTAATCCGCTAACCCTATGTTGTCCCTCCTCCCTTCCTTCTACTCATTGGCAACCACAAGTTTGACCTTTATATATGTGAGTCTGCTTCTTTTATGTTATATTCACAGTTTGTTTTATTTTTCAGATTCCACATATAAGTGATATAACACAGTATTTGTCTTTCTCTCTCTTACTTATTTCACTTAGCATAATGCTCTCCAAGGACATCCATGTTGCTCTAAATGGAAGAATTCCATTCTTTTAATGGTTGAGTAGTATCCCACTATATATATATATATATATATATATATATATATATATATATACACCACTTCTTTATCCAGTCATCTGTTGATGGACACTTAGATTACTTCCATAACTTGGCAATTGTAAATAATGCTGTTATGAACATTGGAGTTTGTGTATCTTTTCAAACTAGTGTTTTTATTTTTCAGATATATACCCATGAGTGAAATTGCTGGGTCACATGATAGTTCTATTTTTAGATTTTTGAGAAACCTCCATACTGTTTTTCACAGTGGCTGCACCAATTTACATTCCCACCAACCACAAAGATTCATTTCTCTCCACATCATCACCAACATTTGTTATTTCTGTTCATTTTGATGACAGCCATTCTGAGAGATGTGAGCTGACATCTCTTTGTGGTTTTTGATTTGTATTTCTCTAATGATTAACAGTGTTGAGTATATTTTAATGTGCCTGATGTCCATCTGTATGTCTTCTTTGGAAAAATGTCTATTCAGGTCTGCTGCCCATTTTTTAATCAGGGATTTTGTTTTCTTGATGTTGAGTTGAATGAGTTGTTTGTATATTTTGGATATTAACCCCTATTGGTCATATCATTTGCAAATATTCTTTCTGACTCACTAGGTTGTCTTTTCTTTTGGGCAATGGTTTCCTTAACTGTACAAAAGGTTTTAAGTTTAATTAGACCTCAGTTGTTTATCTATTCTTTTATTTCCTTTGTTTTAGGAGATGGATCCAAAAAACTATTGCTGTGATTTGTGTAAAAGTGTGTACTGCCTATGATTTCCTCTAGGAATTTTATGGTATCCAGTCTTACATTTAAGTCTTTAATCCATTTTGAGTTTATTTTTGTGTATGGTGTTAGAGAATAGTTCTAATTTAATTCTTTTACATGTAGCTGTCCAGTTTTTCTCATACCACTTATTGAAGATGACTGTCTTTTCTCCAATGTATATTCCTGTCCCCTTTGTTGTAGATTGTTTGAACATAATGGTGTGGGTTTATCTCTGGGCTCTCTATCCTGTTCCATTTATCTATGTGTCTGTTTTTGTGCCAGCACCGTACTGTTTTGGTGGCTTTGTAGTATATTCTGAAGTCAGGGAGCATAATTTCTTCAGCTCTGTTCTACTTTCTTGAGATTGTTTTGGTTATTCATGGTCTTTTGTGTTTTCATACAAAATTTTAAATTATTTGTTTTAGTTCTGTGAAAAATTCCATTGGTATTTTGAAAGGAATTGCATTGAATCTGTGTATTGTTTTGGGGGCTATGGTCATTTTAACAATGTTGATTCTTCCAATCCAATGACATGGTGTATTTTTCCATCTGTTTGTGTCTTCTTCAATTTCTTTCATCAGTGCTGTACTATAATTTTCCAAGTACAGGTCTTTTACCTCCTTAGGTAATTTTATTCCTTTTCATTGTGATGGTAAATGAGCTTATTTCCTTAATTTCTCTTTGTGATAGTTCATTGTTAGTATATACAAATATGACAGATTTCTGTATATTACTTTACATCCTGAAAATTTACCAATTTCATTGATGAGCTCTAGTTTTCTGGTGGTGTCTTTAGGATTTTCTTTGTATAGTATCACTTCTGCAAACAGTGAGAGTTTTACTTCCTGTTTTCCATTTTATTTCTTTTATTACTTTTTCTTCTCTGATTGGTGTGGCTAATGCTTCCAGAACTATGTTGAATAAAAGTGGTGAGAGTGGACATCCTTGTCTTCTTCCTGATCTTAGAGGAAATAATTTCAGTTTTTCACTATTGAGTACAGTGTTAGCTGTGCATTTGACATATATGTCCTTTATTATGTTGAAATATGTTCATTCTATGCACACTTTCTGGAGAGTTTTTAACATAATTGGATGTTGAATTTTGTCAAAAGATTTTTCACATCTACTGAGGTGATCATATAGGTTTTATTCTTCAGTTTGTTCATGACATGTATCACATTGATTTGTGGATATTGGAAAATGCTTGCATTCTTTGGATAAATTCCACTTAATGGTGAATTGTCATTTTAATATATTGTTGGATTCAGTTTGCTGGTATTTTGTTGAGGATTTTTGCATCTATGTACATCAGTGATATTGGCCTGTAATTTTCTTTTGTTGTGGTATCTTTTATGGATTTTGTATTAGGAAAATGCTGGACTCATAGAATGAGTTTGGAAGTGTTCCTCACTCTGTAATTCTCTGGAATATTTTGAGATGGATAGATAATAACTCTTCCTTAAATTTTTGGTAGAATTGACCACTGAGGTCATCTGGTCCTGGACTTTTGTTTGTTGCAAGTTATCTTAATTATTGATTCAATTTCATTTCTTCTATTTGGTCTGTTCATATTTTGTATTTATTCCTGGTTCAGTCTTAGGAAATTGTACCATTCTAAGAATTTGTCCATTTCTTCTAGGTTGTCCATTTTATTGGCATATAGTTGTTCATAGTAGTGTCTTATGAGCCTTTGTATTTCTGTTGTAATTTCTCCAGTTCTATTTCTGATTTCATTTATTTTGGCACTCTCCATTTCTTACTGTATGAGTTTGGCTGAAGGTTTATCAATTTTATTTATATTTTCAAAGAATCAACTTTTAGTTTCATCAATCTTTTCTATTTTGTTTTTTAGTCTGTTTTTCATTTATTCCTTCTCTGATCTTTATGATTTCTTTCCTGATGATAACTAGGGTTTTGTTTATTCTTCTTTCTCTAGTTGCTTTATTTTTTATTTATTTATTTTTTGGCCACACCATGTGGCATGCAGGATATTAGTTCCCAGAGCGGAGGTTGAACCCACATCCCCTGTAGTTGAAGCACAAAGTCCTAACCACTGGACCACCAAGGAAGTCCCTCTCTATTTCCTTTAGGTGTATGGTTAGGTAATTTGAGATTTTTCTTGGTTCCTGAAGTAAGCTGGTATGGCTAAAAACTTTCCTCTTAGAACTCCTTTTGCTGCATTCCATAGATTTTGGATCATTGTGTTTTCACTTTCATTTGCTTTAGGTATTTAAAAAAATTTCCCCTTAGATTTCCTCAGTGATTCATTGGTTGTTTAATAGCATATTTTTAGCCTCCACATGTTTGTGCTTTTTTGCAGCTGTTTTCTTGTAGCTGATTTCTATTCTTATAGTTCTGTGGTCAGAAAAGATGTTATATGTGATTTCAATTCTTAAAAACTTACTGAAGCTTCTTTTGTGGCCTTTCATTTGATTTATCTTAGAGAATGTTCTATGTGGACTTGAAAATAATGTGTATTTTGCTGCCTTTGGATGGAATGCTCTCTCTATATATCAATTAAGTTATTTTGGTCTAATGTTTTATTTAAGGCCCATGTTTCCATATTGATTTTCTCTCTTGATGATCTATCCATTGAGGTAAATGTGGTATTAAAGTCTCCTGCTATTATTGTGTTACTGTTGATTTCTCAGTTTATGTTTGTTAATATTTGCTGTATATATTTAGGTGTTCCTATGCAGGGTGCATATATATTTACCATTAATATATCTTCTTTTTAGATTGATACTTTGATCATTAGGTAGTGTCTTTCTTTGTCTCTTGTAAATGTTTTTATTTTAAAATCTATTTTGTCTGATACAAGTATTGCTACTCTGGCTTTCTTTTGATTTCCATTGGCATGAAATAACTTTCTCCATCCCCTCACTTTCAGTCTGTGTGAAAGTGAGGGAATTGCAAAAGACTCATCTGAAGTGAGTCTCTCATAGGCAGCACATATATTGGTCTTGTTTTTATATCCATTCAGCCACTCTGTGTCTTTTGGTTGGGGCATTTAGTCCATTCACATTTAAGTTAATTATCCATATGTACATTCTTATTGTCATTTTGTTAATTGTTCTGGGTTTATTTTTATATATTTTTACTTTTCTTCTTTTTTTTTCTCTTCTGTTGTAATTTGTTCAATACCTTTAGTGTTATTTTTGCTTCTTTTTTATTTTTACTTCTTTTTTTTTGGTGTGTATATCTATTATAGATATTTGGTTTGTGGTTACCTTGAGGTTTTTATATAGCAGTCTCTCTATATATACATGATTGTTTTAAGTTGCTGATCTCTTAATTTCAAATGTGTTTTAAAAACCCTGCATCAGTACTCTCCTCCTCTGATAATTACTGTTGTTTTTTTCTTAATAACATGTTTACATCTGATTTTTTGTGTGTATCCCTTAACTGCTTATTGTGGATATAGATGATTTTACTAGTTTTGTCTTTGAACCTCTCTAGTAGCTTTGTGTGTGTAAGATTTCCTACCTTTACTGTATGTTTGCCTTTACTGGTGCATTTTTCATTCTGTAATTTTCTCGTTTCTATTTGTGGCCTTTTCTTTTTCACCTAGAGAAATTCCTTTAACATTTTTTGTACAGCTGGTTTGGTGCCAATGATATCTTTTAGCTTTTGCTTGTCTGTAAAGTTTTTGCTCTCTCCATCAAATCTGAATGAGATCCTTGCTTGGTAGAGTATTATTGGTTGTAAGTTTTTCCTTTTCATCATTTTTGTTTGCTGACAGCAAAACCCCAGGGGTCCCAGGGGTAATGCTGGCTCACTTGTGAGCAGAGTCGAGGTCCAAAAGACTCTGGGCCTATTGTCCCTCCCACACTGGTGGGTCAATTCAGATCCTGGGATTAATGTTGGACTACTGGAAGGCAAAGTCAGGTCCTGGAGACTGGCTTCAGGCTCAGGGATTCCACAGCTGGTGTCAGATCTCTGGTGTGGGGGAGACTGTTTTCTGAAACAGTTGAGTATGAAGTCTGAGGCTTCCCAAAGCTAGTGGGCAGGGCCATGATCTGGTCCCAGGGCAGTGCCTGGCCTACTGTGGGTCACCTGTGTTTGTAGGCTGTGGGACTGGTATTTTCTTGTGTCTGGTGTCTGCCTCCTCTTGGGTGAAGCTGGCACTTGGCCCTCTGTTAGGTAGTGCTGTGTCTGGAGGTATGTCTAAAGGCAGTTGTGGGCTCAGAAAGCCTTTAGGCAGCCTGTCTGCTTATGGGTGGTGCTGTGTGCCCACCCAGTTACTTATTTGACTTGAGGCATCCCAGTAGTGGCACCTACAGGCTGTTGGGTGGGGCCGGGTCTTGGTGCTAATGAGCTAGATGGAGGATCCCATGATGGCAACCACTAGCCGTATTGTCCATGTGGTAGAAAGCTTCTAGATATGGCTGCCATCAGTGTCTATGTACCCAGGATGAGCTGTAGCCACACCCTGTCTCTCTAGGAGATTCTCCAAGCCTAGCAATTTGGTATGGCCCAGGCTCCTATAAAATTACTGCTTTTGTCCTGGGTCCTGGTGGGCATGATGGTTTGTGTGTATCCTTTAGGAGTAACATTTCAATTTACCCCAGTTCCTTTGGTCTCCTGAAATTAAGCCCTGCTGGCCCTTAAAGCCAAATGCACTGGGGGTTTGTTTTCCTGATACAGGACCCCTGGGCTGGGGGGGCCCTACATGGGACTTAGAACTCTCTTATGGAAGAACCTCTGCACTATGATTATTCTCCTCATCACCCATACTGGGATATGGGACTTGATTATATCATGAGCTTGTCACTCCTACCCATCTCATTTTGGTTCCTTTTTTTTATATCTCTAGTTGTAGAAGGTATTTTCTGGTCAATTCTGGTCTTTTTCATAGATCGGTATTCTGCAAATAGTTGTGATTTTGGTGTGCTCCTGAGAAGAGGTGAGCTCAGGGTCTTTCTACTCTGCCATTTTGGCTGATCTCTGACTTTATTTTTGTAGGCTCTATGCCATTTGTTTGCATAGATTTGTTGAAATGGAGTCATAGAATATTTTGTTACATATATTAACAATTAATTGTGTGACAGATGATTTAAAAATTAATATTCAAGTTTCTAGAAACTATTTCTCTCTCTTTGTTATTAACTTCAATATTGCTTAGTTATTTTCCTCTTTTCTTTTGGTTAAATATTTAATCATTAAATTAAATATGTTTCTATAAAGAAGCAATCATAAAGAAGAGCACCAATAGATGTTAACCAGGCACATTTCCATCTCAGATACTTTACACTTGCACTTCTGTCTGCTTAGTACTATTCTTATAGTTACTCACATAGCTTACTACCATATTTCCTTTAAATCCTTGCTTAAATGGTGTGTTCCCAGAGAGATCTTCCCTGTCCACAGAACTCTATCTTCCTTACTATCTTATTAATTAATTAATTGATGTTTGCTTATTTGTTTATTCATTTTTTTCCTTTGGTATTACACTGCAAGTAAGCTCTCTGAAAGCATTTTTTTTCTCTATCTCCTAAAACTTGGAAGTGTACCTGATATTTATGAGGTATATTTAAAACATTTGCTGAAAGAATGAATAAAAGCTGTTTTGTAAAGTAAAAGAATAATAATAATGGACAACATTTTGTTTAGAAAAACATACATATGCGATAAACATTTTGGTTTTCATAGTCCTTTGTGAGAAGTTGCTCTTTCATTTTACTGCTTTAGTGTCTTTGTTTTAATAACATCAAGCAATAGGAATATAATTTTACTACTTTGCTGGAATGCATCAATAGTAGATGAAATCATTATACTATATGGAATTCTTTTTTTAGAGAAATATTTTCTTGAGTTATTTCACAGACTTGACCTTTGAAAATTGGTGGCATACTGCTTCAAATAAATGATGATTATGTTTGACTTATTCACATATTTTAGAATCTCTGTTATACTGTTCCACTACAAATTTTCTATGCTTAGGGAAAACAAAGAGGTTTAAGCTCCAAAAAGTATGATTAGCATAATACCCTTCAAATTCTGGGTCAATTACTTAGGCTTCCTCAAAGTTTAACTCTGCTAATTAACTCCAACTCATTTTATATACCAATCCACAGTCATTCACATGGAGAAAATGAAAAGATGAATCTGTTAAAGGCCAAGAAATGACTTTATAGAAATGCTTTGAGAGTTAAAGTAAGTTGAATTGTAATTCTGAGGCAGTTATAGCCTTTGAAAGTGTGTCATGAAACTCCTTACTCACTGATGACTGATAAACTTAGAAAGTGGAAGATTCGTATGTTTTCTCTCATGCTTAATGTGCCTAAGAAGTCTTTCAATAATTGAAGAAAATATGGAATTTTAAATAATCTGAGTGATTATTTAAAATGTTTGTTATTTATAGCCTAGTATGTAGAACATTTTTTACTATAATTTGTATGAAGTTCAAAATAGATGTCCTCTGGATTTTTAAACTGTGACTAATTGATGAAATAGTCTATTATAATGGCAAAGTTATCAAAACATGAAGATAATAATGCCAATTTGCTATAATTATATACTCATAAAATCATGAAATTGCCATTTAAGTGAAAACAATGGCATTTCTGCAAATATTTATACCAATAACATTTTTGATTATAAAGGTTAGGAATAGAGAATTTTATTCTATTAATTATATTAGAAAAACTAGTAGTTGTATGTTTTTGCATGAATTATAGACTGGGATCTATGATATAAAGTGAAAGGTTTTGTAATTTGTATGGCATATCAATTTGATATTATTAATTAAAATCTTTATGATTGTATTTCAATAATTGAAAATTAAATATTGGATCATTGTCACATATATGTCTGGTCTTTCAAGTTATTTGTAATAGTAACTTCACACAGTTTAGAAAATAATCACACATTTCCTGAAAATTTATTTTTAATTAAACCTTAAGATAATGTTTAAAACATTGTCTTTTGAAGAGAAATCAACATGGCCTTTAAAGTGTTTATTTCCTGCTTATGATTGAACAGTTGCTACTCAAAAATGTTCTTGATTTTCCAAGTAGCTAACTAAAACATTCACTGATTTAATTACTAATTTATGTTGAAATTATCTATCTATCTATTTTTCTTTCTATCTATCTATCTATATCTATCTATATCAAAGTTATGGAATATCCTTTCTCAAATTGGCACACAAAAATAACAACCAAGTTTTCAGAAGTCATTTTCTCATATTTCTCTTCTTAGTAAGTATATTCCAACTTCTCCACTCCAAGAGAGGCTTTGACAATGGTGCAATTAAAATTTGTACTTATGATTGTAAGTGGACACATTATGGTAGTAAATATTAATCAAAGACATGATTTTTTTTTTTTTTTGGTATGCGGGCCTCTCACTGTTGTGGCCTCTCCCGTTGCGGAGCACAGGCTCCGGACGCACAGGCCCAGCGGCCATGGCTCACGGGCTTAGTTGCTCCGCGGCATGTGGGATCTTCCCGGACCAGGGCACGAACCCGTGTCTCCTGCATCGGCAGGCGGATTCTCAACCACTGCGCCACCAGGGAAGCCCAAAGACATGATTTTTATATGTCAGTGATGTCAAAGCAGACTCCCTAGTATTACAGAAGCCATGTTCACACAGCAGCTGGGAGAAAGCAGTAACTGAACATATTTAAAAATCTATTCCATGTGCTGAACAGATTTCAATGTCCGTCGTGTTTAAGGTCTACCGGATTGTGAAATGGCTGCTTTATTCACACAGATGTTAATATCTCCAGGCTCTTCTCTAGTTTTGTAGCTTCTCATTTATATGTCTGCTGTAGTTCATGAAGTGAGATACAGCTCCTTATTATACTCTTTATAACAAAGCATGTTTGAAACAACATATGAGCAACTGTAATTACAGCTCATTAAGACTTTAGAAGAAAAGGAATAAAAAACATTGCAATAGGTGTTCAGTCTTCATTAGTTCTTTTACTGTTTAAATATCTGAAGCTGATAAATATAAATTATTCATGAAAATTCACTTTAAAAAGTTTTATACTATATCTGTTTTTACTCTGTGTAAACAGTATCAGGTGGTGATTTATTCTAGAGAGTTCCTTTCTATTTTTTTTTTATGTTTAGCATATTTTTCAAATATAAATGTTTTCTATATGTTAAGCAATTCCCAAACTACTTAAAAGTGGTTTCATCAAAACAAAAATGGAAAGTATGTGGATTCCAGATCAGAAGTTAAAAAGCCATAGAATAGCAATTTTATTTCACATTCAGGGAAAATGTTTTCTGTTCTGATGAGGCTGAACATACTAATGTCTAAGCTACCTTATCTACCACAGAACTGGCATCCTTCAATTAAATCTATTGCCTTTAAGTACATAGTCATTTGCTGCAATGCCTGTACTCCAGTAAACTAAACGTACCTTGATGGTAATTTGCTCAATCCTGGCATTCTTCCAGATATATTTGGCTCTTTCCTCTTCTAATGCTAATAGTTATACTTTTGATTTTGACTTCACAGAAATATGCTCTTGAAGTATGCTCTACAGTCTACCTTGGGTTCCTATTGGTCCTCAATTTTCTTTTTTTTTTTTTTTTTTTTTTGCGGTATGCGGGCCTCTCACTGTTGTGGCCTCTCCCGTTGCGGAGCACAGGCTCCGGACGCACAGGCTCAGCGGCCATGGCTCACGGGCTTAGTTGCTCCGCGGCATGTGGGATCTTCCCGGACCAGGGCACGAACCCGTGTCTCCTGCATCGGCAGGCGGATTCTCAACCACTGCGCCACCAGGGAAGCCCGGTCCTCAATTTTCTTAAGAATATTTTGCCAATTTGTTTTTATATTCTTGTTAAAAGAACAATTCTTGTAAAGGAGATTTAAATGTTCTTGGTTTGATATTATTTTAAGTATCATTTAAGTTATCCTTCTATATTTGTAAATAGTTCTCAATGTGAATGATAATTTATGAGGTCTTGAAGAGGACATAGTGAAAACACCCTTCCTTACATTGAGAAGTTTATAGAAAAATGGAACATGATAATATTATAAACATGTCCTTAAAGATATATCTAATTTAATTGATCATCTGTGACACTGATTTTATATGTGTATATGTATTGAATATGTATGTATATGTTTGAGAATAGAACAATTATGTTTTATTTTCTACATAAAATTACCAACTTGGAAAATACTTCTATCATACTTAACCTTTTAATTATTATATCAATATTTAATATTTTAATTTGTTCAAGTGTATATTTTAATGCATATAAATATATGCATATACTTAAAATGCATACATTTAATGCATATAAATTAATTTAGTTGTATATAATTAATACAAGTCTACACAAATGTATATAGTTAAAATATATGGATATATTTAAAAAATGAATATACTTGAAAGATAGATGTCAAATGCATATATTTAAAAAGATAGCAACCTATATGGTAATAGAATCTGAAAAAGAATAGATATATGTATATGTATAACTAAATCACTTTGCTGTACACCTGAAATGAACACAATATTTTAAATCAACTATACCCCAATAAAATTTTTAAATAAATTAATTAATTAAATAAAAAGATCTTATTTAATACAAAATTTTCCATTAGTCATAGTAATACCAACTTCATTTATATTTAATATTGATAGTATTGTATTGAAGTGCTTGTGATAGTGGTTTTCCAGCATTGTCTTATATAAATGACTACATAAAAATAAAATTTATCTGACTTTTCAGTAGACTATTCTCTATAAGCTGACATTCTAGTTTTCAAGATTAAATTTTCTATTACCATTAAACAAGAAATATAAAATATTATGCCATGATTGCCCTGAGAATTCACTCCATTATATCTATTAGATAACATACTTCATTATATACAACAAAAATCTGAAATAGCTTGGGCTGAAAAGGACTGAGATGAAACAGTGAAATCCAGGTAATGGCAGTGATGAAGATGGTCTTCAGAGTATAAAATTATTAGCCAGATTCTAACTATGTGACCCAAGTCCAGTCACTGCATCTACATTCCTTGCAGCTCAGTAACTGAGCCTCTAATTTCTCTGAGCTTAAGTTCTGTTTCAGCCCAAACCATAACTCAGGATTATTCTTGATAATTGCAAAGCAGTTTGGCCAAACTTTAAAATATGAGAAAAAAATTCCCCAAAGCTGCTCTCATTTCAGATGCCACTTGCAATTTTAAGGTTCCCAGAGCCACTCTCATTTCACACTAGCTAGCTACAAATTCAAAGATCTCCATGACTACTCCCAGGATCAATAATTCACTAGAAAGACTCACAGAATGCAGAAGAGCACTATGCCTAATGATTACAGTTTACTATAGTGAAAAGATACAAATTAGAACCAAAGGAAGAGATGCATGTGTATCCAAAGTTAAAGCTTCCATTGTCCTCAGAGATTCTTTATTCTTCAAGCATCAGTGTGGGGTTGTGTGTGTGTGAAGTATTACCAACATAAGAAGTTCACTGGACCTTCAAATTGAGAGTTTTATTGAGTTTTCATTAAGTAGATATGAATGATCCTTTATCCATGTGGTTGAACTCAGTTTCTGGCCACTTCCCCTCCCCAGAGGTCTCATGTAGCCTAAAACAGAATCCTCTAGTCACAAAGTAGATCAGTCTGGTGTTGCCAGGCCCCAACCTGTGTCATCTCCTTAGCACAACTATTGACATCATGAGTTACCTTGTTAACATGAAATATTAGGTGTTGTCAGAGGGGTCCACCATGAATAATGGACACTTCCATAACTCCAAAAATTCAAAGCTTTTAGAACTTACCTCCCAGGAGCTAGGATAATGGCCAGACCTTTCCTGGGAAGTCAAATTTCTTACTACAAAATTATCAACCAGCAACTAAAATCAGAGCTTGACCTTTATCTGACCTACATTGCTTCATTCAACCATAATGCTAGCTCCATGTTAGTCGGTCTATCTAAATCCCAGACTCTCACTCATGCCCAACCTTTTTGTGAGTGTGTTCCATTTACATCAGCACTCTATGGGAAGCCAAGCTCTTCTGACAATTTAAATGATAAAGATAAATGAAAGCTAGCTAGCTAGATAGCTAGGTAGATACACAGATAGATAATCCCTCCTATTTCAGCTAAACAACAACAGCAACAAAAAAGCAAACACAAAATCAAAAATCCACTTAAAAGTCCATGTAAATGACATTTACAATAGTAAATTTTTAATATTTTATAATTATATGAAGTGCTGTAGCTTCTATTTTTGTTACTATCTCATACAAGGAATATTCTACACATAATTTAGAATTTTAAAAATTATTTTTAATTGAATGACCATAATTTGACAAACAAATTCATCACTCTTGTCTGATATGCCTCCTTTTGTTATGGCAAGAGCATCATACGCCCCTCCCCTTTTCAATAATGTTAGTGCTCCTTGTTCTTACATCTAAAGTCTTTCCTTAAGAATAATGTCTGGATTCACAATGAACCCACACATAAACACTGCAACCATATTCATTGTTTACATTGACAATGCAGTTGAGTTTAAGAGAAAATAATTGGCTCATTAAGTGAATCCTGTCAAAACCAGAACTGGTAACTACAGCAGAGTGCACAGTTACTCTGAGATTTTCACGGTTAATGACTAATTTGTCATTGTGTACATAGTTTCTAATTACATGGAGTCTCAGACCAGTAATTATATTCACAGTAGTTCCATAGTTATATTTAAAATAAAAGTTTGAAAATTAGCATATGTATTGAATCATGGGGGTTATTTATTTTGGTGTATGTTGATTATATAATTAGTAAATAATGGATAAAATATGAATGAAATTACAAAATATGGTGCTCTGTACTCAAGGATTTTGAGTAATGCCTCTCTCTGTAATATTCTATCCTTACAGACTATTTACTATAATATATATATATTCATAAAAATATATGAAAATTCAAAGATTTTGAAATATGAAAGAAACAAAACAAAACAGTCGTTCTTATGACTCAAGGCTGAGAAACTTGAAGTTTGAAACACATACTGCCTGTCTAGAGTTTGACAGTGACAAAGCATTATAAGAAATGTAGGCTTCTGAACAAACTTGGGTGAAAGGGAAAACAGGGATAGTTTATATTTGCCTCTAAACAATAGAGTAAGCCTGGTAGAGCCAGCAAGACCAAGTCTGAAAATATAACTACTAGTATTACCAGTTTGTTTAAAGAAATATAATATATCTTGGATAATGTTAGCTATAATAATGAGGTGACAATTATGAATCAAACACTAGGATATATACATATATGTATATATAACTTCCTTCACAAAAATATATGACATATCAATATATATATAATTGCTATGCCATTTAAGGTTACATAGTCCAGAAATCAGAATAATAGGTTTGCCATGGTTTGTAAAGTAAGTTAGATACTGACTTCTGTATACTCATTACTTAGTTTTTATGCCTTTATGTGTACACAGTACTTTCTTTTTTTTTTTTTTTTTTTTTTTTTTTTTTGCCATAACCGGGCCTCTCACTGTTGTGGCCTCTCTCCCATTGCAGAGCACAGGCTCAGCAGCCATGGCTCACGGACCTAACCGCTCCGCGGCATGTGGGATCTTCCCGGACCGGGGCACGAACCTGTGTCCCCTGCATCGGCAGGAGGACTCTCAACCACTGCGCCACCAGGGAAGTCTCGCACTACTTTTAAATACATTTCTTTTTGAAGTTGTTCACTGGTTCTCTGCTGGCTCCGTAATAAAACATAAGCTCCTTACTTTGTGTTAAGCTGTATTACTGTTAGTTTATTCCAATTCACTTTCCTGTAGTGCCTCTCCCTGAAAATAGTTCCCCATCTTATTAATGTCAGAATAGGGTTTTGACCTGCTCAAATATGTGAGGAAATGACTTGTCACTGTGCAACAGAAATTTAAGAGCCAACATTTCCTCTGCCATTTTCCTGCTGCCAAAACTACCAGCAGCATTCCAGATACAGGTTCTTCTGTCGGCCTGGGACTCAAGTTTAAGATGTCAAGGAACAGAGCTGCAGTTGACCTTCAATATATATGTAACATGAATGAAAATTTAACCTTTATTGAGGTAAATTGCAAAACTTTGTTCCTGTTGCATAATCTAAATGATTCTAAGAGGTATATTTTGACTTCTCATTTTGGTCATCTGGTTCTTTGCCTCTCCAACCACTACAAAATATCATCACTAATTCTTTCAATACTATCAATCAATATTATGTTACTTAAACCATTATTTGAAAGACAGTTTTAGTCATTTTGTAACTCAATAAAAGTCATTTTAAAACTTCCCATTGTTCTTAGGTTAAAGTATCTCTCACAGTGTATCCCTTACTTAACATACATTTGACACCTGATGATTCACCAGCATCCCGCAGGTTCTTCTGCTCCAACAACAATGACCCTTTTATTTCCTTGATAACTCCCAACACACTCCTCTCTGCCACATCATCCAACCTAGCATACCTAGCATGAATTCCCTTCTACTGGGCACTCTTCTACTCTACTTTCAGATCTCAATTTAATCACTTCTCAGAGAAGCGTTCAAACTTCCTGAACAGAACAAGAAATCTTAATCACTTCTGAAGTAACAAAACTAAGTAATAGAATTGATAGTGATATGAGCTGTAGCTAGGTACTCAAATTGTAAATAAATATTATCATTTTTTATCTTATTAGTCTCACCCTTTTTTGTGTGCATTACATATATTGTGTAGAATCGTTTGCATATACTGACTCCAATCTTTAAACTAACATATATGAAGTATTTTCTCATTATCACAGCTGAAGATAATGGATTTCAAGGTTGTTATTTGTCAAATGTCAATTAGCATTCAGAACTAGAATTTAGGTTTCTCTGGGTCAAAATTATCTTTCCAGTATAACACATTTGAAGAAACCAGAGTTCATTTACAAATAAGGTTATTGTTTTATTTTCCTCAATGAAAGCCAGTGAAAAATTGTAAAATTTATAATTATTCTGTCACTTGTTGAATTACTTAAATTAAAAAAAATTGAACACTGGGGTTTTTTTGGGGTTTTTTTATACTGAATTTTTAGTCCTCTGCTTTGAATCTTTGTGATGTTTTATGCCAATTCTAGTAGTAATTCATGTGGGATGCATGCTTTAGTTTAGAAGATATTAGACTAGATGGCATCAAGTTGCTAATTGAGCTAGTTTCTTACTAGATTTACTACCCACGCTGCCTTGACTCATGTTATTCTGAGGCTTTGTCTCCATCCCAGACTTCTACCGCCCACAAATTTGTCATAATGTTTCAAATTGTATATTAGCACAAGAAAAATCAGCCAGAAGCCTAAAAGAGACATCTGTGTCATCCTTGCTTAGAATTCAATCTTGACATTTTAATACTTATTTTATGTAATATAAAAATAAATGTTATTTATATAAATAATTCAACTGAAAATTCAGTTATCCATTAATTAATGGATCGACTAAAATAAAGCAGTCTTCCCATACTCAGTTGGCTAGCTAATTGTCTGCTTATATCTTATTAATAATTCAAATGATAACCTTTCTGTGTTAGTACTGAGAATATACTTTTCCTTTAGTGGTTGGATATGAGTATAAGGTTACTGTAGATATGTGGAAAGACACAAAACAGGCCCAAAGACTTAAATTACTGGACACTAAAGAAAAAAAAAAAGACTGAAACATATTTATCCTCTTATACCCAAGGCTGTATAGGAGGCTCCATGGAAGTGGGAATTTTGTCTGTTTTAAAATGTCACTATGAGTTCTGGCAGAGAGAGCGGTGAGAAGCGGATCGCGGTCTTCTAGCCCGGGGCCCTCCAGGCCCTCCGGCCTCTGGTCGGCAGGTGAACTGGGGGGCCCCCGGGACAAGCTTAGGCTGTGTCTTGCCGAGCCCCAGAGCCCTCGCTGCAGCCGCCCACTGGCAGGGCCCGAGCCTGGAAGCAGCAACGAACTGCTCCCCCACCCCCACCTCCGCGACCTAATGGTGGCAGCCCCTCGGAGCCCAGATCCTGCCCACTGCCAGGTCTCTTGACCCCACGCTGCAGGGGTTAGGAGAAGCCTCCAGCAGGCCACAGAAGACGTGGCACCTTTGGGCGTCTGGCGTGGCAGGGCGAGAAGAATGGCAGCCGCTGGAACGCCGCGGAGGGCCGTTAGAGCCTCGAGGGCCCGGGAAGGGGGGTCTACGTGGACGCCAGCTCAGCCACACTTAAGACCTTGGAGCCCGCGCGGGTCCGGGACCTGAGGTGACCTCTCAGTCCCAGTTGGACGAGACCTCACCTCGTCCGGACAACGACGGACAAAGGCCTTAATGGGTCTGGAAGGTGAACGGAGTCCCGATTGATGACGGGTGGAACGTTCACGGGCCATCGGGTGGTCGGTCGTTGTTCTACCAAGACCTCGATGTCGGAAGATAGAAATGGTAGAATAACGTACCACATGCAGCCAATAGGAAGTGCCAGCCACCCTTTGGGAAGATTCACTGGCCTTTTATAGAAGGCCTGTGTATATAATATGAAAAAGCTGCTCTCAACTTTCCCCCCAACCTTTCGAAAGAAAACTTTTCGCTACATATAGGTCTTCTAAGATCTGAAGAGGTTGCCGATGTATGATGGAGTTAAAGTCACATGTCTTGTAAATGCCCATTTGTTTCTTAAAAAAAAAAACATAGAAAAGAAATGTTTTCTGGAAATGACTTTTTGAAATGGAGTTGTTTGACCACCTTTAGAGGCGACATCAGGAGCCACAGAGGTCCACGTTTGTTCAGTGGGTTAGAGGACATGGAATGGAAGATGTTGAAGAGGAAGAAAAGAAGGTACTGTGCCAGACTGGTCACAGAAGACATTTGCATATTAGAACCATTGTTTTGTGTGTACATTTTACTCCTTACTACTGTATATGTAGTGGACAATAAGTACTTTTTTTGAAATATCTAGTCTTTCTAGATGTTCTAAAGTGCCTGATATATGTTCAAAGTACAGGTAGTAAAAATACATTTTGTAAATATCTTTTTGTTAAAATTCGTTTGAAATTGTTGCTTTGAGTGGGGGAGGGATGGCCAAACCACCTTTTTGAACAGTACGAAGTATGCATTGTGTTTGTGCACTGGTTCAAGGTCGTGGGGAGGAGAAGGAAGTGCAAAGAGCTCTGTGCCAGTGTGCTTATAGTGAGGCAAGATTAACCATTGTCTTTTTTATGTTCCTGCATTTTGTTTTACTTTGCTGTGTGTATAGTGTATACAATGGACAAATGAGTCCTAATTTACAACACCTAGTCTTTCTAGATGTTAAAGAGGTTGCCAGTGTATGACAAAAATAGAGTTAGTAAATAATACATTTTGTACATTTTGTGTTAAAATTTCTAGGAAAGATTGTCTTCTGAAAATTTGAGCATTATAGCCCTCTGGGTTGGTGGAGGGGAGAGAGAGAGAAGGGAGTTGGTCTTAGAATGGCTAGAATGCTGGTATTTTGAAGACACGTTCTGATTATAACTGTTACATGTGTGCAATTCATTCAGTACTGCTCTGTATATAGTGTATACAGTGTATATAGTGTATATAAGTCCTTATTTGAAACATCTAGTCCATCTAGATGTTTAGAAGTGCCCAACGTATGTTAAATGTAGAGGTAGTAAAATATCACTTTGTAAATATCTTTTTGCTAAAATTCACAGGAAGTACTGTCTTTGGGAATGTTAAATGTTAAACCACCTTTATGAGCAGTATACTATTGTCTATACTTGTTCAGTGGTTTGGAGGAGGGAGAGAAAGAAAATTGCAAAAGGTAATATGCTAGTGTGTTCATACCTGACATTTTCAGACAAAACCACTTTTTGTATGTTCATTTTGTTTTGCTGTGTATATAGTGTATATAATCGAAAAACTGAGTCTAGTTTTGCAACATCTAGTCTCTAGATGTTAAAGGGGTTGCCAGAGTATGACAAAGTAGTAAAATTAGCACATTTTGTACACTTTATTGAAATTCATAGGAAAGTTTGTCTTCTGTAAATGACTTTTGGATATGAATTTGTTCCACCACCTTTAAGCATTACACATGCATGTACTTGTCCACTGGATTGGCAGTGGAGAGAAGGAAGTGAGGGAGGAAATGGTTCAGGCCAAAATGGTCATATTTAGAAGATACCTCAGATTATAACCATTGTTACGTGTGTGCAATTTTATTTAACAGTGCTGTGTACATAGTGGACAAGTAAGTTCTTATATGAAATATCTATTCTTTCTAGATGTTTAGAAGTGCTTGAAGTGTTTAAAGGTACTAGAACATTTAAACTTATCCATTGCTCTATATGTTACATGCATTTTGTTTAACTCTACTGTATATATTTTGTATATACTGGACCAGTGGGTCCCAATTTTATAATATCTAGTCTCTAGATATTAAAGAGGTTGCCAATGTATGACAAAAGTAGAGTTAGTAAACTAACACATTTTGTACACTTTGTGTTAAAATTCATTGAAAGGTGTCTTCTGAAAAGGACCTTTGGAAGTGAAATTGTAAATCACATCTAAGTGACACCTGTGCCTGTACTCGCCCAATGTTGGATGGATGGCAGAAAGGAGGTACTAGGAGAAATGAAGTGTTCTAGATTAGAATGTTCCTATGTAGAAGACACTTTCAGATCTAACCATTGTTACATGTGTGTAGTTTATCCAACACTACTGTATATATAGTGGACAGACTTAAGTCCTTATTTGAAACATCTAGTCTTTCTAGATGTTTAGAAGTGCACAAAGTATGTTAAAAGTAGAGGTAGTGAAGTAACATATTTTGTAGATATATCCTTTTGTTAAAATTCATATAAAATACTGTCTTTTAGAAATGGAGTGATCAAAATGATCAAACCACCTCTCTGAGCAGTACACATTATTTTATTTGTGCTGGTTCACGGAGAAAGAAGAAAGTGTAAAGGGCTTTATACCAAGACTAATCATTGTCTGGTATGTCTCCGCGTTTTGTTTTACTTGGCTGTGTACATAGTGTACATAAAGGACAGAGGTCCAAATTTACAACATCTAGTCTTCCTAGATGTTAAAGAGGTTGCCAGTGTATGAAAGAAATAGCCGATAAATACATTTTGTACACTTTGTGTTAAAATTCATAGGAAAGACTTCTGAAAAAAACTGGAGGAAGTAAAATTGTTAAAATCCCCTCTAAGCATTACAGATGCTTATTATTCTTGTCCACTGGGTTGATAGAGATGAGAAGGGGAAGCTTCTAGGCCAGAGTGTTCCTGTTTAGGAGACACTTTGTGACTATGGCCTTTGTGTGCAGTTTCTTCAGTGCTGCTATGTGTATACCTAGTGGACAAACTTAAATCTGTATTTGAAACATCTAATCTTTCTGGATGTGTAAAAAGTGCACAACACATGTTGAAAGTAGAGAGTTAAAAGTAACACCTTTTAAGTATTTTTTTCCTGTTAATTCATAGGAATGGTTGTATTGGGGGAGTGGAAATTGTTAAACTTGAGTCTTGGAGAGTAAGCTGACTATTCACTGGGTGCTGGGGAGGTGGGGAGCAGACAGGGAAGGAAGTACAGAGAAGGGATCTGTGCCCATGAATCTTTAGACAAGTTCAGATTGTCTAACCATTGTTCTATTTGTGTGTTTTAGTTAATTTTGCTGGGTATTAAAGAATAAGCAAGTCCTAATGCCCAAAGTATATTAAAAGTAGAGGTAGTAAAATAACCCCTTAATAAATGCCCTTTTGTTGTTTTTTTTAGGAAGGCCTGTGTCTTCTGGGAGCATCTATGTTAATCCACCTCTTGGAGCTAGATATAGTCCTGTACTTAGTCGCTGATATGCTGGAGGAGGGGTAAGAGGAAGGGTGAAGGGAAGGGCTCTTAGCTAACATCTCCATATGTAGAAGACAGTTTTAGGTTATAACCATAGGTCTAAATGTGCATTTTTGTAAAGTACCAATGCTTATTATGGACAAGGTTCATTCATTATTTTGCAACATCTAGGCTTTTTAGGAGTCCTGAGGTGACAATGTATTATAAAAAGTAGAGCTAGTGAATTAACCAATTTGTAAATATCTTTGTTATAATTGGTAAAAAAGTAGCATATTGGACATGGAATTGTTAAACCATCTGAGAAATGTACACCAGGACTTGTTCATTAGGTTGGCAGCAGAGGGGCAGAAGGAAGTATAAAAGGGAGGGAAGTATGTGGATGGGTTCCTTTTTATATTTTGATGATAACCATTGATGTATGTGCATCTCTTAGCTGTACTATAGGAATACATTGTTAAGTAATTCAGTGGAAACATACCTCTTTGTTAATATTTTAATAGTTTAGATCAGATAATGAATCCTCTTAAAAGCATTATATTTTGAGTTCTGTGTTGCTTTATGTCACATTTTAAATTGAACGTTAAGGGAATGTAGTATTTTAATCATAACTCTGCCCATATCTTTATCTAGAGGCCTGTTGCCATTTTTGTCTTTTCTGAAGTTTTCGTCGCCAAGAAAGGATTACATTTTTTTCCCTTCCAGATTGAGTTGGTATAGTGTATTTCTGGTTATCAAAATACTCATAGCTTTGGGACTTTGAAATGGTAAATATTCATGATGTGTGAAAAAGCATGATACATAACTGTATGATCTTAATTACATAAAAATGGATGCTTAGTTGTGTTTAAATACACAAACAAGACCGAGAAGGACACATCAAATGGTAAACTGTGATGATGGATGACTTTGCTTTTTGCTTCTTGGACTTTGTTTTTTGCTTCTTGTGTTCTTTGGTTTCCTATTATGCATATGTTATCTTTTAAGAAATAAATGTCATTTTGAAAACCTTAAAAAAATGTCACTATTAGAAACAGTGGTAACTATATGCATTTTGAAAAATAATGGCATTTAAAATTTTTCCTAACTTCAAATATGTTGTGTAATTCCTACATATGCTTTTTCCTACACAGTAATACCAAGAGCAAAATACCCCATGCATTCTCCACAATTACTATAAAGTCTGTTTATTTCACATATCTACAATGAGACATATATGAATGTGTCCTTTTTCTTCTTCCTTTATCTTAAAGTACCTTCTCAATTAAAATATGAAGTGATTATCAAACATAAATCTAAAATTATAGGAATCATGCTAAATTGCTTTACTTTGATAATAAAGGTAAATATTAGCTTCAAATTACTTAAGCAAATATTATTATTTTACCTTAGAGTTTTAAAGCAATGTTAGAACCTTGGATAGTAATGCACAAACACATATGCACAAACTTCCTTTCAGTAATATTCTCTCATTTTCTCTCTCCTTTCACCTGAAATCTTTATTTCTTAAGTTATTCCAAAATTATTTTATTACACAATTTTTCTATTACACAAGGCATTGTGTACAGACAGCCTGGATTTTCACTGTGGGGTGAAGATTAAAGGAAGTCAAATATATCCGAGGTATGATTGTATATGATTTATTATGTGATAACAATGAACAAATTGTATGTGTATAATAATCAAGACTATTGAACATTGTAGAGATGTGTATTATCTATTTCCTAAACATATCTATTTCTTAAATTTATATTCTAAACAAACATTTCCAGTATTTCTATAAGACTACTGTGAAATAAATAGGTTCTTTTACTTTTAAATGGTGAAATGAATATCTGTTCACATAGTGAAGTGGTGGTCCAAAGCTTAGGGAATAAAAAAAGCAATTAGGAAAGATCTAACTTATGCTAATATTTAAATGATACATTACCTATTATTTGAAAGAAAAGATTTAAAGTTTTATTTATTGTTTTCTTTTTCTTCATTCATTATTATAATAGTTCTACTTCCAATTTGTAAATAAGACATTTCATGTTATTACTTTGGTAGTAACATCGTGAACCTGTATGAAAAGTTTAATTTGTCTATCATCTTGTACTCCATTGCATCACTTCCCTTCAGTCACTTCATTATATCTGGGCCTCTTTCTTTATTTCTGTGTATAAATAGATGAAAACCACTATGCAAAACCCATTCCCACTTTTGAACAAAACTGTTCATTTATATTAAAAATTTGCAGTAATTTTTAACTAGTACAAATTTGCAACTGGGTGCCCATATTATTGTAGAAAAACTTCAATGAAAGAAAACTACCTCAAATCATTTCAGACATTTTAAATGATGTAGCAAATAAAGCATCACCAAATAACCAAAATTCCCACTGCTTTATCTTTTTTTTCCCTTTGACTAGATATTCAGTTAGACAAGTAAAAATCTGGAAAGCCTCCTTAAGGAAACATGACCTTTATTTCATATGTCATTGTTATAATTCATTTCTCAGCACGAGATTCTCATTGTGGTGGCTTCTCTTGTTGTGGAGCACGGGCTCTAGGCATGCAGGCTTCAGTAGTTGTGACGCATGGGTTCAGTAGCTGCAGAACGTGGGCTCTAGGATGTGAGGGCTTCAGTAGTTGTGGCATGGGGGCTCAGTGGTTGTGGCTCACAGGCTCTAGAGCTCAAGCTCAGTAGTGGTGTCACGCTTAGTTGATGCATGGCATGTGGGATCTTCTCAGACCAGGAATTGAACCCATGTTCCCTGCATTGGCAGGCAGATTCTTAACCACTGTGCCACCAGGGAAGTCCCTCCTTTGATGATCTTAATTGACTATGTTGATATAGAAAAATGTTTGGCACACACAAAGTGTCAATAACAACAACTTTGTAAGACTATCTGAAATAGAAATGGATTAAACCAAGTGTTAAGCACAATGGTTCTCAATCCAGAAACTAATATTTAATTTCTTTAAATTAATACAATCCTGATGAAGAGCACCCACACATAATAAATGAGAAAAATACATATTATTGATTACTGAAACCACACCCACTTTTCTTTCTAGAATATAGAATGATTAAGTGGTACTTAATTAGCAAGAGCAATTTCAATGCCTCAAATACAGCTACTGCCAAAATTCAGTTTGTTCAAATTCTCAGTGCTCCCTTGTGTCAAGCAATTCTGCTTATCTATGAGCAATGGGAAACTTTGTTGAGTGCAAACACTCCCTACCTGTGCCAGGCAGACATCTTCTCTGAGGTCATACTACACTCTTTGTGCAGTGCTATGAAGCAGCACTGAGCTTCATCTTTCATAATACCCAAGAAAATCTTGGGATTCTAAATCTCTACTTCCACTAGTTTCACAAAGGCATTTTTGCCTACTCCACTCCATCTAAATTATTAATCATAATCTCTTCAGTAAATTTGGGCTATTTATAAAATACAAAAGATAAAAAGAGTCATATATTTAAGGCAGTTATTTCTTACTACCCTTTCAGATTTCTGCAAGCAAGAGAAAATACTATTCAAAATCAGGAAACAGGATAATACGTAGCTAGCTATTATTATAACTATTATTCTTTGTGTGATATACAAAATCTTGGATGCATGAATTCGGTTTGTGAGGTAAAACAAAAAGAAGGAGTATGAAAACACAACAAGCAAGGTGAGACAGTGATAGAGAAAATGTTAATAAATCGTGTTCTATGAAGGTTATTTTCATAGGGCCTCTGAGATATATGCAAAGTGCCTTCCTGATTCTTTATTCCTAAGGATGAAAGCCTAGAGCATGTAAACCTTTGCTCCCCTCCCGTTTTTTGAAGATTGCCCCTGGAGTTAACTTTGCCAAGTTTCTGAGTTGGACCTCCTCAAACTAAGCACCATCTTGGGCTTCAAAGTAGAGCTCTGAGACAGAATACCTGAGATCCATTCTAAGAGTGCTTGAGGTATCACTTGTCAGTAGGTAGTGAGTTCTCCTCCACATCTGAGGGTGAAATGAGAGGTGGCCCAAGAGAATGAAAAGGGTTACCAAATCATCTGCTAGAGTTAATCTCTTGCTTTGTGTGAAAGTTTCATGACTCAAATCTACTCTGTCACTACTTTTTCCAGGTTTTGGCTAACTGCAATTTCTAAAAACAGAATACCAATACCAAAAGGCTAATTAAAGATTACTTCGGAGGCATTTAATTCTTTTCTCACCCAAGGTTGTAGCTATGTATGCTGAACAATCTCCTGTATAAGTTCAGAGCAAAGCCTTGAAACAGAAAAACAGATTCACTTTGATGTAGCCAAAAATGGAGGGAAGCCACAGGGATGTGAGGCAGGCCTATAGCAGCATGAAACCAGAAACAAAATGTCCTAGGAATTTCTTTAATCATTCAAACAAGAAATATCATAGTTTTGTAAAACTATATAAAGAAAAGGTAAAAATAAGTGAGGTTGGTTTGGAGACTTGTTAAGATATCAATACTACATTTTCCAAAACTTATAAGAGAAACCTGTGAATTTTTCTCATTTTTAAGGTTTTCAATGAACTGGATAGAATTATTCTAAAAATTTCATAATGTTTAAACTTCCATAATGTTTAACGTTTTCTCAATTGAAATTGACTTATTAGATATTTTGGATATATTTTGTGGATCTCACCCTTTTTTTCTTGGAATAGATGGCAGATATATTTTACTCTTTGGAATCTTAATACCAATATTGAAGGTGTATAATCTGCCCTTTAAAATGAAATTTTTTATTTCTTATGGGACATTCTGTATAAAGGTCTGCCAGTGAATGAAAAGTTTATCACCAAATTACACATAAGCTGATCCTCATAATGATGAGAGATAAAACTGGCAGCACCTTTATTCCTGTCTCAAGTTGTGGTCCAGAAATGTATTAATTAACATGTTAACGCTCTTTAACTTACCTACCTTAGAAAATCTCTATCAAGTAAAAATTTATTTCTTGATTTAATCCTTAATGTAGAATTCCTAACTTGAGCATTTGACACTTGTGATTCAAATGATGAAAAGGAAAGGGAGTGGCTATTGACTAATTAATGGGAATACAATACCCACTGCCATACTGACTGGTTCTGTAAATATTAAACTATCTTTGCTGATGATATCTGGGAAAATACGATCCCTATCATTTACTTTGCAAACAGTAGGATGTACAACCAGAGGTAGTGATTATCTTTGCTACTGTACATAGGTCTCAGGCATGAAGAGCCTGCCTATCATTAAAGTCAACACATTCATAACAGAATATCCAAAAATCAGGTAGACAATAATGAAGTGGTTGGAATTCTGGCCTCAACCTTGCCTAATATACATCAGTATTTTTTATTTAGATGAGTCAATAAATCCTCTCCCACAGCCTAGTATTTCTGCTGTAAGCCAATTTCATGTGGAATTATCTTTAACCTGTTAGATACTCCCTGTTCCCTATTATAAAGTAAAGTTTGTCATAAATGATAATTGTGCTCCTACTCCCTGGAAGTTGATCCAGTCCTGTTCATGTGAGTCAAAGAACGAGGCATTTTTACTTTCAAATTTAAACAAAACAAAACAAAACAAAACAGATTTCAGTAGTACAGATATCAGGCAAGAATAAGTAATAAGTGTAGTAAGCAAATAGATGTTTATTTTATCAAATTTACTTTGACATAAGTATATCAAATTTAGTGCATTTAAGTATTAATTTACTAATGGTATCTGAGGCACCTGAATTAATGAAGTAAAAAATGTAAATTACTCATTCTATTTTATGAAGTGGAAAGTATCTGGGTCATTAAGTGCTTAAATATTCATGATGGGTGATATCCACCATATATGCATATAAAATTTTTTTAAGAAACAGATTTTTTCACTTGTTCAAATACCCATATTTTCAGCAATTAAAATGTCTGCAGAGATTCTTCTTTTTATATCTTCTGATATTCTCCTAGGCAAAGGCAAGGGATGGTAATATCATAGTAACAACTCTTTCCTAAAAGCTCTTAGATGTGGCAAATATATACTATGGAATATTACTCAGCCATAAAAAGAAACGAAATTGAGATATTTGTAGTGAGGTGGATGGACCTAGAGTCTGTCATACAGAGTGAAGTAAGTCAGAGAGAGAAAAACAAATACCATATACTAACACATATATATGGAATCTAAGAAAAAAAAAAGTTCATGAAGAACCTAGGGGCAAGACTGGAATAAAGACACAGACCTACTAGAGAATGGACTTGAGGATATGGGGAGGGGGAAGGGTAAGCTGTGACAAAGTGAGAGAGTGGCATGGACATACATACACTACCAAACATAAAACAGATAGCTAGTGGGAAGCAGCTGCATAGCACAAGGAGATCATCTCAGTGGTTTGTGAACACCTAGAGAGGTGGGATAGGGAGGGTGGGAGGGAGGGTGAGGCAAGAGATATGGGAACATATGTATATGTATAAATGATTCACTTTGTTATAAAGCAGAAACTAACATACCATTGTAAAGCAATTATACTCCAATAAAGGTGTTAAAAAAAATCTGAAAAGTGGTGAATTGTCTATATTCTTTAGTGAAGACCTTTGTTAATATTTCAAAAGTGGAGCATCAAATCCTTTACTTTGCTAAAAGAGGATTTTTGATTCACAGAGCTATTGATTCAGACAATGATATTAAATCAAGATAACAAATCAACACATATTTTATAAGTATGTACTATAAGTAAATCCTGTCCCCACTTAAGCATTATGTTGCTGCTAGGTATTTTCTGATAGAAGCCCACATCATAAATTTTCCCTTTAGAAAATTTCCGTCCAACCACAAAGTCTCACCTTAAGCATTGTATTCCTTTGCATAAATAATCAGATAAATTATTTATAGTGTGATATATAATATGATAAAAAGTACAGTATACTATCAACTCACCTAAAGAGAATACATAATCTAAGCTTAGTGATGGTGGTAGTAGTAGAGATGATGGTTGTGGTGATGGTGGGGTGCATGTATGATCATATTTCATTTTCTGGAGAAAGTACTATCTAAAGATTATCTAGAGTTACAAGAATGTAAAGTCAGAAGAGATCATTTGTTTCTGATATTTTTTTCTTTTATTAGCTGCTGTATCATCAGAGCCTAAATTAGTGTCTAATACAAGACACGTGCTTAACCACTGTGCTACCAGGGAAGTCCCCATACTGCATTGTTAAATGAATGCCTTGCTCCTTGTTCAGGAAATCCTTTTTTTTTTTTTTTTTGAATTTTTTCTAACATCTTTATTTGAGTATAACTGTTTTACAATAGTGTGTTAGGTTCTCCTTTTCAACAAAGTGAATCAGTTATACATATACATATGTTCCCATATCTCTTGCCTCTTGCATCACCCTCCCTCCCACTCTCCCTATCCCACCCCTCTAGGTGGTCACAAAGCACAGAGGTGAACTCCCTGTGCTATGCGGCAGCTTCCCACTAGCCATCTAATTTACATTTGGTAGTGTGTATATGTCCCTGCCACTCTCTCACTTCATCACAGCTTACCCTTCCCACTCCCCATATCCTCAAGTCCATGCTCTAGTAGGTCTGTGTTTTATTCCCATCCTACCACTAATCTCTTCATGACATTTTTTTTCTTAGATTCCATATATATGTGTTAGCATATAGTATTTGTTTTTCTCCTTCTGACTTACTTCACTCTTTATGACAGACTCCAGGTCTATCCACCTCATTACAAATAGCTCAGTTTCATTTCTTTTTATGGCTGAGTAATATTCCATTGTATATATGTGCCACATCTTCTTTATCCATTCATCTCTTGATGGACACATAGGTTGCTTCCATGTCCTGGAAATAGAGCTGCAATAAATAGAGCTGCAATAAACATTTTGGTACATGACTCTTTTTGAATTATGGTTTTCTCAGGGTATATGCATAGTAGTGGCATTGCAGGATCGTATGGTAGTTTTATTTGTAGTGTTTTAATGAACCTCCATACAGTTCTCCATAGTGGCTGTATCAATTTACATTCCCACCAGCAGTTCAAGAGGGTTCCCTTTTCTCCACACCCTCTCCAGCATTTATTATTTCTAGAGTTTTTGATGATAGCCAATCTGACCGGTGTGAGATGATATCTCATTGTAGTTTTGATTTGCATTTTTCTAATGATTAATGACGTTGAGCATTCTTTCATGTGTTTGTTGGCCATCTGCATATCTTCTTTGGAGAAATGTCTATTTAGTTCTTCTGCCCATTTTCGGATTGGGTTGTTTGTTTTTTGTTATTGAGCTGCCTGAGTTGCTTATAAATCTTGAATATTAATCCTTTGTCAGTTCCTTCATTTCCAAATATTTTCTCCCATTCTGAGAGTTGTCTTTTGGTCTTGGTTAGGGTATCCTTTGCTGTGCAAAAGCGTTTAAGTTTCATTAGATCCCATTTGTTTATTTTTGTTTTTATTTCCATTTCTCTAGGAGATGGGTCAAAAAGGATCTTTCTTTGATTTATGTCATAGAGTGTTCTGCCTATGTTTTCCTCTAAGAGTTTGATAGTGTCCGCCTTACATTTAGGTCTTTAACCCACTTTGAGTTCATTTTTGTGTGTGGTGTTAGGGAGTGTTCTAGTTTCATACTTTTGCAGTTAGCTGTCCAGTTTTCCCAGCACCACTTATTGAAGAGGTTGTCTTTTCCCCACTGTATATCCTTCCCTCCTTTATCAAAGATAAGGTGACCATATGTGTGTGGGTTTATCTCTGGGCTTTCTATCCTGTTCCATTGATCTATATTTCTATTTTTGTGCCAGTACCATAGTGTCTTGATTACTGTAGCTTTGTAGTATAGTCTGAAGTCAGGGAGCGTGATTCCTCCACCTCCATTTTTCGTTCTCAAGATTGCTTTGGCTATTCGGGGTCTTTTGTGTTTCCATACAAATTGTGAAATTTTCTGTTCTGGTTCTGTAAAAAATGCCAGTGGTAATTTGATAGGGATAGCATTGAATCTGTAGATAGCTTTGGGTAGTAGAGTCATTTTCACAATGTTGATTCTTCCAATCCAAGAACATGGTATATTTCTCCACCTATTTGTATCATCTTTAATTTCTTTCATCATTGTCTTATAGTTTTCTGAATACAAGTCTTTTTTTCTCCTTATGTAGGTTTATTACTAGATATTTTATTCTTTTTGTTGAAATGGTAAATGGAAGTGTTTTCTTAATTTCCCTTTCAGATTTTTCATCATTAGTGTATAAGAATGCCAGAGATTTCTGTGCATTAATTTTGTATCCTGCTACTTTACTATTCATTGATTAGCTCTAATAATTTTCTGGTAGCACCCTTAGGATTCTCTATGTATAGTATCATGTCATCTGCAAACAGTGACAGCTTTACTTCTTCTTTTCCAATTTGGATTCCTTTTATTTCTTTTTTTTTCTCTGATTGCTGTGGCTAGAACTTCCAAAACTAGGTTGAATAACAGTGGTAGAGTGGACAACCTTGTCTTGTTCCTGATCTTAGTGGAAATGGTTTCAGATTTTCACCATTGAGAACAATGCTGGCTGTGGGTTTGTCATATATGGCCTTTATTATGTTGAGGAAAGTTCCCTCTATGCCTAATTTCTGCAGGGTTTTTATCATAAATGGGTGTTGAATTTTCTCAAAAGCTTTCTCTGCATCTATTGAGATGATCATATGGTTTTTCTCCTTCAGTTTGTTGATATGGTGTATCATGTTGATTGATTTGTGTATATTGAAGAATCCTTGCATTCCTGGAATAAACCCCACTTGATCATGGTGTATGATCCTTTTAATGTGCTGTTGGATTCTGTTTGCTAGTATTTTGTTGAGGATTTTTGCATCTATGTTCATCAGTGATATGGGCCTGTAGTTTTCTTTCTTTGTGATGTCTTTGTCTGGTTTTGGTATCAGGGTGAGGGTGGCCTCATAGAATGAGTTTGGGAGTGTTCCTCCCTTTGCTATCTTTTGGAAGAGTTTGAGAAGGATAGGTGTTAGCTCTTCTTTAAATGCTTGATAGAATTCGCCTGCGAAGCCATCTGGTCCTGGGCTTTTGTTTGCTGGAAGATTTTTAATCACAGTTTCAATTTCAGTGCTTGTGATTGGTCTGTTCATATTTTCTATTTCTTCCTGGTTCAGTAATGGCAGCTTGTGCATTTCTAAGAATTTGTCCATTTCTTCCAGGTTGTCCATTTTATTGGCATAGAGTTGCTTGTAGTAATGTCTAATAATCTTTTGTATTTCTGCAGTGTCAGTTGTTACTTCTCCTTTTTCATTTCTAATTCTATTGATTTGAGTGTTCTCCCTTTTTTTCTTGATGAGTCTGGCTAATGGTTTATCAATTTTATTTATCTTCTCAAAGAACCATCTTTTTCTTTTATTGATCTTTGCTATTGTTTCCTTCATTTCTTTTACATTTATTTCTGATCTGATCTTTACGATTTCTATCCTGCTGCTAAATTTGGGGTTTTTTTGTTCTTCTTTCTCTAATTGCTTTAGGTCCAATGTTAGGTTGTTTATTCGAGATGTTTCCTGTTTCTTAAGGTATGATTGCATTGCTATAAACTTCCCTCTTAGAACTGCTTTTGCTGTATTCCATAGGTTTTGGGTCATCATGTCTCCTTTGTCATTTGTTTTTAAGTACTTTTTGATTTCCTCTTTGATTTCTTCAGTGATCACTTCGTTATTAAGTAGTGTATTGTTTAGCCTCCATGTGTTTGTACTTTTTACAGATCTTTCCTGTAATTGATATCTAGTCTCATAGCATTGTGGTTGGAAAAGATACTTGATACGATTTCAATTTTCTTAAATTTTCCAAGGCTAGATTTGTGACCCAAGATATGATCTATCCTGGAGAATGTTCCATGAGCACTTGAGAAAAATGTGTATTCTGTTGTTTTTGGATGGAATGTCCTATAAATATCAAGTAAATCCATCGTGTGTAATGTATCACTTAAAGCTTGTGTTTCCTTATTTATTTTCATCTTGGATGATCTGTCCATTGGTGACAGTGGGGTGTTAAAGTCCCCTACTATGATTGTGTTACTGTCAATTTCCCTTTTTATGGCTGTTAGTATTTGCCTTATGTATTGAGGTGCTCCTATGTTGAGTTCATAAATATTTATAATTGTTATATCTTCTTCATGGATCGATCCCTTGATTATTATGTAGTGTCCTTCTTTGTCTCTTGTAATAGTTTTTAGTTCAAAGTCTATTTTGTCTGATATGAGAATTGTTATTCCAGCTTTCTTCTGATTTCCATTTGCATGGAATATCTTTTTCCATCCCCTTACTTTCAGTCTGTAAGTGTCCCTAGGTATGAAGTGGGTGTCTTGTAGACGGCATATATATGGGTCTTGTTTTTGTATCCATTCAGCCAGTCTGTGTCTTTTGGTGGGAGCATTTAATCCTTTTACATTCAAGGAAATTATTGATATGTGTTCTCCTATTACCATTTACTTAATTGTTTTGGGTTGTTCTTGTAGGTCTTTTCCTTCTCTTGTGTTTCCTGCCTAGAGAACTTCCTTTAGCATTTGTTGTAAAGCTGGTTTGGTGGTGCTGAACTCTCTCAGCTTTTTCTTGTCTGTAAAGGTTTTCATTTCTCCATCAAGTCTGAATGAGATCCCTGCTGGGTAGAGTAATCTTGGTTGTAGATTTTTTTCCTTCATCACTCTAAATATGTCCTGCCACTCCCTTGTGGCTTGTAGGGTTTCTGCTGAAAGATCAGCTGTTAACCTTATGGGGATTCCCTTGCGTGTTATTTGTTGTTTTTCCCTTGCTGCTTTTAATAGGGTTTTTTTGTGTTTATTTTATGATAGTTTGATTTTTATGTGTCTTGGCATGTTTGTCTTTGGATTTATCCTGTATGGGACTCTCTGTGCTTCCTGGACTTGATTGACTCTTTCCTTTCCTATATTAGGGAAGTTTTCACCTATAATCTCTTCAAATATTTTCTCAGTCCCTTTCTTTTTCTCTTCTTCTTCTGGGACCTCTATAATTTGAATGTTGGTGCATTTAATGTTGTCCCAGAGGTCTCTGAGACTGTCCTCAGTTCTTTTCATTCTTTTTTCTTTATTCTGCTCTGCAGTAGTTATTTCCACTATTTTGTCTTCCAAGTCACTTATCCGTCCTTCTGCCTCTGTTATTCTGCTATTGATCCCATCTAGAGTATTTTTAATTTCATTTATTGTGTTGCTCATCATTGCTTGCTTCCTCTTTATTTCTTCTATGTCCTTGTTAACTGTTTCTTGCAATTTGTCTATTCTATTTCCAAGATTTTGAATCATCTTTACTATCATTATTCTGAATTCTTTTTCAGGTAGACTGCCTATTACCTCTTCATTTGTTAGGTCGGATGTGTTTTTATCTTGCTCCTTCATCTGCTGTGTGTTTTTCTGTCTTCTCATTTTGCTTATCCTACTGTGTTTGGGGTCTCCTTTTTGCAGGCTGCAGGTTCGTAGTTCCCTCTGTTTTTGGTGACTGTCCCCAGTGGCTAAGGTTGATTCAATGGGTTGAGTAGGTTTCCTTGTTGGGGGGACTAGTGCCTCTGTTCTGGTGGATGAGGCTGGATCTTGTCTTTCTGGTGGGCAGGTCCATGTCTGGTGGTGTGTTTGGGGATGTTGGTAGGCTTATTATGATTTTAGGCAGCCTCTCTGCTAGTGGATGGGGCTGTAGACCTGTCTTGCTCTTTGTTGGGTGTAGGGTGTACAGCACTGTTCGTTGCTGGTCCTTGAGTGACGCTGGGTCTTGGTGTTGAGATGGAGATCTCTGGGAGATTTTCGCCATTTGATATTACATGGAGCTGGTAGGTCTCTTGTGGACCAGTGTCCTGAGGTTATTTCTCCCACCTCAGAGACACAACCTTGACACCTGGCTGGAGTGCCAAGAGCCTTTAATCCACATGGCTCAAAATAAAATGGAGAAAAAAATAGAAAGGAATGGAAGGAAGGAAGGAGGGTGGGAGGGAAGGAAGGAAGGAAGAAAGGAAGGAAGGGAGAAGGGAGGAATGAAGAAAGGAAGGAAGGAAGGATGGAACGAAGGAGGGAAGTAGGAAATAAAGGAGGTAAGAACGGAATAAAGAAACGGAGAAGACAAAATAATGTAGGATATAATATAGTTATTAAAATAAAAAATAATTATTAAGAAGAAAAATTTCTATTAAAGAAAAAAAAAACATGGGTCAGTCTAACCCTAGGACAAATGGTGAAATCAAAGCTATACAGACAAAATCTCACACAGCAGGACACACATACACACTCACAAAAAGAAAAAAGGGGAAAATAGTAGTGTATCTTGCTCCCAAAGTCCACCTCCTCAACTTGGGATATTTTGCTGTCTATTCAGGTTTTCCACAGATGCAGGGCACTTCAAGTTGACTGTGGTGCTTTAATCTGCTGCTTTTGAGGTTGGTGGGAGAGACCTCCCCCTCTCCTCTTTGTTCGCACAGCTCCTGGGGTTCAGCTTTGGACTTGGCCCCGCCTTTGTATCACACCCATCTCTACTGTCCATGCCGACAGCCGCGGATCGCACCTGTTTCTGGAGCTCCTTTATGCGGTGCCCTTAATCCCCTATCCTCGCGCCCCAGGAAGCAAAGAGGCAAGAAAAAGTCTCTTGTCTCTTCGGTAGCTTCACGCTCGTTTCTGGAGCTCCTTTAAACGGTGTGCTTAAACCCCTCTCCTCGTGCACCAGGAGGCAAAGAGGGAAGAAAAGGTCTCTTGCCTCTTTGGCATCTCCAGACTTCAACTGGACTCCCTCCTGGCTAGCTGTGGTGCACTAACCCCTTCAGGCTGTTTTCACTCTGCCAACTCCAGACCTTTCCCTGGGATCCAACTGAAGCCCGAGGCTCAGCTTCCGGCCCCGCCTGCCCCAGGGGTAAGCAGACAAGCCTCTCCTCTCGGACTGGTGAGTGCTGGTCTGCACTGATCCTCTTCGGAATCTCTCTGCTTTGCCCTCTGCACCCTGTTGCTGCGCTCTCCTCCAGGGCTCCGAAGCTTCCCCCCTCCACCACCCGCAGTCTCCGCCCACGAAGGGGCTTCTAGTGTGTGGGAACCTTTCCTCCTTCATGGCTCCCTCCCACTGGTGCAGGTCCCATCCCTATTCTTTGTCTCTGTTTATTCTTTTTTCCTTTTGCCCTACCCAGGTACTTGGGGAGTTTCTTGACTTTTGGGAGATCTGAGGTCTTCTGCCAGCATTCGGTGGGTGTTCTATAGGAGAAGTTCATGTGTAGATGTATTTCTGATGTATCTGTGAGGAGGAAGGTGATCCCCGCGTCTTACTCTTCTGCCATCTTCTCTCTCCCCCGTATTATCTATTTTTTAATGATTGCTTCTCTAGTGGGGGTTACCTCATTGTTTTTATTTGCATTTTCCTATTGAGTAATGACATTGAGCATATTGTCATGTGCTTATTAGTCATTAATAGATTTTCTTTGAGATATGTTTATTCAAATCACATGCCTATTTTAAAAATTGAGTTGTATTTTTACTATTGTATTTTGTGTTTATATTATTGAATTATATTATTACATTTTAAAATTTTCTAATAGTTCTTAATATACCCTGGATACAAGTCTTTATCTGATACATGATGGACAAATATTTTCTCAAATTTTGTAGGTTACCTTTTCACTTTTTGCATGGCATCCTATGAAGCCTCAAACATTTTAGTTTTAATTAAGTCCAGCTGACCAACCTTCTCTTTTATCACTCGTGCTTTAAAAGCTGTAGCTAAGATATTGTCTAACACATGATCACCAGCTTAATTTTTATTTTTTCCCCAAGATTTTTATGGATTAACAAAATATCATATATTTATACCATGGAATATTATTAAGGCAATAAAAAATAACATATGAATATATTTTTGAACACTCTAAAAGATAAACTGTACACATATTTTATGAAGATTTATATGAAGGGCTGATCTGAAAAATAAGAGATGCTGATACAGAATTCACCTAGCTTCTAAATGAGGCAATACTTTCCCTGAATTTATTTATTACCAGTGTATTTCATTGTGAGAGATAGTATAAAAATTTGGAACCCACAGCAACTGGATAGAAATATGAAGGTGACCTTGCTGACGATGGGTTATTTGCCACTGCTCTTGGATATTATTTCATCTGCTATGAGTTAACAGCATGATACTGCCAACAGGGGGAGCTACAGACAGAAGATAAATGAAACTGATTTTGTTTAGGACTAATTTAGCTGAACTGACAATATATTATAATTTAATAGCCTCTCAGAGTGAATTTAATTGATGACCCAACTTAGATATTTTCTTAGAGTATCTTTGTACTGGATTTGGATGCAAGCTGGGTGCTTATGTTTGCTTTCCTGCTGTTAACAGTCCACTGCCATCTGGAGAAGGTATCTGCTAATATGTTACTGGAAGTTTTTTCTATTGTTGCTGCTTCTGTGAAGAACTCAAAAGTTTCCGATAAGCCAAGAGAAAAAGACAAAACTAATGCTTTCCTTAGTGAGATCTAAGAAGCTTTAGTAAATAGACAAAATCACTAAGACTTTAAATGTGTTTTTAGTTTCATTTTCTGTCAGTAAACTGAAAGTTTGTATTGGATAAATTGTTTTTAGTGTCGGGACTTTCTGTTATATGTTTATATACACAAACACCAAATAATAATTCAGGAAAGAAAATATTTATAATAAGGAAATTACAACTGAGTAATCTTGCTTGATAATTAAATTTAATGGCAGATAAAAATAATTAGATTCTTATACTTAAGAATGGTCAGAGAATAACTAATCGTTCTTAATTATAATAATCTTGTTTCTGATACAACAAAGAATGGGAACAAAAGTTAAGGCCATTTTTATCTACTTATGTGTATACCTGAGATTTGGGGCATTTCATATTTTGACAGTATACAACAATGTTAATTAAAAATGTGGTACAGGGCTTCCCTGGTGGCGCAGTGGTTGAGAGTCCACCTGCCGATGCAGGGGACACGGGTTCATGCCCCGGTCTGGGAAGATCCCACGTGCCGCGGAGTGGCTGGGCCCGTGAGCCATGGCCGCTGAGCCTGTGCGTCTGGAGCCTGTGCTTCGCAACGGGAGAGGCCACAGCGGTGAGAGGCCCGCATATCACAAAAAAAAAAAAAAAAAAAAAAAAAAAAAATGTGGTACAATCCCCCAGGTCAAGTTTACTACATGACCACAGGTATTTTTCTGTTGTGATATTCATTCATTTATTTATGCACCAAGAGTTGCATAATCTATATGTCAAGCATTAAGTTATGTGCAAGAAAAGTTATGACTCAGACATGTTCTCTACCTTCAAACTGCATGTAGCTTAGTAGGAAGAGACAGTTATTTAAATATATGAATGAAATAATATTACAGATACTAAGTTGGAAATATGCAAAATATACACTGGAAGTAGCTGTATTGCTTAATTGTCAATTGGGATCCAACTAGAATCTATTCTATAAGGAGAATATTAGGCACATGTCACTTTGAGGCTCTGTGATTGATGTTTAGACTGCAAAAGTGCCTTGCACTTTAGGAACTCACACATTAATGGAATTACAATATCTTAGCACATTTCCAAGTCAGTTGATGGTGTTTTTTGAATACTCCGCTGACATCTTAAGGTCAATATGCCCCAGACTAAACTTGTCTTTCTTCCTATTTTCCTACACTGTCTCCATTATTTTTTCTATTCTCTAAAGCATGAAGATGCAGAGTTATTTTTTTCTTCTCACTTATTTGTCACATGCATCTATTCTATGCTCTTCTTTTTGTATTATCACTACACAGTACAGGTACTGTTGTCATACTACCTAAAATTATCAACACCTCTAGTCTTTTTTCATTCCCATTCCAATTTACATTAAAACCACTTCTGAATGAACTATAAGAGAAACTACTCTGAAATTACTATTTTTTTCCAGTCTCAAATAATGTTATTGATTGCCCTCTATATTTAGAAAAAAAAATCCTTAACCTGCAATTTAAGTTACTCCATACTCATACTCCATATCTAGCATATTTTTCAATGTGTCTCATTATTTCCTGGTGTTTTCCAATATTTTATTTAAAGGGAATTACACAAGGATGTATTGTACAACACGGGGAATATAGCCAATATTTTGAAATTAATGTAAACGGAATGAAATCTTTTAAAACTGTATACAAATTAATTAATTAAAAATAAATAAAGGTAGTTACATAATATTTCCTCTAATGTGTAGTTTCCTGATTTTCTGCTTCTTTTCTCCCTTGTTATTTATACTGCAACATATTTCTCAATGTAAAAACCTCATTTTACTTGTTAGATCAACTTCACATGATTTTGTGTGCACCTGTAATATAGAAGTGATCATTTGAGGTTTCTTTGATGTAATACAGAAAACATCAGATTTAGAGTTAGAACTTGAGGTTCAACTGATGTGAACCTGTCACTGTTACTATTGCTTCTGTGAATTTAGCTAAATCTTGTTCTATCATATTAGTCATCAAAGAAGTAAATAGCAGCTATAACAACAACAATAATAATATCATTAATAATTGATAATAAAGTAAAATATTTAACAAATTTTGGAGAATGTTAATAAATGGGAGATAGACTTAGTTGTTAATCTTTGGTTCTCATCTTCTACATGAAAAGATGATTTATTTTGGGTTCATTTTCTATTACCCTTGGGCCTACATAATAGTCATTTTAGGTTTAAAGCAAGAATAAAGGTGAAAGTGAATAACTGGTTTAATATTTAATAATCACTTGAGAGATATTTGTTTGCTGAATAAATAAATGACTGAATGAATAAATGAACTTTAGTAAGAGATACTGCATCTCTCCTAGGTAGCATTAGGCTATATATAAAAATCACTAACTACGTATGGTCTAAATTCCTTTAAGAAGAATGTATGATTTGGCAGTTAACAGAATGTTCAAAATCATCATTGATGAGTCTTCATTTTTTCAAGAAGAAATAAAACGTTGGCTAGGTTGAGAAGAGCAAAATTAGTTTATCTCAACTCCCCTCACAATGAAGATTGCATATACTAATAGAGAAAAACATGCTTGAATAAAAGGAACACAAAATTATAGAGAGATATGAGACCATTTTTTAAAAGGCATAGGTAACTTCTTCAAAAAATATTTATTGTTTTCCCTCTTTGACCTATATATTGTTGTAAAAGTTAGCTTTACATTGTTCTTCTTAAACTGATGGGTGCTTGATTATTTTACTTCTCTGTTGATCTATTACCAGAAAAGTGCAATTCAAAAATAAAACAAACAAAAATGAAACCTAACTCAAGCAGCTGCTATATCCTCACTGTCATTTCTTCAACCTCCAACTCAAACTGCCAAAAAGATTATAAGAAATGTGAAATATCATGGCATACCACATTAGATGGGAACCAGGAGAATACATTTTCACAAACGGGGACTTTTAAATGACAATAAAATAATTCCTCTCTTTAAAAATAAAATAATAATCTAACAGAGAACAATTTCAATTTCACAAATAATTTTCAGATGATCCTATATATTGTTATTTTTATTTATTTAAGTGGAGTCACTTCCTTTAGAAAGTTTTCCGCAGCTAAAGCTGAAGAACTTTTTAGTACTATTTGATTTGAGACCAAAAGCAACTTCTGCATAAATGCCAAAACATGCTTTGATTGGATATACGGATATACTTCCTGGCACTCATGTTAAAACATAAACTCACTTGACCAACTTCAAAGCAATGGGGATTTCACTGAGCTCCTTCTAACTCTATTAATCTTCAACAAATGTTTGATAGAATTATAGAATTTAAAGCCTAAAGGAATCTTTCTTTCATTCAACCCAGTCAATTTACAGATATATAAACTGTGGTCCACACAGATTGAGAGAATTGTTGAAGGTTAAATACCTTCCTATTAAGAGCAGACTGAAACTAAGTACTCTCTCTCTCTCTCTCTCTCTCTCATTTTAGAATAAATATATAGTCATTTTTTAGTCCTGTCTTCTGACACTAACTGGTCATCCCATACTTTCATACATAAAAGTCATAAGATATAAAGTATCTTCCATAAAACTATGAAATAATTCCATAACTCTAAACGCATCCATAAATCTTATTTTGAGTTCAATCATATACTATAGTAATCAACACAAATATGGATTTTTCTAGACTATGCTGCAGTAAGAGACATATAGAGACAACTCTATATATTCCTTGGGGTTTCTCCGTTCTTTTCAAACTACAACACTCAAAATTGTTAGAACAATTTGACATTAATTGGTGAAGATATGCATAGGACACATACTCTAATTTTTTTTGTTTGTTTTATCTTATTTTGGCAACTGGTACATCATGGTGAAATTCATTAGGGGAAAAAAATAGAAACGTGAACAGAAGAGAAATGAAAAATTAACTGCAAGCATGTTAGCAAGCTTTCCTTTAAACCAACTTTTGTCTGGCATTAAAAAAAAAAAAAAAAATTCTTTCAGTGAGCCGGGATGAGGTCTGGTTTTTGAGATACAGATTTTAAAGATTATTTTAATATTCTTGATTTAAATACTGTCTATGGCAAGATTACTTTTATTTTAGCATGGTTAATTAAAATATAAAGATCACTACAAATAAGTTCTATGAAAGTGAATGTGAATAATTTTATCAGTAAGCAAATAATTTTAAACATTTACAATGCATCTGAAAGCCAGTTGCTAGATATCAAAAAAGTATATTTAAAAAATATGGGGCTTCCCTGGTGGCGCAGTGGTTGAGAATCCGCCTGCCGATGCAGGGGACACGGGTTCGTGCCCTGGTCTGGGAAGATCCCACATGCCGCGGAGCGGCTGGGCCCGTGAGCCATGGCCGCTGAGCCTGCGCGTCCAGAGCCTGTGCTCCGCAACGAGAGAGGCCACAACAGTGAGAGGCCCACATATTAAAAAAACAAAAAACAAACAAAAAAAAACCATTATATTATATATGTATGCATTTAATTTTATTAAAATAGTAAAGGAAAATTATGAAGTAGAGTCATTACCTCAAATATTTAGACAAGGGAATAAAAGCTGATGAATACTATTATTTACTTATGGACTGTAACCTCACCTCTTTGGGGCTTATCTCACAGGCTCTGTGGGCTGTATATAAGACATGATAACCTCTTGTTGATTAGCTAATGGAACTATTCGAGGCCTCTCCATCTATATTCCTATATACGTTGTTGCTAATGTATTATACCCTTTTCATTTTATATTTTGAATTATCTTATTTAATTTACTCTATTTTTAATTACAGAATTAAGCTCTAGACAAATCTTAAAATCGCATAGAAAATAACTATTATTAATTGAACATTCTTCTTAAGCTGGAAATGAGATCAAATGGTGAGAGAGCATTATATTCAGGAATTGCAAATTGTACTTCACAGTTCTAAAACCCTTTTATTCAATGAGTAAAACTGATACAAGTTTTTTGAAGTATATGGAACACTTGGCACTACATGGTTTAAAAACCATTGATTTAGTGTAGTCCAGTGGAACAGTGCTTCTCAAACTAAATGTGGTGAAGTACCAAGTTTTTGTTTAGCTTTATTTTGCTTGCTTGTCCAGTCTAATGATTTTGTAAAACAAAATAAAAATGAATAACTAAAAAAAAATAATGAAAAAAGATTTAAAATTTTGTCTCAATTTCTAAATATTAGATTTAACAAGGCTTACATAATATTTCAATAAATAAATCAGAAAAATATCACACAGTGAAAGAAGAAAATAATTTTAAAATTGGATGCATACTTTATTGAATGTATGCCAATAGATGAATAATTTAGAAAACCATTATTACATATTAAACATTTTCTTTTTTAGGAGTGAAATAAGAATCCTGCATGTTGAATGTCTATATGCTCACATTGAACAAACACTGTGTATACCAATATTAAAGTTTTGATATAACAAAGGAGTTTGCTTTTTGCTTGTTAATTATTTTAGGATGTAGTAATAACCATGTTATTCACAAGGAATAATGTACATTGAAACTGGTTCTATGTTGTCCTCTAATGCTGACTGCTTTAACTGTCAAAGTAGGGAAACCTGTCTGTTGGGATGAAAAGAAGAAATTTTAAAGTAATACAGGCAAACTAAGTATATTTGTTTTAAATTTTATCCATAATGAAGGAAGTGATATAATATCAAACACTTCTTTCTTAATCAGTAGTCAGTGCTATCAACTTATTCTGTTGCTATATTTAAGTTTCAATGATTTTAAGTGAAACAAATGGGTCATAGTTTACAAATTAACCTTAAAAATATCACGTTTTAACATGGTTCTATATGCACCTACCACCAATGACAAACCAGGCAAGTTCAAAATGCCTGAGCTCGTCTGTACCCTGTCCAATTAAGCACATTTCCTCATCACAGACTTGCATGCTCCAGCAATGTCAAATTACTCTATAAATTTAAAAACTCTTATTCTCAATTTCTTTATGTATATCATCACAGTTTACTAACAGTGGAATGCCACTGATCCGCAGAAACTACTTGGAGAAGAACCAATGCAAAACTCAGATATTGGTAATATACAGCTTCCATTCTACCACCAATTTAAAACCTTCCAAACTTCCTTTGGTGAACAATCTTTTCCTCTTTTTTTTTTTCTTTTTTTAAATTTTATATTGGAATATAGTTGATTGACAATGTTGTGTTAGTTTCAGGTGTACAGCAAAGTTATTTAGTTTTTTATATATATATATATATATATATATATATATATATATATACACACACACGTGTTTACCTATTCTTTTTCAGATTTATTTTTCCCATACACGTTATTAAATAGTATTGAATAGAGTACCCTGTGCTATATAGTAGGTCCTAGTTGATTATCTATTTTGTCTATAATAGTGTGTATATGTTAATTCCAACCTCCTAATTTATCCCTCCCACCAAACTTTCTCCTTTAATAACCATAAGTTTGTTTTCTAAGTCTGTGTGTCTGTTTCTGTTTTTTAAATAAATTCATTTGTATAATTTTTTTAGATGTCACATATAAGCAATATCATATGATATTTGTCTTTGTCTGACTTACTTCACTCCATATGACAATCTCTAGGTTCATCCATGTCACTGCAAATGGCATTATTTCATTCTTTTTTATGGCTGAGTAATATCCCATTGTATATATGTACCATATCTTCTTTATCCATTCATCTGTCAATGGACACTTACGTTGCCTCCATGTCTAGGCTACTGTAAACAATCCTGCAATGAACATTGAGGTTCATGTATCTGAAGTTCATGTATCTCTTTGAAGTATGATTTTCTATGGATATATGCCCAGAAGTGGGGTCTCTGATCCTATGGTAGTTTTAGGTTTTTTTAGTTTTTAGGAACATCCATAGTGGCTGTACTAATTTACATTCCTACTGAAAGTATAAGAGGATTCCCTTTTCTCCACACCCTCTCCAGCATTTATTGTTTGTGAAATTTCTGATGATGGCTATTCTGACTGTTGTGAGGTGATACCTCATTGTAGATTTCATTTGCATTTCTCCAATAATTACTGATGTTGGGCATTTTTTTCACATGCTTTTTGGCCGTCTGTATGTCTTCTTTAGAGAAATGTGTATTTAGATCCTCTGTCTATTTTTTGACTGGGTTGTTTGTCTTTTTTATATTGATCTGCATGAGCTGGTTTGATATTTTGGAGATTAATCCCTTGTCGGTTGCATAATTTGAAAACATTTTCTCCCATTCTGTAGATTGTCTTTTTGTTTTGTTTATGGTTTCTTTTCCTGTGCAAAAGCTTTTAAGTTTCATTAGGTCCCATTAGTTTATTTCTGTTTTTATTTTCATTACTCTAGAATGTGGATCCATAAAGATATTGCTGCAATTTATGTCAAAGAGTGTTCTGCCTATGATTTCCTCTAGGAGTTTTCTATTATCTGGTCTTACATTTAGGTCTTTAATCAATTTTGAGTTTATTTTTGTGTATGGTTTTTGAGAATGGTCTAATTTCATTCATTTACATGTAGCTGTCCAGTTTTCCCAGCACTGCTTATTGAAGACACTATCTTTTCTCCACTGTATATTTTTGTCTCCTTTGTCATAGGTTAATTGACCATAGGTGCATGCATTTATTGCTGTGCTTTCTATCCTGTTCTATTGATGTATAACTCTTTCTTTCTGTCAGCACCATACTGTTTTGATTACTGTATCTTTATAATATAGTCTGAAGTCAGAGAACATGATTCCTCCAGCTTTCTTTTTCGTTTTCAAGATTGCTTTGGCTAATAGGTGTCTTTTGTTGTTTCCATACAAATTTAAGATCTTTTTGTTCTATACCTGCAAAATATGCCATTGGTAATTTGATAGGGATTACATTGAATGTGTAAATTACCTTGGGTAATAAAGTCATTTTGACAATATTGTTTCTTCCAATACAAGAACATGGTATATCTTTCCATATGTTTGTGTTATATTCACTTTCTTTCATCAGCATCTTAAAGTTTTTGGAGTATGGTATTTTACCTCCTTAGGTAGATTTATTCCTAGGTATTTTATCATTTTTGATGCAATGGTAAATGGTTGTTTGACCTGAGGAGTTGCAGTACTGGAGCCTTAGGGCTGCTGGGTGGAGCCAGGATTTGGTGTCAAAATTGTGCCTTCCAGGACAGCTCACACCAATAAGTACTCCTCAGTACCTCCATCACAAGTGTCGTTGTCCCCACAGTGAGCCACAGCCTCCCCTAGCATCCACAGGAAACCCTCCAAGACCACAAAGTATGTCTGGCTTAGGATCCTATGAAGTCACTTCTTTTTCCCCTGGGTCCCGGTGGAGATGATAACTTGTGTATGCCCTCCAAAAATGGTGCTTCTGTTTCCACCAGTCCCATGGAGTTCCTGCCATCAAGACCTGATGGCCTTCAAAGCCAAATGCTCTGGGTGGTCCTCCTCCTGATGCCAGACCCCCAGACTGGGGAGCCTAACATGGGGATTAGAGCTATCACTCCTGTGAGAGAAACTTTGCAATATAAGTATTTTCCAGTTTGTCGATCACCTACCTGGTGCGTATTGGATTTGATTGTATCACAAATGCACCCTTTTTACCATCTCAATGCAGCTTCTTCTTTGTCTTTGGAAGTAGCGTATCTCCTTTTTTGTAGGTTCCAGTAATTTTTTTGATGGTTTTTCAACAGTTAGTTGTGATTTTGGTGTTTTAGTGAAAGGAGGTGAACTCAGGTCCTTCTACTCTGCCATCTAGTCCTGGGATCTAATTCAATCATCTCCTCTTTTTAAAATAAACTTATAGTTTGGGTAGAATCAATTCATTTCCCAAACACTTATTTGGCTTAAGCCGATCAGTTTGATTCCATGTCCTTTGCAGTAGTGCTGGTTCAATTTTATGTAGGTGCTGGACTTTAAGTTGGTCATATCAAAATAACACTCAGAAACTTTATTTTATTTTATATTTTTATTGAAGTATAGTTGATTTACAATGTTGTGTTAGTTTCAGGTACAGAAAAGTGATTTAGTTTTTTATATATATTCTTTTTCAGATTCTTTTTCCCATATAGGTTATTACAAAATTTTGAGTATAATTACCTTTGCTATATGGTAACTCATTTTTGGTTATCTATTTTATATATAGGAGTGTGTATATGTTAATCCAAAATCCTATTTTACCCCTCCCCCTTTCCCTGTTGTAACCATAAGTTTGTTTTCTATGTCTGTGGGTATATTTCTGTTCTGTATATATGTTCATTTGTATCATTTTTTTGGTTTCATACATAAGTAATATTATATAATGTTTGTCATTCTCTTTCTGGCTTACTTCACTTAGCATAATAATATCTCGTTCCATCCATGTTGCAACAAATGGCATATTTCATTATTTTTAATAGCTGAGTAATATTCCATTGTACATATATATATATATATATATATATATATATATATATATATATGACATCTTTACTCATTCATCTTTTGATGGACATTTAGTTTGCTTCTATGTCTTGGCTATTGTGAATAGTGCTGGAATGAGCACTGGGGTTCATGTATCTTTTCAAAGTAAGGTTTTCTCTGGATTTATGCACAGGAGAAGGATTGCAGGATTATATGGTAGATATATTTTTAGTTTAATTTTGGAACTTCTATACTGTTTATTCTCCATAGTGACTGTATCATTTTATATTCCCACAAACAATGTAGTAGGGTTCCATTTTCTCCACCTCCTCTCCAATATTTATTATTTATAGACTTTTTAATAATGGCCATTCTGACCTAAGTGAAGTGATGCCTCATTGTAGTTTGATTTGAATTTCTCTAATAATTATCGATGTTGAGCATCTTTTAATGTGCCTTTTGGTGAACTGTATGTCTCCTTTGGAGAAATGTCTATTTAAATCTTCTGCCCATTTTTTTGATTGTGTTGTCCTTTTTATATTGCTCTGTGGGTGTTATTTGTATATTTTGGAGATTAATTTCTTGTCAGTCACATTGTTTGCAATATTTTCTTTCATTTTGTAGGTTGTCTTTTTTTGCCACTTTCATTCCTCATAGTTTTGAAAATCCTAGCAATGTCATTCAGGGAAGAAAAATAAATATAAAGGATATAAATTGGAAAACAAGAAGTAAAACTGTCACTGTTTGCATATGACATGGTACTGTACATAGAAAATCCTAAAGACACTACCAGAAAACAACTAGAGCTCACCAATGAATTCAGTAAAGTTACAGTATACAAAATAAATGCAAAGAAATCTGTTGCATTTCTATGCACTAAGAACAAAAGATCAGAAAGAAATTTAGGAAACAATCTTATTTATTTATTTATTTATTTTTGCATCAAAAAGAATAACATATTTATGAATACACCTACCTAAGGAGGCAAAAGGCCTGTACTCCAAAAACTTTAATAAGATGATGATGAAATAAATCTAAGATGACATAAACAGATGGAAAGATATTTTATATTCTTGGATTTGGAAAAAGCAATATTGTAAAAATGACTTTACTACCAAAAGCAATATACAGATTTAGTGCAATCCCTATCAAATTACTAATTCCATTTTTCACGGAACTAGAACAAAATTTTTTAAATTTGTGTGGAAATCTAAAAGACCCCGATTAGCCAAAGCAATCTTGAGAAAGAAAAATGGAGCTGGAGGAATCAGGCTCCTTGACTTCAGATTGTACTACAAAGATACAGTAATCAAAACAATATGGTACTGGCAGAAAAACAGAAATATAGATCAATGGAATAGGACAGAAAGCCCAGGAATAAATCCAGCCATTTATGATCAATTAATCTACAACAATGAAGGCAAGAATATACAATGGAGAAAAAAGACAGTGTCTTCAATATGTGGTGCTGGGAAAACTGGACAGCTACATATAGAAGAATGAAATTAGAAAATTCTTTAACAACATATTCAAAACTAAATTCAAAATGGATTAAAGACATGAATGTAAGACTGAATACTATAAAACTCCTAGAGGAAAACATAGGCAGAACACTCTTTGACATAAATAGCAGCAATATCTTTTTGGATCCATCTCCTAGAGTAATGGAAATAAAAACAAAAATAAACGAATGGGACCTAATTAAACTTAAAAGTGTTTGTTTAGCAAAAGAAACCATAAACAAATGTTTTCTATATTTTGTAATTGCTAAGGGAGAAATTAGCATGAATACAAAAATGTGTCCCTATAAATTATGGCACCAGAAAGAGAGGTGGCCTTAGAATGAAACTGTAATTGCAAAAGGCAGAGGATTAAGATAGAAAAGGCATTGGGTCAAAAATATAATCTACCTTAATTAATATGCATGCATATAGAACAACTCTTATTTCACAAAAGTACATTAAAAAAAGATACAAAATGTATACATTAGGATGGCTGCCTATACATGGAATAGGATGAAAAATGAGGTCGAAAATTGGGTTAAAATCAAGAAAAAATTAGATGGGACTTACATAGGAAAACAGTGTATGTGCATAACTTAAATCTCCGTCATCTACTGTTTTGCATAAATATACCTAGGTCTATATCCATATGTGTATCTATATCCATATTTACAGCTATGTATAAAAAAGTAGCATTATTTTTGCCATTGTTGAGCCATTGGATCAAACCAACTTTGAAATCTTCCTGATTATGGAAAATAGAATGAGCCTGAAAACAGCTTAACTTGTAGGATAGTGTTTTTGTGTACTTTAGTTCATTTCTAACCCAAAGGTAAAAGTTTTGCTCTATAGTCAATAATCATTTATATTAACAAAACATTTAATATTTATTTGTTCTTCTTTCCTTCTTTTTTCCAAAAATATCCTTGTTTATTTTCCTTCTTCTAGAAAGATAACTCTCAAAATGTTCTTTAAAGGAAGATTTTCAAAGGCAAAATCTCTCCCATTTTCCAAAAATAAATTTGTGGTTGTTCCATTATGAGAGATAATTAAATTCTAGTTGGAAAATCATATTCTCTCAGCAAACTAAAAAAAATCTCATTATATTCAGATAACCAATGATGAGAAAATAGATACTGGTAAATAAGACATTTTGGAAGATATTCTGTTCTCATTCCTCACTCCACCCTCTCACCCCCAACACTTCTATCTGCTCTTTAGATTTTCCCTTGGCTTTTTGGATTGGCAGGTTTATTCTGGTGTTATAAATGTGGATTTATTCTTATTTCTCATTTATGAGTTTTACTGGGATTTCTATGGATCAGAATCAAAAGATTTTTCAAACTTTATTTCTTCAAATATCCTTCTGATGGTTTATCTTGTCCTTTTCCTATGGAACTCTCATTAAATATATGTTGCAAAATCAATCTCTTTTTCATATTTTCCACCTGTTTGTCTCTCTGGTCTTGATCTGTTAGCATTTCTTCAGATTTATATATAATTTCACAAATAATTTTTCAGTTAACTCTAATCTGTATTAAATTTTTCTATTGTAAATGTTCATGCATGGGCATCTTCTTCCGTAATTTTAAAAAGATATAGCCATTTTAATATTCCCATCTCTTTTCTTTCAACATACTTATATTTAATATTTTTGGAGTGACAGAGAATTTCTATTTTTTGAGATTCTGACCATGCTCTCTTCAGTTTGTTCTCAGTGTCTTATTTTCATGTTTAGTCTATGATAATTTTTTACTCTAATCTCATATAATTAAGAGCTTGATTTGTCAGAAAATGTTAAGACTTATTTCAAAGATGGCTTTCTCCAGAGAGAATCTGCATTTGTTATTGCCTGAATCTTGGTGGCAATCTCACACTGTTTCCATTTTAATGAAATCAATGTAATACAAATTCAGGACACAAACCATTTATTTTTTAAAAGCACTATTTAACACCAAGCTTTCAGTCAGACAATTTTGTTTGAAATTTTCTAGGGATAGATTTTATGTTTATTTTATTTGTATACCCTAATACAAGGGCCAATTTTTATACACTTATAAGAGGGTAGCCTTTGTCTTCCCAGTTTTGTAAAAGGAGCAGAGGGAGGTGTTCTCTCCTATTAGGCTGCCCACATTGCATGAACCTTGGTCTCAGTCTTGATTGTTTCAGAAACTTTAATCCTAGGAAAATTGAACTTTTCTTATCTGGCTCAGAAAATAATCTCTGTGTTCAAGGTTGTGCTTAGTTTTGACCTCCACATAGTATACTATTTGTGTGTGTGTGTGTGCTACTTAATTTACACCTACACTTTCATTTGGAGATTTGATCAGGATGCCAAGTCTGCTGGAAGTGGAAGTTCCTCTTATTCGTCTTTGAAATATTTAAATAATATTTAAATATTGAGATTTACACGTGTACACTATTAATGTTTTTGCAAGAAATATGTGTGGTGACCTGTAAACTCATTTTGTATTATATTCCTTATGAGTATGAGTGAGTATGGCCAGCTGACTGGTTAGGACTGTCAACTGAATCAAGCTTTTTATTATTTTCCCTTTATGTGTGATTAAAGGGAAAATACAGAAACACTGACTCCTAAAGTGGTTTAAAATTCACTTTTTGATAAAAGTTATCACATTGCTAATGACAGTGAACATGTCAAGAAAAGCAATGGTTCTTAGCATAAAAAGAAATTGGGAATAAATAAAATAGTGTAATATTAAAAGCAACTATACCTTAAATACATGATTCGAAAATGTTTTTGATATGATAATATAAACAAATATTTCTAGGAGGAGCGAGAGTGGTGGTGAGCAAAATGAGTGTTGAGAAGGGGGCTCTAATTAAAAACAACTTAGGATGTTTTTTCCCATAATGCATATGCTTACTTACTCTACATTTTAGATTCTAAGACAACCTTTGAAATGAAGAGTGAAAGTAGAAAATGAGAGACATGAATGCATGAAAATTTTTATTTATAACATTTTCTGTTATAGAAGTTAAAACTTATAAAATTATTTATCCTATTTAAAAATATGAAATGCATGTATGCTATATAACAAAAATAGTTTAATTCCACAAATCATTATTATTCACCTATGTGAATAGCAAACATCTAATAACTTCTCTCTAAAGAATGAATAAATGTGAATAATGTCCTATATTACTTATAGATATGCACTTGTGCATGTGTGGTTTTGCACCTTTATTTATCTATCTGTTTGTTTTTTCTGTGTTAAAGTTAACACACATATAAATGGACACTTGGAATTAAGATAACTATTCATTCTTATTTTGTCAGAATAAGTCAAAATAAATGAGATCTTTAAAACTAAACTTTACTTACTTGTCAATACCAAATTTGTTGATGCAATAATACAATTCTCCTTGCCCATGATATTTTATATGTTGTTTGACAACTGCACATATATACAATGGAATATTACTCAACCATAAAAAGAAATGAAATTGAGTTATCTATAGTAAGGTGTATGGACCTAGAGTCTGTCATACAGAGTGAAGTAAGTCAGGAAGAGAAAAACAAATACCATATGCTAACACATATATAGAATCTAAAAAAAAAAAAAAAAAAAAAAGGTTCTGAAGAACCTAGAGGCAGGACAGGGATAAAGATGCAAATGTAGAGAATGGACTTGAGGACACAGGGAGGGGGATGGGTAAGCTGGGATGAAGTGAGAGAGTAGCATTGACATATATACACTACCAAAGGTAAAATAGATAACTAGTGGGAAGTAGTTGCATTGCACTGGGAGATCAGCTCTATGCTCTGTGACCACCTAGAGGAGTGGGATAGGGAGGGTGAGAGGGAGATGCAAGAGGGAAGGGATATGGGGGTATATGTATACATATAGCTGATTCACTGTGTTGTACAGCAGAAACTGGCACATAATTGTAAAGCAATTATACTCCAATAAAGATGTTTAAAAAAATACATGACTTCAGCAAATTAAATCCATGAACCTCTGCTGTCAGTTTCACAAATAGCTGACAGTGTTTCACAATGTGAAATTTCCTCATCCAAAGTAGAATGTAACATAGGGAATGGTAAGTTTTTAGGTCATTTGTTGACAAAAATGGACCATGCTGGAAATAAATATGGTCCATATATCCAATAATACTTAACTGACCTTTAATCAAATTTACACCATTAGAAGAAGATATTGTATCATTAGTAAATGAATTGAACTCTGTTTGTACACTGATCTGAATGTATTTAGTAGAGATGGAATTAAACTTGTACACTGATCTGAATGTATTTAGTAGAGATGGAATTAAACAAAATCTATTCTTTTAAACCTTGAATTTACTCAACTTTTTCAAGTATGTGAAGCCAGAATATAAATTGTTGAATGAAATGGAGCTACACAAGAGCTACATAATAAAACAGTTCACAAAGATAAAGTACTCTGAACTTATATGAATACTTGGTCATTCAATGCATTGTCTAATATATATTTTATGGAAATGTTTATGAATAAAATTAGGAGATCATGGCACATTCATTATTCATCCATTGATTTAAAAAACAATCATTTACAATTCATACATGGAAATAACTAATCTGACTTCATCATCTATGTATTACTGGTCTAAACTTCAAGTTACTGATTCCTCAATCGAATTTTGCAGGACAAATTTTCATCATTATCTACAACTTCTTTTGTGTTAAAAGCTATAATTCAGATAATTGCTTTTGCTTACTTTATATTACTAAAATTAAAACCTGCTTATGCCAACAAATTGGCCAACCTAGCAGAAATGTACAAGTTTTAAAAACATACAGCCTACCAAAACTGAGTTAAGAAGAGACAGGTAATTTGAACCCACCAATTACTAGAAATGAACCAGAATCTGTGAAAACACAACAAAACAAAAGTTCCTGTAAACAAAAGTCCAGGACTAGAAGACCTCACAGTGCATTTCTACCAAACATATATAAAAGAACTTATACCTTCTTTTCAAACTATTCTAAAAAATTGAAGAAGAGGAAACACTCTCAAATTCATTCTATGAGGCAACATGATAACCCTGATATCAAAACCAGACAAAGATAATACAAAAAAATATTTCATTTCAATGTTTTTGATGACTATGTATGCAAAAATCTTCAAGAAAATATTAGCAAACCAAGTCCAACAATTCATAAAAATGATCATACACCATGATCAAGTTGGATTCATTACAGTGTCACAAGAATGGTTTAACATATGCAAATCAAACAATGTGATACACCACATTAACAAAGGGAAAGACAAAAACTTCATGATCTTCTCAATAGACAGAGAAAAAGCATTTGACAAAATTCAACATCCATTCATCATAAAAAATTCTCATCAAAGTGAGTATAGAGGTAATATATCTCAACATAATAAAGGCCATTTATGAAAAACCCACAGCTAACATAGTACTCAAAGGTGAAAAGCTGAAAACCTTTCCTCTAATTCACAAACAAGACAATGGTACCCTCTCACTATTTCTATTCAACATAATATTGGAAGACTTCGCCACAGCAATCAGACAAGAGAAAAAAAAAAAAGAAATGTACCCAAATTGGAAGGAAAGAAGTAAAACGGTCACTATGGAAGGGTGACATGATACTCTATATAGAGAACCCTAAAATCTCCACACAAAAACTATTAAAACTAATAAATGAGTTCAGCAAAGTAGCAGGCTACAAGGTTAACATATAGCACTCCATTGTGCTTCTTTACATTAATAATGAAATATCAGAAAGAGAAAGTAGGGGTTTTCCTGGTGGTACAGCAGTCGGTAGTCTGCCTGGCAATGCAGGGGACATGGGTTCGATCCTTGGTCTGGGAGGATCTCACATGCCATGGAGCATCTAGGCCCATGCACCACAACTTCTGAGCCTGCACTCTAGAGCCTGCACTCCACAACAAGAGAAGCCACCACAATGAGAAGCCTATGCACTGCAACAAATAGTAGGCCCCTCTCTCTGCAACTAGAGAAAGCCCGCATGCAGCAATGAAGACCCAACACAGCCAAAAATAAAATAAAAATTTTGAAAAAAGAGAAAAGAGAAAGTAAAAAATCAATCCTGTCTAAAACCATGTCAAAAAACAAATACCTAGGAATAAACTTAACCAAGGAGGTGAAGGATCTCATTGATTAACACTCTAAAACACTGATAAAGGAAACTGAAGATGACTCAAATAGATATGTCTTATGCTCTTGTATTGGAAGAATTAGTGTTGTTAAAGTGGCCATACTAGCCAAAGCAATCTACAAATTTAATGCAATCCCCATCAAAATATCTATGACATTTTTTCAGAGAACTAGAACAAATAAACTTTAAATTTATATGGAACTACAAAAGACCCAGAACTTTCAAATCAACCCTGAGAAGAAAAGAACAAAGCTGGAGGCATAACACTTCCAGACTTCAGACTATATTACAAAGCTACAGTAATCAAACAGCATGGCATTGGCACAAAAACAGACATATAAATCAATGGAAAAGTATAGAGAGCCCAGATATAAACCCATGCACTTAAGGTCAATTAATATATGACAAAAGAGGCAAGAATATACAATGAAGAACAGTCTCTTCAAGAAGTAGTGTTGGAAAATCTGGATAACTACACATAAATCAATGAAATTAGAACGCTTGCTTAGACCATATATAAAAACAAACTCCAATGGGTTAAAGAGATAAATATAAAACATGACACCATAAAACTCTTAGAAGAGAACATAGGTAAAACATTCTCTGACATAAATCATAACAATGATTTTTTAGATCAATTTCCCAAGGTAAAATAAATAAAATCGAAGATAAACAAATGGGAATTAATCAAACTTAAAAGCTTTTGCACAGCAAACCATCAACAAAATGAAAAGACAACTCACAGAATGGGAGAAAACATTTGCAAATGATGTGATTGACAAGGGGTTAATATCCAAATCATAAAAACAGTTCATACAACTCAGTATTGAAAAAAAACAGCTTATATCACTCAATATCCCAAAATGAGCAGACTTAGGGGATAGAGTAAAGATGGTGGAGTAGGAAGATGCATAGTTCTTCTCCTCACAACTAGGGCAGCTACCAGATGCTGGTGGGGGACCTCAACATCCAAGAGTATGGGAGGAACCCCCAAGAGACCAGGTAGGATGTGGGGAGTGGGGGATGAATGGGGAAGAGAAGTGGAGACTGGATGGGACCAGTGTCCCTGAACAGTGGCTGAGGGAAAGGAGGTGTTCCCATACTTGGAAGGGTCATCGTTGGTTTGGAGGATTGGGGGAGAAATGTGGCTAGTATTTGCCCTGCCCACTCGGGACCCAGGAAGACTGCTGGGGTCCTGGGCTGGGTCCTCCACTGTCTGAGGTCCCCACCAGCAGTGTGGGTCCTAGTGGCATGGGGGAAGAAGAGTAGAGGTGAACAGGGAGGGGTCCTCTGGGATCAGAGGACTGGGGTGAGAGAATGTGGCAAGCATTTTCCTTGTCCACTCAGGCCCCAGAGAGTCTGCTGAGGTCCCTGACCTGATCAGCTGCACTCTGATGCCAGAGACACTCTGGGGCCCTTCAGGTTGCACTAAGCCTAAGCCCTGCTTCTCAAACCCCCAGAATCTTATCTGGCTGTGTGTGTCCTAAGCCTAGACTCTGTCACCACCTAAATCTCACTTCTGCCTAAGCCCCACACCCACTAAACCTCAGCCACCCACAGCCAAGGCCTTTTCTGGCCTTTTGTGTTTTTGTTTTCTGCTATTGTGGTTCTGTTTTACTTGCCCATTGTTTCATTTATATTTTTATTTTTTCAAACATATATGTTAATTTTCTAATCTTCTTTCACTTTTTATTGTTATTGTTCTGCTTTTTTTCTTCTGTCACCTCATATGGCTTGCAGGATGTTTGTTCACGAGTTGGGTGTTGGGACTGAGCTCCTAGGGTGGTCACACAGAGTCTGAACCACTGGACTAATAGACTCTCAGACCCCAGGGAATAATCATCAGAATGAGGTCTCCAAGAGGTCATCTCAGCACCAAGACCTGGATCTACCCAACAGCCTACAAACTCCAATGCTGGAAGCCTCAGGCCAAGCAAGCAGTAGACAGGAACATAGTCCCACTTGTCAAAAAAAAAAAAAAAGAGAAAACAAAATAATATGTTACAGATGAAGGAGAAAGGGAAAAACTACAAGAACAAATAAATGAAGAGGAAATAAGCAAAAATAATTCAGAGTAATGATAGTAGAGATGACACAAAATCTCAGCTATACAATGGAGGCAAGGATAGAGAAAATACATGGAATGTTTAACAGAGACCTAGAAGAACTAAGGAACAAATAAACAGATATGATTAACACAATAACTGAAATGAAAAAAATACACTAGAAGGAATCAATAGCAAAATAACTGTGGTGGAAGGAAGAATAAGTGAGCTAGAAGATAGAATGGTGGAAATAACTTCCAAGGAGCAGAATAAAGAAAAAAGAATGAAAAGAATTGAAGACAATCTTAGAGACTTCTGGGACAATACTAGATGAACCAGCATTTGAATTATAGTGGTCCCAGAGGAAGAAGAGAAAAAAAAAAACTGTCTGCAAAAATATTCAAAGAGATTATAGTTGAAAACTTCCCTAACATGGGAAAGGAAGTAGCCACCCAAATCCAGGAAGAATAGAAAGTTCCATATGGGATAAACCCTAGGAGAAACACACCAAGACACATGTTAATTCAATTAACAAAAATCAAATTCAAAGAAAAAATATTAAAAGTAGCAAGGGAAATGTGAAATAATATACAAGGGAATCCCCCATAAGGTTATCAGCTGATTTTTCAGCATAAACTGTACAGGCTAGAAAGGAGTGGCAAGAAATATTTAAAGTGATGAAAGGGAAAACCTATAACAAAGATTACTCCACCCAGCAAGGATCTCATTAAGCTTCAATGGAGAAATCTAAAGGTTTACAGACAAGCAAAAGATAAGAGCATCACCAAACCAGCTTTACAATAAATGCTAAAGGAACTTCTCTAGGTGGGTAAAAGAAATGAAGAAAAAGACCCATAAAAACAAAACAAAATAATTAAGAATATGTTAATAGGAACATACATATTGATAATTACCTTAAATGTAAATAGATTAAATGCTCCAAACAAAAGACACAGACTGTCCAAATGGATACAAAAACAAGATCCGTATCTATGCTGTCTACAAGAGACCCATTTCAGACCTAGGGACACATACAGATTGAAAGTGAGGGGATGGAAAAACATTTCCATGGAAATGAAAATCAAAAGAAAGTGGAAATAGCAATAACTATATCAGATAAAACAGACTTTAAAATGAAGACTCTTACAAGAGATAAGTAAGGACACTACAAGTGATCAATCCAAGGAGAAGAATATATGAAAATTTTAAATACTTATGCACCCAATATAGGAACAACTCAATACATAATGCAAATGCTAACAGCCATAAAAGGGGAAATTGACAGTAACAATAGTAGGGGTTTTTATTACCCTATTTAAACCAATGGACAGATCATCTAGACAGAAAATAAATAAGGAAACACAAGCTTTAAATGATACAATAGACCAGATAGAATTAATTGATATTTATAGGGCTTCCACTCAAAAGTGGCAGAATACACTTTCTTCTTAATATCACATGGAACTTTCTGCAGGATAGATCAGACCTTGGGTCACAAAGCAAGCCTCAGAAAATTTAAGAAAATTGAAATCATTTCAAGCATAATTTCTGACCACAACACTGTGAGAAGAGAAATCAATTACATGAAAAAAAACTGAAGAGACACAAGCAATGCAGTGCTAAATAACCAAGAGATCACTGCAGATATCAAAAAGGAAATTAAAAAATACATAGAAACAAATGACAACAAAAACATGATGACCCAAAACCTATGGGATGCAGCAAAAGCAGTTCTAAGAGGGAATTTTATAGCAATTCAATCTCACCTCAAGAAGTGAGAAAAATCTCAATCTAACCTTATACCTAAAGCAAGTAGAGAAAGAAGAAAAACAACAACAACAAATATGCCAGTAAAGGAGAGAAATCATAAAGATCAGAGCAGAAATAAATGAAATAGAAATGAAGAAAACAATAGCAAAAATCAATAAAGCTAAAAATTGTTTCTCTGAGAAGATAAACAATATTGATAAACCTTTAGCCAGACTCATCAGGAAAAAAGGGAGAGGATGCACATCAATAAAATTAGAAATGAAAATGGAGAAATTACAACTGATGCCTAAGCAATACAGAGGATTATAAGAGACTACTATAAGCAACTACATGTCAATAAAATGGACAACCTCAAAGAAGTGAACAAATTCTTGGAGAAATATAGTTTTCCAAGCATGAAGCAGGAAGAATTAGAAAATATAAACAGACCTATCACAAGTTATGAAATTGAAAATGTAATTTTAAAACTTCCAATAAATCAAAGTCTAGGAACAGATGGCTTCACAGGGGAATTCTATCAAACATTTAGAGAAGAGCTAACACTCACCCTTCTCAAAATCTTCCAAAAAATTACAGAGGGAGGAACACTCCAAATTCGTTTTATGAGTCCAGCATCACCCTGATACTAAAACCAGACAAGTATATCATGAAAAAAAGAAAATTACAGACCAATATCACTGATGAACATAGACACAAAAATTCTCAAGAAAATACTAGCAAACAGAATCCAACAACATATTAAAAGGATCATACACCATGACCAAGTGGGTATGTCCTATGAATGTAAGGATTCTTCAATATACACAAATCAATTAATGTGATATAATATACTAACAAACTGAAGAATAAAAACCATGTGATCATCTCAATAGATGCAGAAAAAGCTTTTGGTAAATTTCAACAGTAGTTTATGATAAAAAAAACTCTCCAGAAAATAGGCATAAAGGGAACCAACTTCAACACAATAAAGGCCATATATGACAAACCTACAGCAAACATCATTCTCAATGGTGAAAAACTGAAAGCATTTCCTTTAAGATCAGGAACAAGACAAGGATGTCCACTCTTATTCAACATAGTTCTGAAAGTCCTAACCACAGCAATCAGAGAAGAAAAATAAATAAAGGAATACAAATTTGGAAAAGAAGAAGTAAAACTGTCACTGTTTGCAGATGACATGATACTAGGCATAAAAATCCTAAAAATGACAGCAGAAAACTACTAGAACTAATCAATGAATTTGGTAAATAGCAGGAAACAAAATGAATGCACAGAAATCTCTTGCATTCCTATACACTAACAACAAAGGATCTGAAAGAGAAATTAAGGAAACAATCCCATTTACCTTTGAAACAAAGAAAATAAAATACCTATGAATAAACCTAGATGAGGAGGTAAAATAACTGTACTCAGAAAACTATAAAACACTGATAAAAGATATCAAAGATGACACAAACAGATGGAGAGATATACCATGATCTTGGATTGGAAGAATCAATATTGTGAAAATGATTATACTACGCAAAGCAATCTACAGAGTCAATGCAATCCCTATCCAATAACCAATGGAATTCTTCACACAATTAGAACAAAAAGTTGTATAATTTGTATGGAAACACAAAAGACCCCAAATAGCCAAAGCAATCTTGGGAAGGAAAAAAGGAGCTGCAGGAATCAGGCTTCCTGACTTCAAACTATACTACAAAGCTACAGTAATCAAGCTAGTATGGTACTGGCAGAAAAACAGAAATTTAGATCAAAGGTACAAGATAGAAAGTCCAGAGATAAATCCATACACTTATAGTCACCTAATTTATGACAAAAGAAGCAAGAACATACAATGGAGATAAGACAGTCTTTTCAATGAGTGATGCAGGGAAAATTGGACAGCTATATGTAAAACAATGAAATTAGAATGCTTCCTAACACCATACACAAAAATAAACTCAAAATGGATTAAAGACCAAAATGTAAAGCCAAGCACTATAAAACTCTTTGAGGAAAACATAGGAAAATCATGGCTTGACAGAAACCACACAAAGACCTTTTTTGGCTCACTTTGTAAAATAATGAAAATGAAAACAAAAATAAACAAATAGGACCTAATAAAACTTAAAAGCTTTTGCACAGCAAAGAAAATAATAAACAAGATGAAAAGACAACCCTCAGAATGGGAGAAAATATTTGCAAACAAAACAATGGAAAAAGGATTAATCTCCAAAATATACAAACAGCTCATGCAGCTCAATATCAAGAAAACAAACAACCCAATGAAAACATGGACAAAAGACCTAAATAGACATTTCTCAAAGGCAGACATACAGATGTCCAAGGGTCCCATGAAAGTATGCTCAACTTCAATAATTCTTAGAGAAATGCAAATCAAAACTACAGTGAAGTATCACCTCACACCAGCAGAATGTCTATCATCAAAATGTTTACATATAATAAATGCTGAAGAAGGTGTGGAGAAAAGGGAACCCTTGTATACTGTTGGAGCAAATGTGAATTGGTGCACCCACTATGGAAAACAGCATGATGTTCTTTAAAAAACTAAAAATAGAGCTACCATATGATTAAGCAATTCTACTCCTGGTCATATACCTTGAAAATATGAAAACTAATTCAAAAAATTCATGCAGCCCAGTGTTCATAGTTGCATGATCTACAATAGCTAAGATTTATAAACAACTCAAGTGCCCATCAACAGACGATTGGTTTAAGAACATGTGCATATTTTACTCAGACATAAAAATGGGTGAAATATTGCCATTTGCAGTAACATGGATGGATCTAGAGAATATCATACTAAGTGAAGTAAGTCAGACCGAGAAAGACAAATATTATATGATATCACTTATATGTGGAATCTAAAAAATAATAAATATGAACCTATATACAAAACAGAAGCTGACTCACAGGCATAGAAAACAAACTTATGGTTACCAAATGGGAGAGGTGGGGAGGGACAAATTAGGAGTATGGGTTTGAGAGATACAAACTACTTCACATAAAATAGATAAGCAATAAAGATTTACTGTATGGCACAGGGAATTATATTCAATATCTTATAAAAACCTATTATGGAATATAATCTGTCAAAACACTCAAATCATTATGCTGTATACATGAAACTAATGCAATATTGTAAATAAACTGTACTTCAATAATTTTTTTTAATTTAAAAAACCTCTATTATCTTTGTTGAAGACACTGCTTTAAAGAAGTGAGAATGTCTTTATCAGTGTAAAATGGCAGAGAAAGTTTAAGAAAATAATCTTTAGCTCATGTTCTATTAAGTATTTCAATGTAAATATTACACTGAATTTAAGAAATTGTGTACATAATAATTCATTAAAATTAACAAACCCTGACAAAATACACATTGTTCCCCAAAATTTGTGGTTTAGAATGATCTATTTTAAAAACCTGAGATGGTTTCCTTTATGTGGATATGATTATAATACTCTATAAGTGCATACTGCTTTGGAATGAAAATTAATTTTAAAATATAGAATGTGATATTTAATGTCTAATATGGGCTATAGTGGCAGCAGGTATAGATTAGTGATGGGTTTTGAGCTCATTTTTTAGAAAAGTACCAACTTCCTCATAACTTAGGACATCTGATCTTAGACATACTACTAATCCTCCATGGGAAGAACTGCAATGGAGGGAAATTACAATGACAAGAAGAAAAAAAAAACCTGATAAATTAGGTTATGCTGAGAAGGAAACTATAATGTAGGCTATTGAGCATGGCTCAGGAGAAAAACTCTGTCAGTCAACCATAGACTTTCCCTCTTGGCAAGGTTATTTGAGTATGGTTTAACTTTTTAAAAACACTTGCTTTTTAAAAACAAAAAAGCAAAGAAAGAAGTCCATCAGAAAGATTGGGCAGTATATCAGATATTAGAAGAAAAGAAAATAGACTCTTTGATGTGCAGGAGAGGCTATATTTAAGATAATAACTCAATTTTAGGCTTCATCTACTGTGGGAACTGATTATGTGTAGATCCTCCAGTCTTGGTAGAAAATCTAGCTAATCACAGCTTGGGAGTCAGGGGCTACAGACCCAATTCTCAGAGCAATTATTTCAGTAACAAAAGCTACACAGAGTATTATATAGCACCAATAGAAAGCCACAACTCATTGGATCAATATAAAATAATATGACCATAAAAGGTTTTTTTTTGTTTTTTTTTTAACTTTGAGAGGTGTATTTCATACAACATTAACAAAAACAGTAAAACACACCATACACACTAGCCTATCTAATTTAAGATTTAATAGGGCTTATAATTAAGATGGCCAAGGTAGGACTGAACAAATATCCTCTTCCCCCTGGGAAAGGTGAAATACATTATGCAAATTTATTTCATTATGTCATTGAGATTCTTTTTTCTTAGCCTTTTTCTACCGCTATCTTCATTGACATGTGGCCCTTCATGTAGAAATATGCTGCATTTCTAAATTTTTGAAATATCTTGAACAATGACATTGTTTTGATTAATGAGCTCATTGTTATTCTTTCTAGTTAGATCTTGATGAAAAAAAGTGTCCTTTTCTTAGCTTCAGCAATGACTCACTATTTTTCAGGTTACCACTGAGGCACTCAAATGAGACACTGTGCAAGTTCTCAGACAACTTTATAAAGCAGAATTTCAGAACTCTGAGCTTCTAATCAGCATTCCTTTTTGTTCACAAAAACATTTGCTATATAGCCAAAATTTATAAGAAATTTTACTATTTTTATTTAATCAATCTACATAATAAAGTTGGTCTTCTAAATCTGACATTATATCATCATTACAATGAATACACTGTTACCTCACAGAATCCCAAATTCATATGTCTCACATATACTTATTATGCTCATTATACCTTTAATGACATTCTACCTTTAATCACTATATTTAAGAAGAAGAAGTTAGTGTAATTCCTTACTGTGTCACATAGTATTTTGAGTGTACTAACTAGTTTATGTAAATATTTTACATGAGTTATAGCTAAATATAATTTGATGTTTTTGTTTGGGTGAAACCAAGGTAAACTAGAGAAAGTTAGTATAACATCTCCATGATGGAAATTTACCTAGCTTAGTCAAAAAAAAGAGAACCTGAAAATGTTTTCACTGTTATGTTCATATCTACTTTCCTGCAACCTGATGGAAACATTAAGATTTCAATTATTTCAATTGAAATATTTCAATTCATTCAATTATTTCAATTCATTTTATGTTTGTAAGTTGAACAAAATGTTCTTTGTTATTATTTATTTTCCTGTATTGTTTACATTATTAATTATTCACTGAAGCAATAGAATTTATTTAATAATTGCCAAGGTTTTATTCTGAAGTTGCTCTGTACAGAGTCATATCAATTCATTTATTTTGTCTTTCTACATCTCTCTATATATACATTGTTGCCATCAAATTGATTAAAAAGCCATAGCATCGATTGGCAAGGGGGCCAAATTAACTGCAATATTTTCATATGGACATAGTTAATGAACTTTTCACAGAAATGTTATGATATAGTGACTTTGATCTAAAGGCAACTTAAATGTAAACAAGACTCTTGGTATTAATTTACTACAATTGGTCAATTATCTTCAAATTTGCTTATGTGAATATATTTTCTAGTATAATATAGTTTCTGAAAAACAAAGTATGATTTAATTTTATACTTCATTTTAAATGTAAAAGATTAACTTTCTTGTAAGCATCCCTGATACAGAGAGAACATTGGAAAACATACTGGAAATTAACAACATTATATCAAGAGTTCCCTAGTGGTCAAAAGCATTAGTACACAAATTGTATTATGAATATGCAAATCTAGTATTTTAAATTTAGGTCATTTGTCACTGGTATTAGAAATTAAAAGTCACTGCTGCTATTTTTGAAAGAGTATCAGATGACTGGTAATTTAATTCAAAAGAACATTTTGGTTCATCAACATTCTATCCAAAATATATAAGATCCATTAATAGGAAAATTTCTTATATGTTCTAAATTTATTTAAACACTAACACACATTACCCTTTTCCATTCATATTATATTTTTTATTGGGATATAGTTGTTTTAGAATATTGTGTTAGGTTCTACTGTACAGAGAAGTGAAGTAGAGTTCCCTGTGCAATACAGCAGGTTCTCATTAGTTATCTATTTTATGCATATTAGTGTATATATGTCAATCCCAATCTCCCAGTTCATCCTACCTCCTCTTCCCCCTCTTGGTGTCCATATGTTTGTTCTCTACATCTGTGTCTCTATTTCTGCCTTACAAACTGGTTCCTCTGTACAGTTTTTCTAATTCCACATATATGCATTCATATATGATATTTGTTTTTCTCTTTCTGACTTACTTCACTCTGTATGACAGTCTCTAGGTCCATCCATGTCTCTACAAATGACCCAATTTTGTTTCTTTTTATGGCTGAGTAATGTTCCATTATATATATGTCCACATCTTCTTTATCCATTCATCTGTCAATGGACATTTAGGCTGCTTCCATGACCTGGGTATTGTAAATAATGCTGCAATGAACATTAGCGTGCATGTGTCTTTTGGAATTATGGCTTTCTCTGGGTATATGTCCAGTAGTGGGATTGCTGGCTAATATGGTAATAACATTTTTAGATTTTTAAGGAACCTCCATACTATTCTTCATAGTGGCTGTATCAATTTACATTCCCAGCAACTGTGTGAGAGGTGGGATATAAATTCCTTTTCTCCACAGTGTTTATTGTTTGTAGATTTTCTGATGATGTGCAATCTAACCGGTGTGGGTGATACCTCATTGTAGTTTTGATTTGCATTTATCTAATAATTAGTGATGTTGAGCATCTTTTCATGTGCCTCTTGGCCTTTGTATATCTTCTTTGGAGAAATGTCTATTTAGGTCTTCTTCCCATTTTTTGACTGGTTTGTTTGGTTTTTTGTTTTTGATATTGAGCTACATGAGCTATTTGCATATTTTGGAGATTAATCCTTTGTCTGTTGATTCATTTGCAAATATTTTCTCCCATTCTGAGGGTTGTCTTTTCATCTTGTTTATTGTTTCCTTTGCTGTGCAAAAGCTTTTAAGTTTCATTAGGTCCCATTTATTTATTTTTGTTTTATTTTCATGACTTCAGGAGGTGAGTCAAAAGAGGTCCTTGTGTGGTTTATGTCAAAGTGTGTTCTGCCTATGTTTTTCTTTAAGAGTTTTATAGTGTCCAGTCTTACATTTAGGTTCTTTAATCCACTTTGAGTTTATTTTTGTATATGGTGTTAGGGAGTGTTCTAATTTCATTCTTTTACATGTAGCTGTCCAGTTTTCCCAGCACCACTTATTGAAGAGACTATCTTTTCTCCATTGTATATCCTTGCCTCCTTTGTAATAGATTAGTTGCCCATAGGCACATGGGTTTATCTCTGGGCTTTCTATCCTGTTCCATTGATCTATATTTCTGTTTTTGTGCCAATACTATATTGTCTTGATTACTGTAGCTTTGTAGTATATTCTGAAGTCAGGGAGTCCGATTCCTCCAGCTCAGTTATTTTCCCTCAAGACTGCTTTGGCTATTTGGGGCCTTTTGTGTTTCCATATAAATTTTAAGGTTTTTAGTTCTAGTTCTGTGAAAAAATGCCATTGATAATTTGATAGGGATTGCAATGAATCTGTAGATTGCTTTGGGTAGTATAGTGATTTTCACATTATTGATTCTTCCAATCCAAGATCATGGTTTTTCTCTCCATCATTTGTGTTATCTTTGTTTTCTTTCATCAGTGTCTTATAGTTTTCTGAGTACAGACTTTTACCTCCTCAGGTAGGTTTATTCCTAAGTATTTTATTCTTTTTGTTGCAATGCTGATTGGGATTGTTTCCTTAATTTCTCTTTCTGATATTTTGCTGTTAGTATATAAGAATGCAAGAGATTTCTGTGCATTAATTTTGCATTCTGAAACTTTACCAAATTAATTGATTAGCTCTAGTAGTTTTCTGGTGGCATCTTTAGGATTTTCTATGCATAGTATCATGTCTTCTGCAAACAGTGGCTGATTTACTTCCTCTTTTCCAACTTGTATTTCTTTTTTTTTTTTTTTTTCTGATTTCCATGGCTAAGACTTCCAGAACTATGTTGAATAAGAGTGGGGAGAATAGACATCCTTGTCTTGATCCTAATCTTAGAAGAAATGCTTTCAGATTTTTACCATTGAAAATGATGTTTGCTGTGGGCTTGTCATATATGACCTTTATTATATTGAGGTAGGTTCCCTCTATACCCACTTTCTGGAGAGCTTTTATCATAAATGGGTATTGAATTTTGTCAAAAGCTTTTCATGCATCTATTAAGATGATCATATGGTTTTTATTCTTCAATTTGTTAATATGGTGTATCACATTAATTGATTGCCTATATTGAAGAATCCTCACATCCCAGGGATAAGTCTCAATTAATCATAGTGTACAATCCTTTTAAAATGTTGTTGGATTCTGTTTGCTATTATTTTGTTCAGGATTTTTGCATCTATATTCATCAGTGATATTGACCTGTAATTTTCTTTTTTGTGTGTGATACTTTTGTCTGGTTTTGGTATCAGGGTGATGGTGGCATCATAGAATGAGTTTGAAAGTGTTCCCCCTTGCAATTTTTTGGAAGAGTTTGAGAAGGATGGGTGTTAGCTTTTCTCTAAATGTGATAGAATTTTTCAGAGGCCATCTGGTCCTGGACTATTGTGGATGGAGGATTTTTAAATCACTGTTTCAATTTCATTACTTGTGATTGGTCTGTTTATATTTTCCATTTCTCCTAGTTCAGTTTTGGAAGGTTATACCTTTCTCTGAGTTTGTCCATTTCTTCCATGTTGTCCATTTTATTGGCATATCATTGCTTTTAGTAGTCTCTTATGATGCTTTGTATTTCTGTGGTGTCAGTTGTAATTTGAACTCATTCATTTGAACCAACTCATTTGAAAAATTAATTTGTTATAATTATGAATCATTTGTGATGATTCAATGAATATAATACTCGTTATGATAATTTTCTCATTTATTCTCAGTTTCTTTTGTCTTATTTTCCATAAGAAGAAATGCTAGAGAGTAAAATATATCTCTCATAATACTCTTCAAGATTAATTACTTCCTTAAATATTTTTTAAAATATTGATAGTTTGACTAAATAAAATATTGATGCAAGGCAAAACAATCTACTTAACCCTTATTTTATTTCTACTGTATCCAGTGTCTTGTCACTGTTAGTATTATTCAAAATTTATAATTGCATAGAAAGTTCATTGTTTTTCAACAATTTGATGAAAGTAGTAAATTTTTTTTCTTGGAGAATGATATACTCTGTGGTTATAGAAATAAATATTTGAAAAATGGTTATAGAAATAAATATTTGAAAAATATTTATTGACGTTTTTCTGAGAGTGACAAATAACCGCATCTGCCTCACCCCTTCCAAACTTAGAACCAAATGATAAATAAAAAACAAGACTGGAGAAATGAAAATTAAATATTCTTGTATTACTAATAAACATGATAAATAACATATCTTAGTTTTAAAACAAAGTGTGGGTCTTTATACTTCTGCCCCTAAATTGAAACTACAAATATAAATGCAGGTAGAGAGGAAAAATTGTAGTTGTTATACAAGTGGTAGATCATTACCTCCTGACAGAAATAAACACATGCATTTAGGATAGGCTTCTCCAAAGACAGAGAACTCAGAAGTCCCTAAGCTACTCACTCACACATGTTTCCTTCTATTCAGTTATGTGTCTCATGTCTAGTTTTATATGGAAAAGCTAGAGAGATTTGGCTTTGGGTGGAAACTAGAACTGTTCTTCTCATACTTTTTCTTCTTAAGAATTGAAGTGTCAACTCCACACAGAGTGGAGGTTATATGTTTTCCCCCAGGAATTTTGGGGTATTCATAGTGCTTTTTTTTTTTTCTTAAAAAGATATATATTGGGCCTGAGTAATAATAGCTTCTTCTAAGGGAAATCTTATTTATTTACACACCTTGCTAAGAAAAAGTACATATATTATCTATATATAATTTTCATTTTTCAGTTAATTGCAAAATTAATGTAGACTTTGTATATTACAATACAAATTTTATTTTTAAACATTCTTGGAAATTTCAAGACATGACATTCTTCTGAAGAGTAGACAGACCCAGAGTTAGAAGAATGACATTTTTTTACTGTAAGAAGTCTATAAAAGTTACTAGTATTTCCAATCTAAAGGCAAGGATTGTATAAGAAAAAAATTTGGAGAGGGATTCTTTGGTAGTTAAAATGCAGAGAAGATGACTAGAAGCCTTCATTCCTAACACTATCACCATAATTGTGTTAAGAGTTAAGAGTACACAATATTTTTCCCCAAGAAATATGACTGCAATTGTGGCAAAAATCCTGGAGAGTGGAATAAGACACCCAATTACCCTTCCTTATCCCTCACACTCTGCCAGTCTTTAAAAGTTTATCCTTTTATTTTGAATTTAGAAACTACCACAAGTGAATAGATATTACATGACCACATAGATTTCCTAACTGAATAATCTACACACACATTTAGAACTCCCCTTAACACCCTGGACATATGCACTTAGGTCCCATGTACAAAAGACATATTTAATCCTTAAATTATTATTCTATAGAGAAATGTCCTGAATTCCTAGTTGTAACTGCAAAGGTATTGTGTTACGTTAGACAAAATCAGAGTTAAATTTAATGTTCTGTATTTATTTGTAACCATGCTGACTGTAAACTTGTGATAAATGTGATGAATAAAATTTTGGTGACTCAGGGCACTTGGATAAAAATTAAAATGCATGAATCAGAAATTAATGTTTAAAAATTACACAGAATTTTCAAGGGAAACATCCTAGACTATATAAATATGATTTGATAAATCAAGAATCATTAGATTCATATTTTTCTATACTTAATTTTATTTCTAATGTCACATAATAAAAATATGGTATTTAGAAGATTAAAGATTTGGATGCATTTTTATTTAGCTAACAGGCCTACTAAGATGTGAACAGATGGTAAACTCAAATCTTAATTGGAAAACAGATCTTATAAGAAATAATTAGAAAAATATTTATGTTAAAAATTCTTGTCACTTTTCTAAATATTAGTTTATGAAAACATCTTTAATATTAAATGGGTTATCATTTTACATGACCTTGCTTAAAGAGTTAATGTTTATTTATATATAGACTAGTTATTATCAAATGAAATGGGTACAATTATGTTTATGGTAATCATTTAATATTACTTAATAATCTATACCGATTGGAGCTACCAATCCAATTATTTCATTTCCTCCTGCCTAAAGGTCATAGCAAAGTATTTATTCTCTGTGTCATTTGTGGAGCAGAAGATGATCAAGCTTTATAGATATACATTATTCAGTCTCATTTCCATTAGCTCTGGAATTGTTTCACTTAAGAACTAACAGAAGTGATATAGAAGTGAAATGTATTCTTCTTAATCTTCATAAGTCCTTTGAGAGGCAGTAGCTCACTGTTGTCTTGGTTGACATATAATAACATCATGATAAAAAGGCAACGATAATGCTATTTTAATAACAAAACAGTCAAAAAGGAGAGAGTTACCAGGGATAAAGAAATAAATAAAAACAGGGGTAATAGAATGAAAAAAGATGGACTAAAGTATCATTTAAACATTAAAAAAAAGGGTGATAGACAATATATAAAGTTTGTTCTGGAGATCTGAAATGCAATTTTATAAACATCAGCTCCTCACAGCAATATCTCAGTAACTAATAAATGAGAACCTTGTTATTAAATAGACTGAGTACTTGGAAAAGCAGAATGCTTCTACCACAAATCCACCTTAACAAAGACCTTTCAGGTAAGGTGGAGCTGTAGGAAAGAGGATGACTACATATAAAACTGCTATGGAATATGACTCAGGTGTTTGTGACCTGAGTGACTTCAGGTATCGTATCTTAATATCTTGTTGTTTTTAAACACAGTACACATTGTCAAAAGACTAATTAGGAGAGTAGTCATCTACAGATTAATTTTTGGATTTCGGGGGAGTAAGAGCATCACCTAATCATATAGAACATTTTTTAGTTAATTGTTCAAAATATACATTAGTATTAACTACTAGGTCTCCAGAAGAGCTCAGGTTTTTGAGCTAAGAGTACATAATATGATCATGATCATGTTTCTTTAAAACTCATTCAGTATTACAGTGCAAAAGTTGAAATATCCATATTTGATCTTGGTGTGTACTTCCATTTTACTTTAGTCACCAATATTACATTCTGAAGTATTTAGCACAATCAAAATTCATCATTAGGTACAGTCCCCCTGAAACGAAGGCAGTACCAAGTTTAATTGCACATTCATTTAAGTACTCTCATGAATCTTAGTGTCCTTGGAGATAACAGTAGATTTACTTTAAAATACAAGAACTGAGGGTCACATAATTTGAGTAATTGTTCACCATCACTTTAGTCGATTGTAAGATGAGAACTAGAAAACAGATCATATTGTCAGCCCACTTTTATCTTAAAAAAATTATTTTAAGATTGAAAAATTTTCTTTAAATAACTTGTTAAAATGTAAGCTCTACAAGGCAGTGAGAATATGTGTGCTTCTTTGCTGTACTCTGTATACTTAGACAATACTTGAAATATAGTGATGCTCAATAAATATTTAAAGATTGTATGGAGGTTGATATTCAAGATAAGAATTTTTGTCAAAACAAGATTTGTTTACAAAAAAAAAAGAACAATGACAATAATTTCCTTTGTTTTTGCATGGAGGCAATTCTTCTTTTTTAATTCATAAATTTATTATTTGTTAATAAATCTGGCAGTCATAGCTGTTAATTTTTCAACCATGCATATGAGACCAAGAAGTACCAGAGCTCTTCCTCTGACTTGACATTGAGATGGAGGCAATTCTTACATAGCTGTTCTGAAAGAGCCTAAAAATATAAGTCACTTATAAATTGGCACTTGCCATATACTGCTACAAGGATTAAATTATGAGCCACTGCAGCTGCTGACCTTCAACACCCCCTGAAATGAGTTCAGGGTGGAGATCAGGAATGAGGCACTCTGTGTTCTGGGAAAAACTGGCAAAACAGGTTTTTAGATAGTTAGATATTTTCAGGAGACAATTTTATGAGCCCAATTCTTGCACCTCCTCATATCTAGAAAAGCACTAAAATTCTTCATGGTGATGTTTTTTCCTCATGACTAGCAGTAACCTTCATGAGATCAGCAGAAATCTTCTGCAAAACCTTCTGTGCTTGATTGCATGTACTTCCACTTCACCAAAATCAAATATATACTGGTCTTCCCCCCTACTTCTTTGGAGCAGTTTCTCAGAGCTATCTGAAATGCTGTCTCCTGGGTTATAGTCCTCATTTTGCCCCAAATAAAGATTAACTCACAACTCTCACACTGTGCTTTTTTTTTTTTTTTTTTTTTTTCAGTTGACAGATTTGTTGACCAATGAAGGGAAAGAGAAGAGAATAGACTTCTCTCCATCTGAACTCTACAAGGAACTAGAGCCTTGGTACCAGCAGAGGTCCCTTGCACCTGTTCACTCCCTGTGGAATCCAGATGAATTTGGGTGAGTCTCTCCTGATTCTCAGATCTCCCATATTGCTTGATGATCCTAAGTTTTATTTGGCAGTCTATAACAGTTGAAAGATACTGGGGGTCAGCTGAAAGATACTGGGGAATACCCACCCAGTAGAAAAGTGCTGGAGGGGTGCTCAGTTAAAAGATTTTGGGGTTTGCTCAGTTGAAGAAAACTGAGTGCTATGGGCTAGTGGTTATGCATGAGGCTGATCTGATATTTTTCAATCCGGCTGCCAGGGGTGATGAAGGCATCAGTGGTCCCATAGCATGCAGTGGTCCCATAGGGAAACCCACTCATTAATTAAAATTCTTACTCATCTGGGGGCCATATATAAAAGTTGTCCATTCAGTGACCCGAGCACCTGATCTGGCCTTACACCACTAAAGGGAGAAACTGAGACACATGAGGGGGATGAAATGACTCTAGAGTGATGCATAGAGGAGTTAAGCTCACAAGCAGCACAGTGACCCACCACACAATTTCACTAGTAAATTTTATCCCTGACAAATTCAACTTACAATGGGAAATATAATCTCTCAAACAGAGAAAAGAGGGGTGTCAGAATACCAACCTCCAACCTCCAGCTAACACCCCAGCCAGATTCATATACAGTATATATGGAGCTCATACTTGCAAGTACCTACTTAATTGGGGAAATAATACTAAAGTAGATCTCAGCCTCATATGGTCAAATTGGATTTCTTTTGATATTCAAAAATTCATATTTTTACACACACCATTAGGAAAAGCTGGCTGTATCATCAAACAGGCTGAATGGAATGTTTACTTTGATTGATATTTAGGAGATTCTAAAAGAGGAAATGTTATAGTAACTTCTTTGCAGGAAAACAATAAGAAATTGCTTGAAACTATATCAGAACTAGAAAAGGTCACTAGCACTGACTCTTGTCTCTCCCTCTGCTCCTCCCACATATCCTCTTCTGTCCGAATTGCCTGGCCCATATGCTATATCTTTTTCCCTTACAACTCTTCCACCTCCTGCTGTTCTCCCTTCCCCAGCAAAGGAGGAGTAAAAAAAAAATCATTAATGAATATAGCTCCTTTTAAGGAGAAACCTATTACAGGGAGAGGTGAACAATCCTTGGTGCTTACATGTGCACTCTGGACCTGAGCAGAACTTAGAGCCTTGTCTAAGGAATTTCCCAGTCCAAGTCAGGATCCATTGGGATTTGCTAAGGGATTTGAGTTAACCATCTGGACCTACAAGCTCAGGTTTTCATATCTATATCACTTATACAGCTATTAATTTCTGAAAGCAAAACAAGGGAATGGATAGAGAAAGAATAGTCAGCAGGCTTACAATGGATGGAAGGAATTAGCTTAGAAAGTACTTGAACTTATCATAGAGATCTTTCCGAAAACCATAGACTGGACAAAGATTACCGGATGAATCAATTCTGGACTATTATGAAAGCTTTGAAAAACCTTTTAAGCAATATTCTGGCTTGATGCCTGAATAATTCTCTAACCTGTAAGTTAAGAATGAGAAATATAGAAAGAAAAATGGATTTTAGACAGGAATTTTGAGTTAAACAAGTATAGGGCTGCTCCAAGGGAACATGGGGAGCCTTTCCCCTTCTCCTCTCTAACACCCTGGGAAAAGTAGAAATGATTTTACAAGGAGAAACAATTAAAGCCATAATAGATACAGGGGCCACCTTTTCAGTTTTGAATACTACTAAAATTAAAGGCGTTCTCCCTCAGAGTAAAACATCAGTACAGATGTTTGGGGTTTCTAGTACACCTTTTAAGGTTCTTAAATAATTACCTTTAGAATTCTACTTAGGGGAACTTAAAGGAAAGCAATTCTTTTTTATAGTAGAAGGTACTTCTGTTTACCTGATAGGTAGAGACCTATTAGAAGCTTATGAAGCTCATATTTCCTTTACTCCTAACGGAGAAATGTTTCTAGATCTAAAGGATCAGACTTCCTTCATCATATAATGTTTGTGACCCATGATGAGGATGTCACTGAACAAGACAAATTGCTAGGCTCAGTACCTAAAGAATAATTGGCACTTAATTCTACTGACATTAGAAGGATACATTCTGCATCACCCATCAGAATTCCTATAGATAAGGATAAGACCCTGCTTATCATTCATTAAGGCAGGAGGCCAGAGAAGGAATAAAACCATTAATATCAGCTTACCTTGAGAAAGGTCTTATTGTGCCTTCCACCAGCCCTTATAACACTCCCATTTTGCTGGTTAAAAAACAAAGTGGCAAGGGTTGGAGATTCATACAGGGCTTGAGATCTATCAATGCTACTATTATCCCTCAACATTTTGTAGTACAATCCCCCATATCTTACTGTCCTATTTTCCTAAAAGAGTGACTTTTCTGTGATAAATCTGTCGCACATTTTTTAGTATCCCTGTACTTCCTGACAATCAGTATCTTTTTGCTTTTACTTGGAATGAAAACGGCAGTATACATGGACTGTAATGCTACACAGGGCTTTACTGAAAGCCCCACTTACTTCTCCCAGATATTAAAAGCTAATCTAGATGATCTGGACTGTCCTCATAAGTCAGTTTTGATACAATATGTAGACAATTTGCTTCTGTGTTCAAATTCTTTGATAAACAGCCAGCAAGACACCTGTATTTACTTCAGAAGTTAGCCTTGGGCTGCCCTGGTGGCGCAGCGGTTAAGAATCCGCCTGCCGATGTAGGGGACACGGGTTCATGCCCCAGTCCGGGAAGATCCCACATGTTGCAGAGCGGCTGGGCCCGTGAGCCATGGCCGCTGAGCCTGCGCGTCCGGAGCCTGTGCTCCGCAGCGGGAGAGGCCACAACAGTGAGAGGCCCGCGTATCACAAAAAAAAAAAAAAAAGAAGAAGAAGCTAGCCTTAAAGGGACATAAATTGTTCAAAAAGAAATTGCGAATCTGAAGACTAGTATAAAATATTTAGGACACAGAATATCTAAAGAAGGACTTTTAATTGATCTGGATAGAGCGAAAGGCATTCTAGCCTTTCCTGCCCCCCAAACAAAAAGACAATTAAGGGGATTTTTAGGCCTTGCTGGCTACGGTAGGAATTGGATTCCAAATTTTTCCTTAATAGTTCAGCCATTATATAATCTACTCAAATAAGAACAAACTGAACCTCTTTGCTGGGATGTAGAACATTCTGAAGCCATGGAGAACTTAAAAAAAAACTTCTGGCCAAGGCCCCAGCCCTGGGGCATTCAAATTATGATCTACCCTTCTTCCTCTTTGTTCATGAAAACAAGTGAACTGCACTAGGAGTACTAAACCAGCAACATGGTTGTTACTACTGGCCAATAGATTGGGTAGCCAGGGGTCTCCCCCTTGCCTCCAGGCTGTCACAGTGACAGTTGTGCTATGTCATACCATGGAAGAGATAGTCATGAGTCACACTCTTACTATCTTTGCTCCTCACTCCATGGAAATCTTACTAAACTCATAACACATAACATTATTCCACAAGTTAATTAACTTCCCATGAGATTGTCATGCTCTTGCCAAATATAGCTCTTCACAGATGCAGCAAGCTTAATTCAGCCACCTTGTTACCAGAGGAATCAGAAGTCAATGATGAAAAACTTGATTGTATTGTTTTAACTGACAGTCTTTTATTTCCTAGGACTGATCTCCAAGAAATCCCTATGAATAGTCCTGATTTTATATTATTCACTGACAGTTCATATCTTCGAGGACCACATGGAAAGTACCAGGCTGGTTATGCAGTCATTTATCCAGTATCAATCCTTGAGAATGGTCCCTTACCTAATGTCTCTTCTACCCAACAGGCTGAATTAAAAACACTAACAAGAGCCTGCCAGTTGTCAAAATGGAAATCTGCTAACATTGACACCAACAGCCACTACACTTTTGGGGTAGCACATGATTTTGGCATGCTTTGGAAACAAAGAGAATTTTTAACATCCTCAGAACAGGCTATTAAAAATGGAATACATGTTGCAGAATTATTGGCTGTAATTCTGCTACACAGTATATTAGCTATCATTAAAGTATCTGGCCATACAAATGCTGACACCACAGAAGCAAAAAGCAACTCCTTAGCTGATCACGCTGCCAAGACAGAAGCTCTGCAAAATGACAATAGTCAATTCACAGCTGTTTTCTCTTTTCAGCCCCCCAGTAACCTTACCAATACCCTGTTAAATTTTCAGGAAATGGCACCAAAAGGAGAAAAGGATACTTGGAAACAAAAAGAAGGAAGGTTTGACTCCAATAAAGTGCTCCGGATAGGCCCCAAAGGAAAGCCTATCTTTATATTTGCAGCTCAATACACCGTTTTACAATATATTCATGAGCTAACTCATTGAAACACAGATAAGATGGTATTGTGAGTAAACAATATTTTTTGGAAGCCTTCCTTCACTATAGCTCAGAAAGTTTATTCTAGATGTACCATATGTCCAAAATACAATCAAGGAAATCCATTATATAGATCTCAGGGAAACTTTCCATTACCTGCTGGCCCTTTTGAAATTTGGCAGATTGACTGTATCCAAATGTCCCCTCTCAAGGTTACCAGTATGAACCTGTCATGATTTGTATGTTTTCCCATTTGGTTGATGCATTCCCATACAGAGGGTCCACTGCACAGCGACTACTATAAAGGGTTAATCCCATCTGGGGAGACCCTGCAGAAATAAAGAGTGGTGGTGGAATCAATTTCCCTGCACAAATTGTCAAGGAAATTTGTAAAATCCGGCCAATTATGGAGCATTTCCATTGTGCTTAACACCTGCAGTCCTGTGGGCTAGTAGAAAGAACAAATGGAACAATTAAAACCCAGTTGGCTAAAATGGTAGATGTTTATTTCTTATCCTGTGCCAAAGGCCATTCCATTCGTCCTCCTCAACTAAGATCTACTCCCTTTGGGAAACATCATTTGTCTCCTTTTGAAATTATCACTGAGAGACCAATGAGACTAGATGAAGGATGGTATGAACCGAAACTACACTCAGAGCAGGATGTGAAGAAGATGACATCAGAAGTAGGCAGCTTACCCAAGATGCTGGACCTAATTCATATGATCATTTATAGTGTTTGCTTTACTTTTTGGAATTTTGCATATGAATCAAATGTTTTCCTATCATGGACACAATCTTATGCTAATTTTAAAAATCAATCAATTGTTGGGTTTGCTGCCAATTACCTGTTTCTAGTACTTCTGAGTTATTTTAATGGATTTCTCTCCTCCAAGGCTCTGATTTGATGATCCTTAGAAAATTTATTGTAGAAGAAAGAAATTCAGTCCGGCTCAGGCTACTATTGATATTACTAGATGGGATCCTCTCACTTGGTCAATAATAATACCTGCTCTGATCCTAGACTTAGATACAAATTTTATTTCAGGGTCACTCAAGCTCAATCAGAACAAGAAGCTAAGTCTCAATCAAAAACTGTAACCTCCTGTTTATTAGAAGGAAACCTCCTACACTTATGGGATGGATTTATGTGGTTAACACCAGACTATGGTCATTTAAGTTTAAAAGCTCTTCTATGTTGGGAAAAATCAAATCATATTAAGGATGATCAGCCTAGTAACATTAGAAAATTAAGCTGGGAGCCTTATGAACAATGTTTACATATTATTACCCTTAGAGATAGTGATTTGTATGGAACCGATTGGGTCAGATGACCAGAGACACTGGGTGGCACCTAGTGGAACTCAGTGGATTTGTGGTAATAATTTATGACCTTGGATTCTACTAGGATGTAAAGGAAGATGTACCCTGGGAATCCCTTGGACTCAAGGTCATATAAGTAACAATTTAGAGATGACTCCAGCCAATCTACCATCGATATGAGCCCGATGGGTGAAGAGATCTGTATTCCTCTGGTATGACCAATTAGCAGTTGTTTTTGCACTTTCAATAGGATTGGAGAATGTAATAGGCCATACTGAAGCCTTAACAAAATTCATTCCATAGACTTTACATGATAGTAATCAGGCTATTAGCTTACTGAATTCTGACATCTCTATGATGAGAAAAGTGGTGCTATAAAACCACACGGCCCTTGATGTCCTTATAGCATCTCAGGGAGGGAGCTGTGCCATAATTCAAACTGAATGCTGTGATTTCACAAATGAATACTCTAATATAACATGTTTAATGAACCATATGAAAAATCAGATTCCTGCCTTAAGCGATCCATTCCCTAGTATTGACCACCTCTTCAAAAACTGGTTTGGTATGGGAAATTCTTGCCTTAAATATTTACTTATAAGTCTATTAATGTTATTAGCTATATTATTCCTATTTTGCCTGTTTTACAAGATTTTTGTTTCTTGTATTACCAAATGTGTGATTGAGCCTACAAAAAATAATGATGACTAGGTCATTTGAAGCAGTTGATCAAATAAATAGCTCTGTATGAGATCAATGATTGTAATAGTGTAACTATAGATATGGGAAGATTCAACAAAAGGGATTTTTTTTTCCCCTGGACACTAACAGACTAGTAAGAAAGGTGGTCCAGAGATCTTTGGTTACTGTTAATAAGCCCTAGTCCAGTAATAGCACATTGAGTGACCTATCAGCAAAATCTTCACCAGACCTGGGAATGAACCTTCCTAGCACCATGGGATTAAATAGTTATGAAATGACCCCCTACCATGGTCTTAATTATGACCATGAGGGGGCACTGTCACCTACAAATAGGCATTTGCCATCTACCTCTACAAGGATTAAATTATGAGCCACTGCAGCTGCTGACCTTCAACACCCCCTGAAATGAGTTCAACATGGAGATCAGGAATGAGGCACTCTGTCCTCTGGGAAAAACTGGCAGAACAAGTCTTCAGATAGTTAGAGATTTTCAGGAGAAAATTTTATGAGCCCAATTCTTGCATCTCCTCATATCTAGAAAAGCACTAAAATCCTTCATAGTGACATTTGCTCCTCATGACTAGCAGTAACCTTCTGCAAAAAAAATGTACTTGTTTGTATGTACTTCCACTTCACCAAAGTCACATATATACTGACCCCTACCTCTTTGGAGCAGTTTCTCAGAGCTATCTGAAATTCTGTCTCCTGAGCTATAGTCCTCATTTTGCTCCAAATGAAACTTAATTTACAACTCTCACGTTGTGCATTTTTTTTCAGTCAACATAAGTATGATTGAATTAAAGTATGGCCTTGCAGATATTCTTAAGAATAAAAGAGTTGAGTAGTGATATGTCTGTTAAAACATTAATCATTCTTAAAAAGTGAAAACATTTGTGTCACAAATGTGAGCAAGGACTAAAAATGTTCTCAACATGAGCAGGATGACATAACTGTAAAAGAAACTGAATGTTGCAATTATGGTTCTCCAGCATGCATTTAATATGCATTAAATATAATTAATATATCATCAGCAGTTCTTCTTATTAAATAATTGACAATACCATGGGCAAATTCAGTTGTTGACCTTCAGAAAATGTATAAATGAACAATTATAAAGCAGTCCTGGAAATAAAGCACTGTGTTCCACCAAACCAATTACTTAAGTCTAAACTAAGATTATTCCCCCATTTAATTAACTGCCTTAACATTTATTCTCTCTCTTAAACACAACACTTGATCATTTGTCTCTGTCACTTTAAAAGAAAAAGTGGTATTATGTGAGAAAAAATCAACTAGTTGTTTGGCAAGACAGAGACAAGTCATCAATCACAATATATAACTTTTCTAATATTGATAGTGGAATAAATAGGTTATTTTGAGCTAACTTCCAACATTACTGATTTGGTTATCTAGATAAATATAATGTGTATATATTTGCATATCTAATTTAATAAATCAAATAAAGAAATTTAATTAAATATATCATCTAAATTTGGAGAGTTACAAATTTTAATTAAATATAAAATAAACCTCATGAGGAAATGCAAGTAATATTAAGACTATTCTATCATGTATATAAAAACAAACCATTATATATGTTATAAAATAAACTCTGATAAATTTATTTCAAAGTTCTTTGAATATTTTTAAATTATATAATACATGTCATTATATTTTTCTTGGACCTGAATGATAAGGAATTTAAATCATCAGCTGTTTTACTGTGATTTACCAGGGAAGTCAACAACCACTTAAATTTTCTTCTGGCAGTAAAATAGGGAAATGTATGTCCAGGGAACCTAAATCTACTGTCACTTTTTTGTACAATTTTATTTGTTCTACCACCATTGATTCCAATGTGTTACATGGTGTAAAACAATGGAAATTAAAACTATGTTGGGACTGCCAAATTCATTTCACACAGCAGTAATTACAATGATAATCAAAATAATATATTATCACCCATGAGAATAAGCACAATTCCATGTATCAACATCCTGAAGAAATCAGGCCCAGTCTAAAGAAAATCTAACAAATGTTTTTAAAGATACTAATTTTCTGTTCCATTCTTTGTTTTGTTTGTTTTCATGAGCATCTGTTATGTGGGAATATTTTTGTTTTACAGTTTTTTAAACAGGCCAATGTTTGTATGTTTTCATTCTGGTAATTGGAGAAGCAATTAGAGGTTAATGAGAATGGCAACAAGGAGGAGGTTTGCCAAAATCTCTTCATTAATTTGAGTTCCAAGGCACTACCTGTGAAACAGATTTTACTCTATTTATTCAAGCAGAATACTTAAAAACTCCTCATTTCAACTCTTTGCCCAAAATTCACTCTGTCTGTAAGTGAAAGACATACCACTTTTCTTTGGGGAGATGTTAACAGGGATAAATCTAATTTATGACAGCATGTTAAATTTCTTTTCAGTCTTTCCTTTGTATTTCAATTTTCTCCTCCTTTATTTATATCCATCTATAAATCCTTTTCTTTTTTTTCTTTTGAAACAAAGCCTTCATGAGCCTCTGATTCAATGTGTATCACTGTGCCATATTCTAGTTACATATCCAGGCTATCTAATGTCTCAGATTTTTCTCATTTCTTCTCAATGGAAATATTAAGCACATGAAGATATCCATTTGAAGAGCCTGTCTTGCAGAACAATATGAAATGCTGATATGTTAAGCCTAAAACAACTCAGCATAAAATCCAAATATTGGACAAATTTATAAACGATATTGAAATATACTCTAATATTGACTAGTGGCAGCATTTACCAAATTTATGAGAGAAATAAATATAAAACACTTGATATTAAGAACTATAAACATTTGGTCTGAGAGATATTTTCTTGAATAACACAAAAAACACTAATCATGGAGAAAAGAGATTAATGTGATTAACTAGATTAAAATGTAAGTCATTTTTATGGTAAATGAGATCATATACAAAATTCGAAATTAAGTCATAGAGTAGATATTTGCAATTTAAACTACACAAAAATGGAAATTTCTTTAATAGACAAAACAATGAATACAAATATTAGTAAATTAATATCTAGAATACATGTAAGTTTCCAGAAATTTAAAAGTAAAATATTATGTGTAATCTGGAGAATAAACAGGAGTAAGAAAGAGGACCTTCACAGAATAAGTAAGTGGATGGATGGTCAATAAATATAAAGAGGTTCTCAATCTCACTATTTATCAGATAAACTAACAATATATTACCTGTACTTACCCAAATAAATGTGAAAACAATTAAATTGAATTCCAATCTAGAGGCAAAAAGACTGTGAAGAAAAATGTCTCCTCTACTGTGGATGGTAATGTAAATAATTCAATCATAATAAACAGTGAGGTGGCAGTATCAGTTAAAGAGGAAAACCATATTACAACAATTCACCTCTGCTAACTCCAGAATTCTTTTACACTGGCATACAATGTATATGAAAAAATATATATGAATATACATTATGCCATTGGTCATACAATTAAAATATGGAAATAAGAGATATGATGTTTAGTAATAGATAAATAAATGTGATGTTGTCACAAGGATGTGCAATATATGAGAGTTAATAGAAAGTACATTTATAAACAACCACAGATTTTTAACATTGCTCTCAGTCTATGAAACATTTTTGTTTTTATCAACTAATTGATTTGTTTTGCATCAGGGCTGAGAGAGAGGCAACTTTGCAGATAGGAATTTTACACAAGCTATTTCTCTTTTTTGGATATTCAAGTTTACTCATTCTAGATATAAACCAGAAGAGAGAAGCCCAAATATAGTCTCTGTATTAGTTTTTCTAGATTCTAAGTTTCAATAATGACATATTGAAATAATGACATAGTATTATTAAATACTAATAATATGTCAATATTAAATAATGACATAGTAAATTCAGAGATGGTTGTGAAATGTGCCTTTCAGATGAAGTTATTTTCAGTTAATGAGCTAGTTAAAAATCTCAGTTTTTTAAAATAGTACTAGTCAAGTATAATGTCTGATTTACTTTCATAGTATCTCTGATAATATCATATTTAAGAAACACTAACTGAATGTTGCTTTCAAATTCTGAGTTTATAAATTTATATCAGGTATGTACATAGGCAGAGAAAACTATACTGAGAAGCATTTATATCTCACATAGCTCTCTTCAATTACTATTTTCTCACCTTGCTTAATTTTTCTTCATTATTCTATATTCTCTCATCTTGCTTTAATTTTTTCTGCATTCATCACCCCTTGGCATAGTAGGTTTGCATCTGCCTCCCCCCAATAGAATATAATCTCCATGAAAGCAGGGACTTCATTTTATTCCCTGCTGTCACCATCACTCATACCAGAGGCTCAATAAATAGCTACATATACAGAGCACCTTGAATGTGTCAGGCAGGATCCTCAACACTGGAGATACGGTGTTGAATAAGATAGATATAGTCCTTGATTTCATGCAATTTACATTTTCTGAGAGTGAAAATAAGCTATCAAACAAAATTTTAAAAAGAAACATAAAAAAGGTGATGTGACAGAGAATACTTTAGATTAAGGAGTGATATTGTGACATTTGTGAATGATATGTAAAAAGCCAACAAATAAATGAAGCCAAAGTGGAATTAAAAGTTTATTCAGGGACACATATAGAAATAGGAAAATACTTAGATTGTTCTGACACTGAAATTTCCTCACTACTACTGGCCTGTATGAACACACTAAATAGAAAGACTGGTTTGTTGCATTAAAAGTAGAAAAAAAATGAGTTGAAACACAGAAAGTGAACAATTCTTAGAAAAAAGTCTTTTTTTCTTTCTAGCAGGATAGTTTTATGTCACTTTTGAGTGACAAATGATTAATGCTAAAACATTGTTTCAGGAAGAGAAATGCTCTCTCTTTAATGTTTTAAATTGATTCCTAAAAGAATAAAACACCTTATACTGTGAAGGACATTTACACTATAGAACTGGATAATCCAAGTAGGTTCCCAATGTGCTGGCAGTGACATTTCATCATAGTACAAAACTTGTCCAGGTTCTCACATATTTATGCTTATTTGAACAGTGTTTATAAAATAAAATTCCTCTCCAAATCATTCACATTGTTATATGTATCTCTATATATGCATACATACATACACTTACATTATCAATTTTGTTTAAAATTAACAGTAAATTTTGTTCCAATTTTAACACCTGTATTTTTCCATTTTTCCTTCATATTTACTCTTACAACTTTCATTAATGCTCATGAAGCATTTCAGTTGACCCCATAATGACACAATATGTTTTAAGCAACTGAAACCTATGGGTAATAATAATTTTTAAGGACAAGACTGGGATGGGTGGAAATGTCTCTAGATCTCTTAATTCCCAGATATTATATACTATTTTAGAAATGAATACAGAAATCGGAGCTATTATAAATACCAATGGAGTCCATCTCTGATTCAAAGCAATGTATACATTAACTTACACTTATTGTTAAATGTGCAGTATCTGAAGTTGAATTTTCCCAGTTTCACAGAAGTGACAGTTAAATTATAATCTCAGCATGTCCAGCATGTTTAATGGACTCCTTGGGGAGACCAGAATATCTTTAACACAATGAACTTCCCATTCTTATGTAGATGAAGTTTTAGAGTCCTTGATGGAACCTGTTTTTTCACTACAGTTAGCAAATATCTGCCATTTAATGACACATGGAGCCTTAAGCTGAAATTTAAACTTCAGTCATTTGTGTTGTGACATCTGCAAAGTGCTTTGGAGGAAACGTGAAACCTAGTTTTTTAAATGTAGTTGAAATAGTTAAATGTATTTATTTATTTATTTATGGTTGCATTGGGTCTTCATTGCTGAACATGGCCTTTCTCTAGTTGCGGCAAGAAGGGGCTACTCTTCATTGTGGTGCACAGGCTTCTCATTGCAGTGGCTTCTCTTGTTGTGGAGCTCGGTCTCTAGTCATGCAGGCTTCAGTAGTTGTGGCATGTGGGCTTCAGTAGTGGTGGCTCTCGGGTTCTAGAGCACAGGCTCAGTAGTGGTGATGCACAGGTTTAGTTGCTCCACGGCGTGTGCGATCTTCCCAGACCAGGGCTCAAACCCATGTCCCCTGCATTGGCAGGTGGATTCTTAATGACTGCTCCATGAGGGAAGTCTCTAAAATACATTATTTTCTACAAAAGTCCTAAAATGATACTTAAACATTTTAAGGTAAATAATTTAATATAGAATACTGATTAGAAAAATATATTACACAAAATTAAATATTCCTTTTGTGTGTTTTTAACATGGATAGCATCTAGACAAGTTTTATGAAATCTACATGCTAAATTAAAAACAAAACTGTGGGTATCCCTGGTGGTGCAGTGGTTAAGAATCCACCTGCTAATGCAAGGAACACAGGTTCAATCTCTGGTCTGGGAAGATTCCACATGCTGTAGAGCAGCTAAGCCCATGTGCTACAACTACTGAGCCCACACGCACAGAGCCTGTGCTCAGCAACAAGAGAAGCCACCACAATGAGAAGCCCATGCACCACAAATAAGAGTAGCCCCTGCTCACCCCAACTAGAGAAAGTCCTCACACAACAAAAACCCAATGCAGCCAAAATTAATTAATTAATTTAAAAAATCTGAGGGAAACCTTCAAGACAGCAGATGAGTAAGATGTGGAGATCACCTTCTTCCCCATAAATACATTAGAAATACATCAACATGTGGAACAACTCTTATAGAACACCTATTGAACACTGGCAGAAGACCTCAGACTTCCCAAAAGTCAAGAAACTCCCCCACGTACCTGGGTAGGGCAAAAGAAAAAAGAAAAAACAGAGACAAAGAATAAGGATGGGACCTGAACTTCTAGGAGGGAGCTGTGAAGGAGGAAAAGTTTCCACACACTACAAAGCCCCTTCACTGCCAGAGATTGGGGGATGTGGTGAGGGGGAAGCTTTGGAGCCACAGAGGACAGCACAGCAATAGGGGTGCTGGGGGCAAAGCAGAGAGATCCCTGCACAGAGAATTGGTGCCAACCAGCACTCACCAGCCTGAGAGATTGTCTGCTCAACAGCTGGGGTGGGTGGGGGCCCATAGGTGGGGCTCAGGCATTGGAGGTCAGATTCCAGGGAGAGGACTGGGGTTGGCTGCAAGAACTTAGCCTGAAGGGAGCTAGTGCATCACAGCTAGCTAGGAGGGAGTCCAGGAAAAATTCTGGAACTGCCTAATGGGCAAGACACTATTGTTTTGGGGTGCGTGAGGAGAGAGGATTCAAAGCACTGCCTAAACGAGCTCCAGAGATGAGCGCACACTTTGGCTATCAGTGAGGACACCAGAGAGGAACAGGAAATGTTAAAGCTCCTACTGCAGCCACCAAAAAACCTGGGTGCAAGCACAGGTCACTAACCACACCTCCCTCTCCTGGGAGCCTGTGTGACCAAAACTGCCAGGGTCCCGTGATCCAGGGACAACTTCCCCAGGAAACAGATGGTGCACCTCAGACTGGTGCAATGTCACACCAGCCTCTGCCACCACAGACTCACCCCACATACCGTACACTCCCGCCCCACTGGCCTGAGCCCCCTAATCAGCTGCTACATTAACCCTATCCTGTCTAAGCGAAGAACAGACTCGCTCAGGTGACCTACATGCAGAGCCAGGGCAAAATCCAAAGCACAACAAAAGGAGCTGTGTGAACAAAGAAGAAAAAGGGAAATTTTCCAGAGCAGCCTCAGGAGCAGTGGATTCAACCTCCACAATCAACTTGATGTAGTATGCATCTCTGAAATACTTCAATAGACAACAAACCATCCCAAAATTGAGGGGGTGGGATTTGTGTGAATTTGTCTGTATAGTATTGTTTTTACCATTTGATCTAAGGCTTTGTCCGTCATTTTTTTTTTTTTTTTTTTAGTATACTTTTTACTGCTTGTTATCATGGTTAGATTTGTTTTTTGATTTGGTTTCTCTCTTCTTTCTTTCTTTTTTTACTACCTTTTAATTATTTTATTTTTAACAATTTCTTTTAATTTTTTATTTTTAAATAACTATATTTTATTTTATATTATTCTTTTTTTCTCTCTTTTCTACTGAGCCATTTGGGTGACAGGGTCTTGGTGCTCTGGCCAGGTGTCAGGCCTGTACATCTGAGGTGGGAGAGACAAATTCAGGACATAGGTCCACAAAGACCTCCTGGATCCATGAGATATCAAACGGCAAAAGCTTTCCCAGAGACCTCCATCTAAATGCTAAGACCCAGCTCCACTCAATGACCAGCAAGCTACAGTGCTGGACACCATATGGCAAACAACTAGCAACACAGGAACAGAACCACACCCATTAGCAGAGAGGCTGCCTAAAACAATAACAAGGTCACAGACTCCCCAAAGAACACCACTGGACATGGTCCTCCCGACCAGAAAGACAAGATCCAGCTTCATCCACCAGAATATAAGCACCAGTCCCCTCCACCAGGAAGCCTACACAGACCACTGAACCAACTTTAACTACTGGGGGCAGACACAAAAAACAACAGGAACTACAAACCTGCAGCCTGTGAAAAGGAGACCCCAAACATAGTAAGTTAAGCAAAATGAGAAGACACAGAAACACATAGCAGATGAAGGAGCAAGGTAAAAACCCACCACACCAAGCGAATGAAGAGGAAATAGGCAGTCTACCTGAAAAAGTATTCAGAGTAATGAGAGTAAAGATGATCCAAAATCTTGGAAATAGAATAGAGAAAATAGAAGAAACATTTAACAAGGACATAGAAGAGCTAAAGGCAAACAAACAATGATGAACAACAAAATAAATGAAATTACGAATTCTCTAGAAAGAATCAATAGCAGAATAACTGAGGCAGAAGAATGGATAAGTGGCCTGGAACATAAAATAGGAGAAATGATTACCACAGAGCAGAGTAAAGTAAAAAGAATGAAAAGAATTGAGGGCAGTCTCAGAGACTTCTGGGACAACATTAAAAACACCAACATTCAAATTACAGGGGTCCCAGAAGAAGAAGAGAAAAAGAAAGGGACTGAGAAAATATTTGAAGAGATTATAGTTGAAAAATTCCTTAACATGGAAAATGAAATAGTCAATCAAGTGGAGGAAGCACAGAGAGTCCCAAACAGGATATATCCAAGAAGAAACATGCCAAGACACATATTAATCAAACTATCAAATATTAAATACAAAGAAAAAATATTAAAAGAGCAAGGGAAAAACAACAAATAACATATAAGGGAATCTCCATAAAGTTAACAGCTGATATTTCAGCAGAAACTCTACAAGCCAGAAGGGAGTGGAAGGACATATTTTAAATGATGAAAGGGAAAAAACTGCAACCAAAATTACTTTAAACATCAAGGATCTCACTCAGAATTGATGGAGAAATTAAAACATTACAAATAAGCAAAAGCTAAGAGAATTCAGCAACACCAAACCAACTTTACAACAAATGCTAAAGGAACTTCTCTAGGCAGTAAACACAAGAAAGTGAAAAAACCTAAAATAACAAACCCAAAACATTTAAGAAAATGGTAATAGGAACATACATAGTGATAACTACCGTATATGTTAATGGATTCAATGCTCTAACCAAAACACTAGGTGAATGGATACGAAAACAAGATGCATATCTATGCTGTCTACAAGAGATTCACGTCACTCGTAAGGTCACATACAGACTGAAAGTGAGGGGATGGAAAAAGATATTCCATGCAAATTGAAATCAAAAGAAAGCTGGAGTTGCAATTCTCATATCAGAAGAAATAGACTTTAAAAAAGGCTATTATAAAAGACAAGGAAACTACATAATGATCAAGGGATCAATCCAAGAAGAAGATATAACAATTGTAAAAATTTATGTACTCAACGTAGGAGCACTTCAATACATAAGGAAAATGCTAACAGCCATAAAAGGGGAAATCGACAGTAACACAATCATAGTGGGGGACTTTAACACCTCACTTTCACCAATGGACAGATCATCTAAAATGAAAATAAATAAGGAAACACAAGCTTTAAATGATACATTAAACAAGATGGTCTTAATTGATATTTATAAGGCATTCCATCCTAAAACACCAGAATACACTTTATTCTAAAGTGCTCACGGAATATTTTCCAGAAAACATCATATTTTGGGTAAAAATCAAGGCTTGGTAAATTTAAGAAAATTGAAATCATATCAAGTATCTTTTCTGACCACAACGCTATGAGAGTAAATATCAATGACAGGAATAAGTCTGTAAAAAATTACAAACACATGGAGGTTAAACAATAAACTACTAAATAACCAAGAGATCACTGAAGAAATCAAAGAGGAAATCAAAAAAATACCTAGAAACAAATGACAAGGAAAACACAATGACCCAAAACCTATGGGATGCAGCAAAAGCAGTTCAAAGAGGGAAGTTTATAGCAATAGAATCCTATCTAAAGAAACAAGAAACATCTCAAATAAACAACCTAAACTTACACCTAAAACAAATAGAGAAGGAAGAACAAAAATATCCCAAAGTTAGCAGAAGGAAAGAAATGATAAAGATCAGATCAGAAATAAATGAAAAAGAAATGAAGGAAATAATAGCAAATATCAAAACTAAAAGTTTGAGAAGATAAACCATTAGACAGACTCATCAAGAAAAAAAGGGTGAAGACTCAAATCAATAGAATTAGAAATGAAAAAGGAGATGTAACAACTGACACAGAAGAAATACAAAATATCATGAGAGATTACTACAAGCAACTGTATGCCAATAAAATGGACAACCTGGAAGAAATGGACAAATTCTTAGAAAAGCACAATCTTCTGATACTGAACCAGGAAGAAATAGAAAATACAAACAGAACAATCACAAGCACTGAAATTGAGACTGTGATTAAAAATCTTCCAACAGTCAAAAGCCCAGGACAAGATGGCTTCACAGGCGAATTCTAGCAAACATTTAGAGAAGAGCTAACACCTATCCTTTTCAAACTCTTCCAAAATATAGCAGAGGGAGGAACACTCCCAAACTCATTCTACAAGGCCACTATCTCCTTGATATCAAAAGCAGACAAAGATGTCACAAAGAAAGAAAACTACAAGCCATTATCACTGATGAACATAGATGCAAAAATCCTCAACAAAATACTAGCAAACAGAATTCAACAGCACAGTAAAAGGATCACACACCATGATCAAGTGAGTTTTACCCCAGTAATGCAAGGATTCTTCAATATATGCAATTCAATCAATGTGATACACCATTTTAAAAATTGAAGGAGAAAAACCATATGATCATCTCAATAGATGCAGAGAAAGTTTTTGACAAAATTCAACACCCATTTATGATAAAAACCCTGAAGCAAGTAGACATAGAAGGAACTTACCTCAGCATAATAAAGGCCGTATATGACAAACCAACAGCCAACATCATTCTCAATGGTGAGAAACTGAAATGATTTCCTCTAAGATTAGGAAGAAGCGCAGGTTCTCCACTTTTGACACTATTATTCAACATAGTTGTGGAAGTTTTAGCCACAGAAATCAGAGAAGAAGAAGTAATAAAAAGAATCCAAATCAGAAAAGAAGTAAAACTGTCACTGTTTGCAGAGGACATGATAATATACATAGAGAATCCTAATGATGCTACCAGAAAACTACTAGAGCTAATCGCTGTATTTGGTAAAGTAGCAGGGTATCTAATTAATGCCCAGAAATCTCTTTTATTCCTATACACTAATGATGAAAAAACTAAAAAAGAAATTAAGGAAACACTCCCATTTACCATTGCAACAAAAAGAATAAATTACTTAGGAATAAACCTACCTAAGGAGACAAAAGACCTGTATGCAGAAAAGTATATGACACTGATTAAAGAAATTAATGATGATACAAACAGATGGAGAGACATATCATGTTCTTAGATTGGAAAAATCAACATTGAGAAAATGACTATACCACCAAAAGCAATCTACAAATTCAGTTCAATCCTTATCAAACTACCCATGGCATTTTTCACAAAACTAAAACAAAAATATTCACAACTTGAATGGAAACCCAAAAGATCCTGAATAGCCAAAGTAATATTGAGAAAAAAAAATCAAAGCTGGAGGTATCAAGCTCCTGGACTTCAGTCTATACTACAAAGTTACAGTAATCAAGAAAATATGGCACTGGCACAAAAACAGAAATATAGATCAATGGAACAGGAAAGAAAGCCCAGAGATAAATCCATGCATATATGGTCATCTTATTCTTGATAAAGTATGCCAGAATATACAATGGAGAAAAGACAGCCTCTTCAATAAATGATGCTGGGATAACTGGACAGCTACATGTAAAACAATGAAATTAGAACACCATACACAAAAATAAACTCAAAATTGATTAAAGACCTAAATCTAAGGCCAGAAACTATAAACTTCTTGAGGAAAATATAGGCAGAGCACTCTATGACATAAATCACAGCAAGATCATTTTTGACCCACCTCCTAGAGAAAAGGAAATAAAACCAAAAATAAACAAATGGGGCCTATTGAAACTTGAAAGCTTTTGCAGAGCAAAGGAAAACATAAAGAAGATGCAAAGACAACCCTCATAATGGGAGAAAATATTTGCAAATTAAACAAATGACAAAGAATTAATCTCCAAAATATACAAGCAGCTCATGCACCTCAATATCAAAAAAACATACATCCCAATCTAAAAATGGGCAGAAGACCTAAATAGACATTTCTCTGAAGAAAGTGTACAAGTTGCCAACACACGCATGAAAGGATGCTCAACATCACTAATCATTACAGAAATGTAAATCATAACTACAATGAGGTGTCACCTCACACCAGTCAGAATGGCCATCATCAAAAATCTGCACACAGTAAATCCTGGAGAGGGTGTAGAGAAAAGCTTACCCTCCTGCATTGTTGATACAGCCACTATGGAGAATAGTATGGAGGTTCATTAAGAAACTAAGGACAAAACTACCATATGACTCAGCAATCCTATTCCTGGGCATATACCCTAAGAAAACCATAATTCAAAAGTAGTAATGTACCACAATATTCATTGCAGCTCTATTTACAATATCCAGGACATGGAAACCACCTAAGTGTCCATCTACAGATGAATACATAACAAAGATATGGCATATACATACAATGGAATATTACTCAACCATAAAACAAAAGGAAATTGAGTTATATTTAGTGAGGTGGATGGACGTAGCATCTGTCACACAGAGTGAAATAAGTCAGAAAGAGAAAAACAAATACCATATGCTAACACATATATATGGAATGTAAAAAAAAAAAAAAAAGTTTCTGAAGAACCAGGTCCAAGACAGAATAAAGATGCAGATGTAGAGAATGGACTTGAGGACAAGGGAAGGGGGAAGAGTAAGCTGAGATGAAGTGAGAGAGAGACATGGACATATATACACTACCAAATATAAAATAGATAGATAGTGGAAAGCAGCCACATAACACAGGGAGATCAGCTCATTGCTTTTTGATCACCTACGGAGGTAGGATATGGAGGGTGGGAGGGAGATACAAGAGAGAGGAGATATGGGGATATATGTATATATATAGCTGATTCACTTTGTTATAAAGCAGAAACTAACACACCATTGTAAAGCAATTATACTCCAATAAAGATGTTAAAAACAACAAAAAAATAAGAAAATGAGATAATATTTGAAGTGTTAAAGCTAAAGAATTTTGAACCTAGACATTTTTAACCAATAAAATATACTTCAAGTAAAAAAAAAAAAAAAAAAAAAAAACAAATGTGAGATTTAAAATTTGTTTCTTTCAAAGACCATGCAAGAATAATGTTTAAAATAAAATCTACCAGTGAGAGTATACCTAAAAAATAAACAAACATAACAAAAACAAAACCAAAAAATACCTAAAATACTTTACATATCAAGAAATAGGATGACTACTTCACAGATATAGTTTTTTATGGAGTAATAAAAAAATTTCAGAACTAGATGGAAATAGTTGTTGCATGCTACGAAGTGCCACCACAGTATTTTTCACTTTATAATGGTTAATTTTTTTTGAATTTCATCTTAATAAAGAAAAAGAAAATTAATCCAAATTTTATATCCAAAATATATTGCATTGTTTTAATATAGAATTTTAAATTAGGGTAAATTTAATTAATATTCTTGAAACCAAAATAATTCTTAAAATTTAATTTCTCAATGTTAAAGAGACTGGTGGATTCTGTTAAGTGTAATTCAGAAGAAAAATTTGTGGAATTTGAGTCTTACCTCTCACATTGGCTCAGAAAGCCTCTGCTAAGTTCTATATTCCCCATACGTTAGCACTGAGAGCTTGCATAGCTAAGCAAAGCCAAGGGCCTCTTCTTTCCATAAAAATTGTCTGTCTTTGGTTAAAATTGTAGAGGGGAAAAGTAACATAGTTTTTGACATCTGCCCAACTTTTCCCACTTATTTTGCCAAATCTCTTGAATTGATTTTTTCTTGCAGCACAGATTCTGGTGTTCAAGTAATTATTAAAAGTTTAGAGGGTGTATATCAGTGGTACTAAGGCTAAAAATAAAGTACTTTCTAAGAATGTGGAAATGACATTGTCTCTGTTAAAATATAAATCAATCCATAATGCATCAGAACTAAATAGAATATTATTTTAAAAAGAAAGAATGCTAATTTTTAGAGAAATGCAAATCAAAACTACAATGATTTTCTCACACCATTCAGAATGGCCATGATCAAAATATCTACAAACAATAAATGCTTTAGAGGATGTGGATAAAAGGGAACCCTCCTACACTGTTGGTGGTAATATAAATTGGTGCAGCCACTATGGAAAACAGTATGGAGATTCCTTAAGAAACTAAAAATATAGCTAACATATGATCAAGCAATCCCACTCCTGGGCATAATCAGAGAAAACCATGGCTCAAAAGGATATATGCACCCCAATGTTCATTTCAGCACTATTTACAATAACCAAGACATGGAAGCAACTTAAATGTGCATCAACAGATGAATGGATAAAGAAGATGTGGTATATATATATAATGGAATATTACTCAACCATTAAGTAATAATGCCATTTGCAGCAACATGGATGGACCTGGATATTATCATACTAAGTGAAATAAGTCAGACAGAGGAAGACAAATATCAGGTGATATATCTTATATGTGGAATCCTAAAAATAAATCATACAAATCAAATTATTTACAAAACAGAAACAGACTCATAGACTTAGAGAAGAAACTTATGGTTACCAGGGAGGAATAGTGGGGAGAAAGGACAGATTGGGATTTTGGGATTGACATGTACACACTGCTATATTTAAAATAGATAACCCACAAGGACCCACTGTATAGCATAGGCAACTCTGCTCAGTACTTTTTAATGGGAAAATAATTTGAAAAATAATAGGTGTATAAAAAGAAAGAAAGAAAGAATGGTTCCCAGTAAAGTTCTGACTCTGACCCCACTTCAGATTACCAACTAAATCTAGTAATCAATTCCAGTATGTTCTGTTTTTTCCTACATATTCAGGCAATTCTCTAACACTAGCTGGGCGTCCTACAATTTAACTCAATTCTGACACTATCTACCTGGAGATGGCATCAGATCCCACAGGGTAAGGACTCAATCCCACAAGATTCTCCACCACTTCAGACTCGAATCACAAGTCCATGTTGTTACCTGTGCTGCTGACCTACTGACTATAAGTCAGAGGTTCCCATGACCCCTTCCTTGGGTTCCATTAATTTGCTAGAGTAGTTCACAGAACACAGAGAAACATTTTACTTAGTAGATTATGTTTATTATAAAATGATATAACTTAGGAATTGCCAGGTGGAAGAGAAGCATGGAGAAAGGGCATGGAACTTTCATGCCTTCTCCAAGAGCACCACACTATCAGCATTTCTACATGTTTACCAATCCAGAAACTCACTGAGCCCAATCTTTGTGGATTTTTATGGAGGATTCATTACATAATCATAACTGATTAAATAATTGGTCATTGGTGATTGATTTAGTGGTCAGCTCTCCCCAGAGGTGGGTACACATTGTGGAAGACTGAAAGTTCCAACCCTCTAATCACATGATTGGGTGCCTTGGCAGCCAACCCCCATCTTTAGTTACCGAATTACTTTCCAAAAGTCATCTTATTAATGTAACAAGAAACATCTTCATTATTTTCATCACTTAGGAAATTCCATTGGTTTTAGGAGCCCTTTGCCAGAAAGGGGGTGAAGGCCAAATACATATTTCTTATTATAAATTAAAACATTACACCCAGATTCTTAACAACTTCTGCAGCATGATGAATAAATTATTTATGTCATGCATAATCATAATTGGTCAGCAATAGAAGGATATATACACACACCAAAAAACATGGAGCATTAGAGAGGTGACTATTAGCACTATTCCTTCTTGCCCTATTCAGGGGAGAGGAATTCTTGTCCTCACAGCTCTACATGGTTAGTACAAGACATAGATATTTATCAAAAAGGTGAGTGACATTTTTCCTTGATCTGATTCCATCCTGTTAACCATTCTGTCTAATCATCTTCTAGGTCATATATTTTGTTATTTTTGCTCTTGCAGCACTGTCTAGTGAAAAAAACTATTATTTTTGTCTTGCTAATTTAGGTTTTGAGAATGAAAGTATGAAGGTCTCAACCCTGAAAGTGACAAATTATTTGCAAATGTGATGTCACCCTCTAGGAGTCTATTATTAAAGCCAACTGGACATGACAAGTCATATCTTTGTTTTGTTTATTGTTATCTTATAATTTCCATTTGGAATTTATAATCCTTAAAGGGTATTTTGTATTTTATAATGTGAAGATTAAGTGTGGAACAATGGGGAAAAACTATTAGTAAAGTCTATGCAAGATCAATGATATTCTTTCTATTATTGACTTATTTTCAAAAAATGAGTTGTTCTACTAAAAGCCTCCAAAGTAGGTCGATAAAGTTTTTAGTTGTATATTACTGAAATTTCCTTTATTTTTGCATATTTGAGCCTTTATTGTGTCTTTCCTGTAGAAAATATTTCCCAGGATGAATAAATAGTTGATGAGGGAAGATTTATCTTTATAGAATTATTCCAACTGATATATAGATAAGAAATAAAGAGTTTTTAATCACAATTTTGGTATTCCTAATAAAAGAATAGGTCTAATTAATGGTTACCAATAGTTGATAATATAACATACAAAAAAGGACAACTCCTCCTATGAAGTATTTTTATTTTAAAAAAACCTCTATTGATTAAGGTCCTAACTGAAACAGTTAAGTTTAAGAAAATAAAGACAAAAAGAAAATTCACGTGTCAAACAAGACACACAAATGCTTCAACAAAATCAAGATGCTTACCAGGGATATCACATATCAAAACTACAGAAAGGGGAGTGGTCAAGGAAGCCTAGTAGTAAGACCCTGAACTCACCTTCTTTTATGGGCACACCAAAATTACAATTATTTACAGAGTAACCATCCATGAAAATAACCTGAAGACCAGCAGAAAGGATCTACTACAGATAAAGATAGTAAAAAAAGGAACCACAATGAGACAGGTAGAAGGAGTGAAGATGTGGTATAGTGAAAACCCATACCCTCAGGTAGGTAACCCTCAAATGGGAGGATAATTACGATATCAGAGGTTTCCCTAAGGAGTGAGGTGTCCAAGACCCTCATTGGACTCCTCAGCCTGGGAGTCCGGCCCTCAGAAGATGAGCCCCCAGCACATTTGGCTTTGAGGCAAGTGGGGCTTACTTACAGGAGAGTCAGAAGCCTGTAGGAAATAGAGGCTCCACTCTGTAAGGTAGCACACAAAATCTCACATGATCTGAGATCCATGGAAAAAGCAGTAATGTGAAAGGAGCCTAGGTCAGACCCACTTGCTAATCTTGAAAAAATTCTGGAAGAGGCAGGAGGCAATTAAAACATCCTGGAGACATAGATGTTGGCAGAAGCCATTTGGCAGAGCTCATTTCACCACAAAGACACTGGTGCTGGTAATCACTATTTTGGAATCCCTCTAGCTTGTAGTGCCAGGACACAGCCCCACCCACCAGCTGGTCAGAACCAGACCCAGGATGCCCCAAGACAGGTGACAGAGGCATGCAGTCCCTCCTACCCAATGTCTTAGGACCTCCTGACCCTCCAGCAACTCCAGCACCCAACCCTGACCCTCAGAGGGCCCAGAACATTGCCCTGCCTAACAGTGGGCCAGTGCAAGTGCTGGGACCCGACCTCACCCACCAAAGATGGGCACCATCCCCAAGATTTCCTGACTCCCAACCCACCACCTGTGAGCCAACCCTAATTCTAGGACCCCAAGTTCCTACAGCCAGGGGAACCTGACTCCACCCACCAGTGAACCAGCACAGCTCACTGCCCACCAGTGAGCCTACACCATCTCCAGATTCTCAGGGCCCCACCATGAGAAAACCCAAGACTTTGTTCTGCCCACCAGTGAGCCAGCAGTAGCCCTGGGACCTGACCTCACCCACGTCTGGGTAGACAGCAGCCCTGGGACACACTGGGCCACAGCCCTGCTTACCAATGAGTTGACACTAGCCCCAGAACCACCGAAGCCCTGAAGACAGCTATTTCAGGACAAAGTGCACTCATCAGCAAGCCTGCACTAGCCCTAAGACCCCCAGGGACTACATATCCATTCACCTTGTGACCCAGCCCTGCTCACCTGTGAGCCAGCACCAGGACTGGGACTCCCCTGGCCATGTAGCCAGCCATGGAAGACTTGGTCCCATCACCAGCACCCACACAGGCAGAACCTGGCAAGAAAACACACTGGGGTCCAGACACACCTAACAGTACACCCACAGTAGTCAGCTTACCACCACAGAAAAACCAACATAGAAGCCACTCCTAGAGCACATAGCTCTGGTGACTAGAAAAGATTGAACTGCAGAACCCCATAGGACATATTTTACATAAGGTACTTCACCAAGATCTAGAAATAAAGCTGATCTACCAAGTACATAGAAATAAAAACAGAATTAGGCAAAATGATGTGACAGAGTAATATGTTCCATATGAAAGAACAAGATAAAACTGCAGAAAAACTAAGAGAAGTGGTGATAAGCAACATAGCTGATACAGACTCTAAGGTAATGATCATAAAGATTCTCAGAAAACTCAGGATACAAATGGATGAACAGAGTGAGATGTCAGATGTTTTTAACAAACAGAAAATATAAAGAAGAACAAAGCAGTGCTAAAGAATACAGTAACTGAGGTAAAAAATACATGAGAAGGAATTAACAGGAGATTAGATGATACAGAGGAATGGATGAGCAAAATAGAAGAGAGAGTAGTGGAGATCATTCAAGCTAAATAGAAAAAAGAAAAATAAAAAACAAGAGACAGTCATTTTTAAAATGACTTTTAAAAAGTCATTTAAAATGATTCTTTTAATGACAGTTTAAGAGACCTCTAGGACAATATAAAGCATCCTAATACTCACATTGTAGGGGTCCCAGAAGGAGAACAGAGAGAGAAAGGGTCAGAGAATATATTTGAAGAAATAATATCTGACAACTTCCCTAACCTGGGAAAGGAAAATGATATCAAGGTCCTGGAAGTACAGAGCGTTTCAACCAGGATCAACCCAAAGAGGACCATACCAAGACACATTGTAATTAGAATGGCAAAAATTAAAGTTAAACAAAAAAATATTAAAAGCAACAAGGGAAAAACAATAAGTTACATACAACAGATCTCTCATAAGGCTATCAGCTAACTTTTCAGCAGAAACTCTCCAGGCCAAAAGGGAGTGGCAAAATATATTTAAATTAATGAAAGAGGAAAATCTACAATCAAGAATACTCTACCCAATAAGGCTTTCATTCAGATTTGAAAGAGTGATCAAAAGTTTTACAGACAAACAAAAGGGAAAAGAGTTCAGCATCATAAAACCAGCTTTACAAGAAATGCTAAAGGGGCTTCTCTAAGAGAAAAAAAAAGGCCACAACTAGAAATATGAAAATTAAAAAAGGAAAAATCTCTTTGATAAATGCAAATATACAGTAAATGTAGTAGATCAACCACTTATAAAGCTAGCAGGAATGTTAAAAGACAAAAGTAGTAAATTCATTTATATCAACAATAAATAGTGAAGGGATACACAAAACAAAAGGATGTAAAATATTATATCATAATATCAATATGATGTCAAAAACAGTAAATGTAAAGGCAGCATTAAAAATGCAGGATTGTTATGCTTTTGAATTTAAGACATAAGCAACTTAAAATAGTCAAGTATATACATGTAGATTGCTATATATAAACCTTATGATAACCACAAAGAAAAATCTATAGTAGACCCCCACACACAAAAGAGAAAGGAGTCTAAACATACCACTAAATATAGTCACTGAATCATAAGGGAAAGGAGCAAAAGAAGAAGAGTGGAACAATGAAAACTTAAAATCAATTTTTAAAATGGCAATAAGTACATACCTATTAATAATTAAATGTAAATGATCTAAATGCTAGCATCAAAAAACATAGAGTGGCTGAATGGATATAAATACAAGACCCATACATATACAGTCTACAAGACACTCAACTTAGGGTAAAATACACACATAGACTGAAAGTGAGGAAATGGTGAAAGATATTCCAAGAAAGTGAAAACAAAACAAAAAGCCAGAGTATCAACACTTATATCAGACAAAATATACTTTAAAACAAAGAGACAAAGAAGGACATTGAATAACAATCAAGAGATAGATTCAAGAAGAAAATATAACAGTGGTAAATAACAATGCCATCAACATTGGAACACCTGAATGAATTAACAAAATAGTATTGAACAAAAATTGTAGGGGATTTTAACACCCCAATTACATCAATGGACAAATCATCCAAACAGAAAATCAATAAGGAAACACTGGCCTTAAATGATACATTAGTCCAAATGGACTTAATAGACATCTATAGAACATTCTATCCTAAACCAGCAGAATATACATTATTTACAAATGAGCATGGAACATACTCTAGGATAGAAAACTGCTAGGCTACAAAACAAGTCTCAATAAAATTAAGAAGATATAAATCATAGCAAGTATCTCTTCTTCTTTTTTTAACTTTTTTAAAAATTGGAGTATAATTGCTTTACAATGTTGTGTTAGTCTCTGCTATACAGCAAAGTGAATCAGCTATACATATTCATATATCCCCTCTTTTATGGATTTCCTTTCCATTTAGGTCACGACAGAGTATTGAGTAGAGTTCCCTGTGCTATACAGTCAGTTTTCCTTAGTTATCAGTTTTATACATAGTAGTGTATATATGTCAACCCAAGTCTTCCAATCCATCCCACCCACCCCCTTGATATCCATATGTTTGTTCTCTACATCTTTGTCTCTATCACTGCTTTGCAAATAAGTTCATCTATACCATTTTTCTAGATTCCACATATATCTCTTTTGATCACAACACTATGACTCTGGAAATCAACTACAAAACAAACAAACAAACAACAACAACAAAAAGTTGCAAAACACACAACACAAGGAGGCTAAACAATATGCCAATATGCAACCTTAGGGTCACTGAATAAATCAAAGAGAAAATTAAAAATACTTGGAGTCAAATAAAAACAAAAACACAATTATCCAAATTCTATGCATTACAGCAAAAGTGGTTCCAAGAGAAAAGTTTATAATGATACAAGTCTACCTCAGTAAAAAAGAAAAAATTCAAATAAACAATGTAACTGTACATCTAAAGGAACTGGAAAAATAAGAACAAATGAAACCCAAAGTTATTAGAAGGAATGGAATCATAAAGATCCAAGTATAAATAAATAATAAATATAATAGACTAAAAGAACAATAGAAAATATCAGTAAAACTAAACTAGTTCTTTGAAAAAATAAACATTGATAAACTTTTAATCAGACTCATCAAGAATAAAAAGGAGAGGGCTTAAATCAATAAAATCAAAAAGAAAATAGAAGATAAAACTGACACCATAAGAGAATACTACAAACAATTATATGACAGTGAAATGGACAACTTTGAAAAATAGACACATTTCTAGAAATGTACAATCCTCTAAGACTGAATCAGGAAGAAGTTCAAAACATGAACAGACAAATTACCTGTAATGAAGTTGAATCTGTAATAATAATAATAATAACTCATAAAAAATAAAAAGACCAGGACCTTAACTTTGCAGGTAAATTCTACCAAACATTTAGAGAAAATACAACACAAGACATTCTTAGACCATTCCAAAAAGTTGCAGAGGAAGTTGTACTTCCAAACTCATCCTACAAGGCTAGGATCACACTGATACCAAAAAGAAAGATATGAAAAAAAATAAATAAAGAAAGAAAATTACAGGCAAATATCCCTGATGAAAACAGATGTAAAAATCTTTGACAAAATCTTAGCAAATGGACTTCAACATATAGTAAAATTGTCTTAAACAAATAGTCCTGGACTGACAGCCCACCTTGTGCAGGAGATGTTGGGCAGGACATGGCAGGAGTCTTTGCTACTCAAGGCAAGAGGAGGCTGTCATTTATAGGGAGAATTGATGTCAGGTAGGCTGATCAGTTACATGGGACTAATTAAGCCCTGTAATTAGAAGGATTGGATAGTCATGTGAGTGAAGCAGGGAGTGGTTGAACAAGAAATGTACAGAAAACAAGAGAACAGTCATCTTGAATTGCCCTTACATATCTGGCTTTACTCTTACAATCTCGATCCACCCCAATTCCAAAATATCACTGAAATCAGGTACATAACAGTGAACCTCAACCAAATACCACAAATGCAATGCAGTCAACAGAGTCCAAAGGTGGGAAAACTTCAGATCTAGAGACACATACAGAAATATGTGAAGTGACAGAAAAAGATATTCCATGCAAATGGAAATGAAAAGACAGCTAAGGTAGCAATATTTACATCAGACAAAACAGACTTCAAAATAAATATTGTTACAAGAGACAAAGAGAACACTACATAATAATCAAGGGATCAATACACAGAAGAAGATATATCAAATTTAAATATATATGCATCCAACATAGGAGCCCCTAAATATATAAGACAAATATTAACAGACATAAAAGGAAAAATTGACTATAATGCAATAATATTAGAAGACATTAACACCACATTTATATCAATGAACAGATCAACCAGGTGGAAAATCAATAAGAAAACATAGACCTTAAATGACACATGACACCAGATGGACTTAATTGATAGATAGATAGATAGATAGATAGATAGATAGATAGAAAGAAAAATAGATAGATATAGAGAGAACATTCTATCCAAAAGCAGCAGAATGCACATTCTTTTTAACTGCACATGGAACAGTCTATAGGATGGATAAAATGCTAGACCACAATACAAGTTTCAGAAAATTTAAGAAAATTGCAATCATATCAAGCATTGTCAGCTAAACTGCAATGAGACTCGAAATCTACCACAAGAAAAAGATTACAAAAAAACACAAACATATGGATGTTAAACAACATGCTACTAAACAACTAATGACTGGCTGAAAAAATCAAAGAGGAAATAAAAAAATATCCACAGACAAGTGATAATGAAAACATGTGTTCCATAATCTATGGAAGGCATCAAAAACACTTCCAAGAGGGAAGTGTATAGCCATACAAGCTTGCCTCAGGAAGCAAGAAAAATCTCAAATAAATAACCTAAACCTACAACTAAAAGAACTAGAGAAAGAACAAACAAAATCCAAAGTTAGAAGGAAAGACATCATAAAGATCAAAGCAGAAGTAAATGAAGAAGAGAATAAGACAAAACAAAAATAACACACAAAAAGATGAAAAGATCAATGAAACTACAAGCTGGTTCTTTGAAAAGATAAACAAAATTAATAAACTTTTAGCCACATTCAATAAAAGGGAGGAGGATGGTCCCAAATCAATAAAATCAGAAATGGAAAAGGAAAAGTTACAACAAACATCACAGAAATACAAAGGATCATAAGAGACTGCTACAAGCAACTCTATGCCAATAAACTGGACAACCTAGAGAAATAGACAAATCCGTAGAAAGGTACAATCTCCCAAGACTGAACCAAGGAGAAATAGAAAAAATGAACAGATCAAATACTAGTAATGAAATTGAATCAATAATTTATAAACTTCAAATAAATAAAATTTAAGAACCAGATGGTTTCAAAGGTGAATTCTGCCAAACACATAGAGAAGTTATTTACACCTATACTTCTCAAATATTTGAAAAAAATTGCAGAGAAAGGAACACTTTCAACCATAATCTATGAGGCCAGAATTACCCAGATACCAAAACAAGACAAAGATATCACCAAAAAAGGAAATTACAGGTCCATATCACTGATGAACATAGATGCAAAATTCCTCAACAAAATATTAGCAAACCAAATTCAACCATATATTAAAATGATCTTTCACCATGAACAAGTGGGATTTATCCCAAGGTTGTGAGGATGGTTCATCATCTACAAATCAATCCATTTGATAAAGAACATTAACAAATTGAAAAATAAAAATCATATGATCATCTCAACAAATACAGAAAATATTTTCAAAAAATTCATTAATTTAAGGTTAAAAATCTAAGCAGAGTGTTTATAGAAATTGTATCTCAATATAATAAAAGAAATATGTGACAAGGACACAGCTAACATCATTTTCAACAGTGAAAAGATGAAAGCATTTCTTCTAAGGTCAGGAATAAGACAAGGACGCCCACTCTCACCACTTTTATTCAGCATAGTTTTGGAAGTCCTATTCAGAACAATCAGAAAAGAAGAACAAAAAAGGGAATCCAAATTGGAAAGGAAGAAGTAAAACTGTCACTGTTTGCAGATGACATGACACTACACATAGAAAATCCTAAATTTGCCACCAGAAAACTAAAAGAGCTCATCAATGAATTCCATAAAGTTGCAGGATACAAAATTAATATACAGAAACCTGTTGCACTTACATACATTAACAATGAAGTCCCAGTAAAGAAATTTAAGAAATTAATCCCATTTAATGTTGCATCAAAAGAATAAAATACCTAGGAATAAACCCACATAAAGATTAAAAAGACCTGTGCTCTGAAAATTATGACACTGATAAAAAAATTGAAGACAACACAAACAGATCAAAAGATATACCTTGTTCTTGGATTAGAAAAATCAATATTCTTAAAATGAACATACTATCCAAGGCAAGCTACAGATTCACTGCAATCCCTAACAAAATAAAATGCCATTTTTCATAGAACTAGAACAAATAATTTAAAAATTTGTATGGAGACACAGAAGATCATGAATAGCCAAAACAATCTTGAGAAAGAACAGAACTGGAGGAATAATGCTCCCTGACTTCAGACTATACTACAAAGCTACAGTATCAAAATGATACTGTACTGACAGAAAAACAACACATAGGTCAATAGAACAAGGTAGAGAGCCCAGAAATAAATCTCTCCACTTTTGATCAATTAACCTTAGATGAAAGAGGCAAGAATATACAATGGAGAAAAGACAGTGTCTTCAGTAAGTGGTGCTGGGAAAACAGGACAGTTACATTTAAAAGAAAAACAATCAGAACATTTTCTAACACCAAAGAAAAATAAACTAAAAATGGATTGAAGACCAAAATGTAATATCATATGCCATAAAATTCTTAGAGGAAAGCATAGGCAGAACACTGTTTGAAATAAATTGCAGCAATATATTTTTGGATCCATCTCCTAAAGTAAAGAAAATAAAAGCAAATAAATAATGGGACCTAATTAAAACTAAAAGCATTTGGACCAACAAAACAAAAAGAAAACTCACTGAATCAGAGAAAATATTTACAAATGATATGAACATGAGACTGATATCCAACATAAACAGTTCATACAATTCAACGTCAAAAAACAACCTGATTGGTGCTTCCCTGGTGGCACAGCGGTTGAGAGTCTGCCTGCTGATGCAGGGGACATGGGTTCATGCCCCGGTCCAGGAAGATCCCACATGCCACAGAGCGACTGGGCCCGTAAGCCATGACTGCTGAGCCTGAGCATCCAGAGCCTGTTCTCTGCAATGGGAGAAGCCAGAACAGTGAGAGGCCTGCATACCACAAAAAAACAAAAACAAAAAAAGCCAAAAAAAAAAAATGGACAGAAGAACTTAGTAGACATTTTTCCAAAGAGAAAATGCAGATGGCCAAGAAGCACATAAAAAGATGCCCAACATCACTAACGATTGGGGAAATTCACATCAAAACCACAATGAGATATCACCTTGCACTTGTAAAAACGGCTACCATAACAAATAACACAGAGAGAGCAGAAGAAAGGAGAATTACAATCTGGCAGCCTGTGCAACAAAAACCACATTCACAGAAAGATAGACAAGATGAAAAGGCAGAGGGCTATGTACCAGATGAAGAGACAAGAAAAAATACCAGAAAAACAACTAAATGAAGTGGAGATAGGAAACTTTCCAGAAAAAGAACTCAGAATAATGATGGTGAAGATGATCAAGGACCTCAGAAAAAGAATAGAGGCAAGGATCGAGAAGATGCAAGAAATGTTTAACAAAGACCTATAAGAATTAAAGAACAAACGAACAGAGATGAACAATACAACAACTGAAATGAAAAAAAAAATAAATAGAAGGAATCAATAGCAGAATAACTGAGGCAGAAGAATGGATAAGTGACCTGGAAGACAGAATGGTGAAATTCACTGCCATGGAACAGAATAAAGAAAAAAAAAAAAAAGAAAAGAAAAGAAATGAATATAGCCTAAGAAACCTCTGGGACAACATTAAACACACCAACATTCACATTATAGGGATTCCAGAGGGAGTAGAGGGAGAAAGGACCCAAGAAAATATTTGAAGAGATTATAGTCAAAAACTTCCCTAAAATGGGAAAGGAAATAGCCACCCAAATCCAGGAAGCAGAGAGTCCCAGGCAGGAGAAACCCAAGGAGAAACACTCCGAGACACATAGTAATCAAATTGACAAAAACTAAAGACAAAGAAAAATTATTGAAAGCAACAAGGGAAAAATAACAAATAAAATACAAGAAAAGTCCCATAAGGTTAACAGCTGATTTCTCAGCAGAAACTCTACAAGCCAGAGGAAGTGGCATGATATATTTAAAGTGATGAAAGGGAAGAAGCTACAACCAAGATTACTCTACACAACAAGGGTCTCATTCAGATTCAATGGAGAAATCAAAAGCTTTACAGACAAGCAAAAGCTAAGAGAATTCAGCACCACCAAACCAGCTCTACAACAAATGCTAAAGGAATGTATCTAAGTGGGAAACACAAGAGAAGAAAAGGACCTACAAAAATAAAAACATAACAATTAAGCAAAAGATCATAGGAACATACATATTGATAATTACCTTAAACGTGAATGGACTAAATACCCCAACCAAAAGACACAGGCTTGCTGAATGGATACATAAACAAGATCCATATATATGCTGCTACAAGAGACCCATTTCAGACCTAGGGACCCATACAGACTGAAAGTGAGGGGATGGAAAAAGATATTCCATGCAAATGGAAACCAAAAGAAAGCTGGAGTAGGAATAGTCATATCAGATAAAATAGACTTTAAAATAAAGAATGTTACAAGAGACAAGGAAGGCCAATACATAATGATCAAGGGAACAATCCAAGAAGAAGATATAACAATTAGAAATATTTGTGAGCCCAACATAGGAGCACCTCAATGCATAAGGCAACCGCTAACAGCTATAAAAGAGGAAATCGACAGTAACACAATAATAGTGGGGGTCTTTAACACCTCACTTACACCAATGGACAGATCATCCAAACAGAAAATTAATAAGGAAACACAAGCTTTAAACGACACAATAGACCAGATAGATTTAATTGATATTTATAGGACATACCATCCAAAAACAGCTTTCAGATTATGCTTTCTTCTCAGTGTTCATGGAACATTTTCCAGGATAGATCATATCTTGGGTCACAAATCAAGCCTTGGTTAATTTCAGAACATTGAAATCATATCAAGTATCTTTTCTGACACCAACGCTATGACACTACATATCAAATACAGGAAAAAAATCTGTAAAAAATACAAATACATGTGACTCCCTGGTGGCCCAGTGGTTAGGACTCTGTGCTCCCAATGCATGGGGCCCAGGTTCGATCCCTGGTCAGGGAACTATATGCCACATGCATACTGCAATTAAGAGTTTGCATGCCACATCTAAGCAGCTGGCGAGCCTCAACTAAGACCTTGTGCAACCAAATAAATAAATAAAGATAAATGTTAAAATAAATAAAATTTAAAAAAATACAAACACATGGAGGCTAAACAATACATAACTAAATAACCAAGAGATCACTGAAGAAATCAGAGTAAATCAAAAAGTACCTAGAGACAAATGACAGTGAAAACACGATGATCCCAAACCTATGGGAGGCAGGAAAAGCAGTTCTAAGAGGGAAGTTTAGAGTAATACAAGCCTACCTCAGGAAACAGGAAAAATTTCAAATAAACAATCTAACCTAATACCTAAAGGAACTAGAGAAAGAAGAACAAACAAAACCCAAAGTTAGTAGAAGGTAAGAAATCATAAAAATCAGAGCAAAATAAATGAAATAGAAACAAAGAAAACAATAACAAATATCAAGAAAAATAAAAGCTGGTTCTTTGAGAAGAGAAACAAAATTGATAAACTCTTAGCCAGACTCATCAAGAAAAAGAGGGAGAGGACTCAAATCAGTAAAGTTAGAAATGAAAAAGAAGAAGTTACAACAGACATTGCAGAAATACAAAGCATCCTAAGACACTACTACAAGAACTCTATGCCAATAAAATGGAAAAACTGGAGGAAATGGACAATTCTTAGAAAGGTATAAACTACCAAGTCTGAACCACGAAGAAATCAAAAATATGAACAGACAAATCACAAGTAATGGAACTGAAACAGTGATTACAAATCTTCCAACAAACAAAAGTCCAAGACCAGATGGCTTTACAGGTTAATTCTATCAAACATTTAGAAAAGAGCTAAAACCCAGCCTTCTCAAACTGTTCCAAAAAAATTGCAAAGGAAAGAACAATTCCAAACTCATTCTATGAGGCCATAATCAACCTGATACCAAAACAAAGATACTACAAAAAAAGAAAATTACAGAACAATATCACTGATGACCATATATACAAAAACCCTCCACAAAATACTAGGAAACAGAATCCAACAACACATTAAAAGGATCATACACCATGATCAAGTGGGATTTATCCCAGGGATGCAAGGATTCTTCAGTATATGCAAATCCGTCAATGTGATACACCATATTAACAAATTGAAGAATAAAAACCATATGATCACCTCAAGAGATGCAGAAAAATCTTTTGACAAAATTCAACACCAATTTATTAAAAAAAACTCTCCAGAAAGTGGGTATGGAGGAAACCTACCCCAACATAATAAAGATCATATATGACAAACCCACAGCAAACATCATTCTCAGTGGTGAAATACTGAAAACATTTCTTCTAACATCAGGAACAAGACAAGGATGTCCACTCTTGCCACTATTATTCAACATAGATTTGGAAGTCCTATCCACGGCAATCAGAGGAGAAAAAGAAATAAAAGACATACAAATTGGAAAAGAAGAATTAAAACTGTCACTGCTTTCAGATGACATGATACTATACACAGAGACTCCTAAGATGCAACCAGAAAACTGCTAGAGCTAATCAATGAATTTGGTAAAGTTGCAATACACAAAATTAATGCATAGAAATATCTTGCATTCCTATACAGTAATGATGAACAATCTGAAAGAGAAATTAAGGAAACACTTCCATTTACCATTGCAACATAAAGAATAAAATACCTAGGAATAAACCTACCTAAGGAGACAAAAGCCTTGATGCAGAAAACTATAAACACAAATGAAAGAAATTAAAGATGATATAAACAGATGGAGAGATATACCATGTTTGTGTATTAGAAGAATCAATATTGTGAAAATGACTATACTACCCAAAGCAATCTACAGATTCAATGCAATCCCTATCAAATTATCAATGGCATTTTTTACAGAACTAGAAAAAAAATCTTAAAATTTGTATGGAGACACAAGAGACCCTGAATAGCTAAAGCAGTCTTGAGGGGAAAAAAAACAGAACTGGAGGAATCAGACTCCTTGACTTCAGACTATACTACAAAGCTACAGCAATCAAGGTAATATGGTATTGGCACAAAAAGAGAAATATAGATCAATAGAGCAAGATAGAAAGCCCAGAGATAAACCTATGCACCTATGGTCAACTAATCTATGACAAAGGAGGCAAGGATATACCATGGAGATAAGACATTCTCTTCAATAAGTAGTGCTGGGAAAACTGGAAAACTATATGTAAAAGAAGGAAATTAGAACACTCCCTAACACCATACACAAAAATAAACTCAAAATGGATTAGAGACCTAAATGTAAGACCAGGTAATATAAGACACTTAGAGGAAAACAGAGGAAGAACACACTTTGACATAAATCACAGCAAGATCTTTTTTGATCCACCTCCTAGAAAAATGGAAAAAAAAAATAAACAAATGGGACCTAATGAAACTTAAAAGCTTTTGGAAAACAAAGGAAACTACAAAGAAGATGAAAAGACATCCCCAGAATAGGAGAAAATATTTGCAAACAAATCAATGGACAAAGGATTAATTTCCAAAATATATAAACAGCTCATGCAGCTCAATATTAATAAAACAAACAACCCAATCAGAAAATGGACAGAAGACCTAAATAGACATTTCTCCAAGAAGACATACAGATGGCTATGAAGCACATTGAAAGACACTCAACGTCACTAATTATTAGAGAAATGGAAATCAAAACCGCAATGAGGTACCACCTTGCACCAGTTAGAATGAGCATCATCAGGAAATCTATGAAAAACACATGCTTGACAGGGTGTGGAGTAAAGGGAAGCCTCTTGCACTGTTGGTGGGAATGAAAATTGATACAGCCACTATGGAGAACAGTATGGGGGTTCCTTAAAAAAACTAAAATTAGAACTACCGTATGACACAGCAATTCCACTACTGGGCATATATCCTGAGAAAACCATAATTCAAAAAGACACATGCACCCCAATGTTCATTGCAGCACTATTTACAATAGCCAGGTCATGCAACCAAGCTAAATGCCCATTGACTGATGAATGGATAAAGAAGATGTGGTACATATATACAATGGAATATTACTCAGCCATAGAAAGGAATGAAATTGGGCCATTTGTAGAGATGTGAATGGATATAGAGACTTTCATACAGAGTGAAGTAAGTCAGAAAGAGAAAAACAAATACTATATATTAACACATATATGTGGAACCTAGAAAAAATGGTACCGATGAACCAGTTTGTAGGGCAGAAATAGAGACACAGTTGTAGAGAACAAATATATGGACACCAAGGTGGGAAAGTTGTTGGGTGGGTCTGGGTGTGGGTGGTGGGATAAATTGGGAGATTGGGATTGACATATATACACTAATTTGTATAAAATGGGTAACTAATAAGAACCAGCTGTATAAAAAAAATAAAATGCAAAAATTAAAAAAAAATACAAATAACAAGTGCTTCTGAGGATGTAGAGAAAAGGGAAATGTTTACACTGTTGGTGGGAATGTAAATTGATGCATTCACTGTTAAAAAAAATAGGTGTTTCTCAAAAATTTAAAAATATCATTGAACCACCGTATGACCTAGCAATTCTGCTCCTGGGTATATATCCAAAAATAAAAACAAACCAAAACAAAAAAAAACCCCACTAATTTGCAAAGATACATATGCTCCAATGTTCATAGCAGCATTATTTACAATAGCCAAGATATGGAAGAAACATAAGTGTCCATCAACAGATGAAAGATTCAATAAGATTTGGAATATGTATACAGTTGAATACTACTCAGCCATATAAAAGAGTGAAATTTGCCATTTGCAGCAATGTGGTTAGACTTGGAAGGCATTATGCTAATTGAAATAAGTCAGAAAGAGAAATACAAATACTGTATGATATCACTTATATGTGGACTCTACGTATACAACAAACTAGTGAATATAACAGAAAAGAAGTAGACTCACAGATATTGAGAACAACTAGTGGTTGCCACTGGGAGGGGCAGGGTAAATATAGGTGTGGGAGAGTGGAAGATACAAACTACTGTGTATAAAATAGGCTACAAGAATGCATTATAGAGCTTCCCTGGTGGTGCAGAGGTTGAGAGTCTGCCTGCCAATGCAGGGGATACGGGTTTGTGCCCTGGTCCAGGAAGATTCCACATGCCACAGAGTGGCTAGGTCCGTGAGCCATGGCTGCTGAGCCTGTGCATCCGGAGGCTGTACTCTGCAATGGGAGAGGCCACAACAGTGAGAGGCCCATGTACAGAAAAAAAAAAAAAGAAAGAATGCATTTTACAACATGGTATATAGCCAATATTTTGTAATAACTGTAAATGTAGTGTAGCCTTTAACATTGTATAAAAATAAAATATTTAAAAAATAAAAACAATAAACCCAATATATTAAAAGTATCATGCACTATAATCAAGTTGCAGTTTATCCCAGGGATTCAAGAATGGCTCAATATGTAGAAATCAATCAATGTGATACCTTACATTAATAAACTGAATAATAAAAATCATATGATCATCTCAGTAGATTCAGAAAAACATTTTGCAAAATTCTACATCCATTTATAAAAAAAATCCTCAACAAAGTGGGTATAGTGTAAATATACCTCAACATACTAAAGACCATATATGACAAGCCCACAGCAAATGCTATACTCAATTGTGAAAAGCTAAAACTATTTCCTTTTAGACCAGGACAAGAAAAATGATGTCTACTTTAACCACTTTTGTTCAATATTCTATTGGAATTCCTAGGCACAGCAAACAGAAAAAAATAAAATAAGAGTTCAAATTAAGAAAGAAGAAATAACACTGTCACTATTGGCAGATGACAAGATACTATACATAGAAAATTCTAAAGATTCCACCAAAAAACTAGAACTCAGTAAATTCAGTAAAGTTGCAGGATACACTATTAATGTGGAGAAATATGTTGTGTTTCTATTCACTGAGAACAAACATATGAAAGAGAATTTAAGAAACCAATCCCATTTACAGTCACTTCAAAAAGAATAAAATAAATGGGGCTAAATCTAACTGAGGAGGTAAAGACTTATACTCGGAAAACTTTAAGACACTTATGAAAGAAAATGAAGATAATGCAAACAGATGGAAAGGTATATCATGCTCATGGATTGGAATAATTAATAACATTAAAATGGCCATATTTCCCAAGGCAATCTACGGAATCAATGCAATCTTTATCAAAATACTAATGGCATTTTTCACAGAGCTAGAAAAAATACTTATAAAATTTGTGTGGAAACACAGAAGACCCCCAAAAGAGAAAACAATCTTGAGAATGAAGAATAAAAACAAAAAGAATCATATTGCCTGATTTCAAACTATACCACAAAGCTAGAGTACTCAAAAGAGTATGGTACTGGCACAAAAACAGGCACTTAATCAGTGAAACAGAATAGAGAGTCCAGAATTGATCCCACACTTACATGAGCAATTAATCTCTGACAAAGGAGACAAGAATATAAAATGGAGAAAGGACACCCTAGTTTTCAATAAATAATTTTGGAAAACTGTACAGCTACATATAAAAGGCTCAAACTTGACTACTTTCTTACACCATATACAAAAATAAACTCAAAATCGATCAAAGACTTAAATGTAAGGCTTGAAATCATAAAATGTATAGAAAAAATATAGGTAGAATGCTTTTTTACATCAGTCTAAGCAGTATTTTTTTGAATATGTCTCCTTAGGCAAGGGGGAAAAAAAGAACAAATAAACAAATGGGACGGCATCAAACTAAAAATCTCTTGCACAGCAAAAGAAACCATCAACAAAATGAAAAGGCTACATACTGAATAGGAGAAGATATTTGCAAAGGATAAGGGGTTCTGACAATGGGTTAATATCCAAAATATACAAAGAACACATATAACTCAACATCAAAACCCAACCAAACAAACAAATTAAAAAATGGGCAGAAGATCTGAATGACATTTTTCCAAAGAAGACACTCAAAGAGGCACATGAAAAGATATTCAACATCACCAATCATTCAGAAAATGCAAATCAAAACCACAATGAATACACTGCTATATGTAAAATAGATAACCAACAAAGGCCTACTGTATAGCACAGAGAATGCTGTCAATAATCTATAATAACATAAATGGGGAAAGAATTTGAAAAATATATATATATACATGTATATGTATAACTGAATCACTTTGCTGTACACTTGAAACTAACAAAAATTGTTAATCAACTATGTTCCAATATAATATAAAAATTAAAAAAAAACACACACACACTGAAATATCACTGCACACTTGTCAGAATAGCCATTACCAAAAAGACAACAAGTATCAAGTGTTGGTTAGGATGTGTAGAAAATGGAACACTCTTGCAATGTTGATGAGAATGTAAACTGGTGCAGTCACTACGGAATACAGTATGGAGATTCTTCAAACAATTAAAAATAGATCTACCATATGATCCAGCAATTCCTTTTCTGGGTTTTTATACAAAGAAACAAAAACATTAATTCAAAAATGTATATGCATCCCTATGTTCATTGCAGCATTATTTATTTATTTGCAGTATGTGAACTTCTCACTGTTGTAGACTCTCCCATTGTGGAGCACAGGCTCCAGATACACAGGCTCATCAGCCACGGCTCACGGGACCAGCTGCTCCACAACATGTGATATCTTCCTGGACTGGGGCATGAACCAATGTCCCCTCCATCAGCAGGCGGACTCTCAGCCACGGCACAACCAGGGAAGACCTGCAGCATTATTATTTTTTTAACATCTTTATTTGAGTATAACTGTTTTACAATGGTATGTTAGTTTCTGCTTTACAACAAAGTGAATCAGTTATACATATACATATGTTCCCATATCTCTTCCCTCTTGTGTCACCCTCACTCCCACACTCCCTATCCCACCCCTCTAGGTGGTCACAAAGCACAGAGGTGATCTCCCCGTGCTATGCGGCAGCTTCCCACTAGCTATCTAATTTACATTTCGTAGTGTATATATGTCCATGACACTCTCTCACTTCGTCACAGCTTACCCTTCCCCCTCCCCATATCCTCAAGTCCATGCTCTAGTAGGTCTGTGTTTTATTCCCATCCTACCACTAATCTCTTCATGACATTTTTTTTCTTAGATTCCATATAAATGTGTTAGCATGCGGTATTTGTTTTTCTCCTTCTGACTTACTTCACTCTGTATGACAGACTCCAGGTCTATCCAACTCATTACAAATAACTCAGTTTCATTTCTTTTTATGGCTGAGTAATATTCCATTGTATATATGTGCCACATCTTCTTTATCCATTCATCTGTTGATGGGCATTAGGTTGCTTCCATGTCCTAGCTATCGTAAATGGAGCTTCAATGAACATTTTGGTACATGACTCTTTTTGAATTATGATTTTCTCAGGGTATATGCCCAGTAGTGGGATTGCGGGGTTGTATGGTAGTTTTATGTGTAGTTTTTTAGGAACCTCCATACTGTTCTCCATAGTGGCTGTATCAATTTACATTCCCACCAGCAGTGCAAGAGTGTTCCCTTTTCTCCACACCCTCTCCAGCATTTATTGTTTCTAGAGATTTGATGATGGCCATTCTGACTGGTGTGAGATTATATCTCATTGTAGTTTTGATTTGCATTTCTCTAATGATTAATGCTGTTGAGCATTCTTTCATGTGTTTGTTGGCCATCTGCATATCTTCTTTGGAGAAATGTCTAGTTAGTTCTTCTGCCCATTTTTGGATTGGGTTTTTGTTTTTTTGTTATTGAGCTGCACGAGTTGCTTATAAATTTTGGATATTAATCCTTTGTCAGTGCTTCATTTGCAAATATTTTTCTCCCATTCAGAGGGCTGTCTTTTGGTATTGTTTATGGTATCCTTTGTTGTGCAAAAGCTTTTAAGTTTCATTAGATCCCATTTGTTTATTTTTGTTTTTAATCCATTTCTCTAGGAGGTGGGTCAAAAAGGATCTTGCTGTGATTTATGTCATAGAGTGTTCTGCCTAGCTTTTCCTATAAGAGTTTGATAGTGTCTGCCCTTACATTTAGGTCTTTAACCCATTTTGAGTTTAGTTTTTAGTATGGTGTTAGGGATTGTTCTAATATCATACTTGACATGTACCTGTCCACTTTTCCCAGCACCAATTATTGAAGAGTCTGTCTTTTCTCCACTCTATATCCTTGCCTCCTTTGTCAAATATAAGGTGACCATATGTGTGTGGGTTTATCTCTGGGCTTTCTATCCTGTTCCATTGATCTATATTCTGTTTTTGTGCCAGTACCATAGTGTCTTGATTACTGTAGCTTTGTAGTATAGTCTGAAGTCAAGGAACCTGATTCCTCCAACTCCATTTTTCGTTCTCAAAATTGCTTTGGCTATTCAGGGTCTTTTGTGTTTCCATACAAATTGTGAAATTTTTTGTTCTCGTTCTGTAAAAAATGCCAGTGGTAATTTGATAGGGATTGCATTGAATCTGTAGATTGCTTTGGGTAGTAGAGTCATTTTCACTATGTTGATTCTTCCAATTCAAGAAAATGGCATATTTCTCCACCTATTTGTATCATCCTTAATTTCATTCATCAGTGTCTTATAGTTTTCGGCATACAAGTCTTTTGTCTCCTTAGGTAGGTTTATTCCTAGATATTTTATTCTTTTTGTTGCAATGGTAAATGGGAGTGTTTTCTTAATTTCACTCTCAGATTTTTCATCATTAGTGTATAAGAATGCCAGAGATTTCAGTGCAGTAATTTTGTATCCTGCTACTTTACAAAATTCATTGATTAGCTCTAGTAGTTTTCTAGTAGCATCCTTTGGATTCTCTATGTATAGTATCATGTCATCTGCAAACAGTGACAGCTTTACTTCTTCTTTTCCTTTTTGGATTCCTTTTATTTCTTTTTCTTTTCTGATTGCTGTGGCTAGAACTTCCAAAACTATGTTGAATAAGAGTGGTGAGAGTGGGCAACCTTGTCTTGTTCCTGATCTTAGGGGAAATGGTTTCAATTTTTCACCATTGAGAACAATGCTGGCTGTGAGTTTCTCATATATGGCCTTTATTATGTTGAGAAAAGTTTCCTCTATGCCTACTTTCTGCAGGTTTTTATATCATGAATATGTGTTTAATTTTGTCAAAAGCTTTCTCTGCATCTATTGAGATGATCATATGGTTTTTCTTCTTCAGTTTGTTGATATGGTGTATGACATTGATTGATTTGCATATACTGAAGAATCCTTGCATTCCTGGAATAAACCCCAGTAGAATATGGTGTAGAATCCTTTTAATGTGCTGTTGGATTCTGTTTGTTAGTATTTGGTTGAGGACTTTTGCATCTTTGTTCATCAGTGATATTGGCCTGTAATTTTCTTTCTTTGTGACATCTTTGTCTGGTTTTGGTATCAGGGTAATGGTGGCCTCATAGAGTGAGTTTGGGAGTGTTCCTCGCTCTGCTATCTTTTGGAAGAGTTTGAGAAGCGTAGGTGTTAGCTCTTCTCTAAATGTTTAGATAGAATTATCCTGTGAAGTCATCTGGTCCTGGATTTTAGTTTGTTGGAAGATTTTTAATCACAGTTTCAATTTCAGTGCTTGTGATTGGTCTGTTCATATTTTCTATTTTTTCCTGGTTCAGTCTCAGCAGCTTGTGCATTTCTAAGAATTTGTTCATTTCTTCCAGGTTGTCCATTTTATTGGCATACAGTTGCTTGTAGTAATCTCTCATGATCCTTTGTATTTCTGCAGTGTTGGTTGTTACTTCTCCTTTTTCATTTCTAATTCTATTGATTTGAGTCTTCTCCCATTTTTTCTTGATGAGTCTGGCTAATGGTTTATCAATTTTATTTATCTTCTCAAAGAACCAGCTTTTACTTTTATTGATGTTTGCAATTGTTTCCTTCATTTCTTTTTCATATATTACTGATCTGATCTTTATGTTTTCTTACCTTCTGCTAAATTTGGGGATTTTTTGTTCTTCATTCTCTAATTGCTTTAGGTACAAAACTAGGTTGTTTATTCGAGATGTTTCCTGTTTCTTAAGGTAGGATTGTACTGCTATAAAGTTCCCTCTTAGAACTGCTTTTGCTGCATCCCATAGGTTTTGGGTCTTCGTGTCTCCATTGTCATTTGTTTCTAAGTATTTTTTGATTTCCTCTGATTTCTTCAGTGATCACTTCGTTATTAAGTAGTGTATTGTTTAGTCTCCATGTGTTTGTATTTTTTACAGATTTTCCTGTAATTGGTATCTAGTCTCATAGCGTTGTTGTTGGCAAAGATACTTGATATGATTTCAATTTTCTTAAATTCCCCAAAGCTAGATTTGTGACCTAAGATATGATCGATCCTGGAGAATGTTCCATGAGCACTTGAGAAAAATGTATATTCTGTTGTTTTTGGATGGAAAGTCTTATAAATATCAATTAAGTCCATCTTGTGTAATGTATCATTTAAAGCTTGTGTTTCCTTATTTGTTTTCATTTTGGATGATCTGTCCATTGGTGAAAGTGGAGTGTTAAAGTCCCCTACTATGATTGTGTTACTGTCGATTTCCCTTTTTATGGATGTTAGTATTTGCCTTATGTATTGAGGTGCTCCTATGTTGAGTGCATAAATATTTACATTTGTTGTATCTTCTTCATGGATCAATCCTTTGATCATTATATAGTGTCCTTCTTTGTCTCTTGTAATAGTTTTTATTGTAAAGCCTATTTTGTCTGATATGAGAATAGTTATTCCAGCTTTCTTCTGATTTCCATTTGCATGGAATATCTTTTTCCATCCCCTGACTTTCAGTCTCTTTGTGTCCCTAGGTTTGAAGTAGGTCTCTTGTAGACAGCATATATATGGGTCTTGTTTTTGTATCCATTCAGCCAGTCTGTGTCTTTTGGTGGGAGCATTTAATCCATTTACTTTTAAGGTAATTATCGATATGTATGTTTCTATTACCATTTACTTAATTGTTTCGGGTTTGTTCTTGTAGGTCTTTTCCTTCTCTTGTGTTTCTTGCCTAGAGAAATTCCTTTAGCATTTGTTGTAAAGTTGGTTTGGTGGTACTGAACTCTCTCAGCTTTTGCTTGTCTGTAAAGATTTTAATATCTCCATCAAATCTGAATGAGATCTTTGCTGGATAATGTAATCTTGGTTGTAAGTTTTTTTCCTTCATCACTTTAAATATGTCCTGCCACTCCCTTCTGGCTTGTAGAGTTTCTATTGAAAGATCAGATGTTAACCGTATGGGGATTCCCTTGTGTGTTATTTGTTGTTTTTCCCTTGCTGCTTTTAATATGTTTTCCTTGTATTTAGTTTTTGACAGTTTGATTATTATGTGTCTTGGCATGTTTTTCTTTGGATTTATCCTGTATGGGACTCTCTGTGCTACCTGGACTTGATTGACTATTTCCTTTCCTATATTAGGGAAGTTTTCAACTATAATCTCTTCAAATATTTTCTCAGTCCCTTTCTTTTTCTCTTCTTCTTCTGGGACCCCTATTATTTGAATGTTTGTGCATTTAATGTTGTCCCAGAGGTCTCTGAGACTGTCTTCAGTTCTTTTCATTCTTTTTTCTTTATTCTGCTCTGCAGTAGTTATTTCCACTATTTTATTTTACAGGTCACTTATCTGTTCTTCTACCTCAGTTATTCAGCTATTGATCTCATCTAGAGTATTTTTAATTGCATTTATTGTGTTGCTCATTGTTGCTTGCTTCTTCTTTATTTCTTCTAGGTTCTTGTTATATGTTTCTTGCAATTTGTCTATTCTATTTCCAATATTTTGGATCATCTTTACTATCATTATTCTGAATTCTTTTTCATGTAGACTGCCTATTTCCTCTTCTTTTGTTAAGTCTGGTGGGTTTTTATGTTGCTCCTTCATCTGCTGTGTGTTTTTCTGTGTTCTCATTTTTCTTATCTTACTGTGTTTGGGTTCTCCTTTTTGCAGACTGCAGGTTCGTAGTTCCTGTTGTTTTTGGTGGCTGTCCCCTGTGGTTAAGGTTGGTTCAGTGGGTTGAGTAGGTTTCCTGGTTGGGGGGACTAGTGCCTCTTTTCTGGTGGATGAGGCTGGATCTTATCTTTCTGGTGGCCAGGTCCATGTCTGGTGGTGTGTTTGGGGATGTTGGTAGCCTTATTATGATTTTAGGCAGCCTCTCTGCTAATGGATGGAGCTGTAGTCCTGTCTTGCTCTTTGTTGGGCATAGGGTGTCCAGCACTGTTCGTTGCTGGTCTTTGAGTGAAGCTGGGTCTTGGTGTTGAGAAGGAGATCTCTAGGAGATGTTTGCCATTTGATATTGTGTGGAGCTGGGAGTTCTCTTGTTGACTAGTGTCCTGAGGTTTGTTCTGCCACCTCAGAGACAGAGCCCTGACGCCAACCTGGAGCACCAAGAACCTTTAATCCACACGACTCAAAATAAAAGGGAGAAAACATAGAAAGCAAAGAAAGAAAAGAGGAAGGAAGGAGGAAAGAAAGGAAGGGAGGAAGGAAGAAAGGAAAGAAGAAAGAAAACAAGGAAGGAAGGAAGAGAGGAAGAAAGGGAGGAAGGTAGAGTGAAGGAAGGTAAGAACGAAGGGAGGAAGAAAGGAAGGAAGAAAGCAAGGAAGGAAGGAAGAGAGGAAGAAAGGGACGAAGGAGGAGTGGGAGGCAAGGAGGAAGAAAGGAAAGAAGGAAAGGAGGAAAGAATGGAGGAAGGAAGGAAGGATGGAAGAAAGGAAGGAAGAAAGAAAGAAAGAAGACAAAATAGTGTAGGATAAAATATAGTTATTAAAATAAAAAATAATTATTAAGAAGAAAAATTTCTACAAAATAAAACAAAACAAAACAAAAAAAAACGGGTCCGTCTAACCCTAGGACAAATGGTGAAAGCAAAGCTATACAGACAAAATCTCAAACAATAGCACACACATACACACTCATAAACAGAATAAAAGGGGAAAATAATAGCATACCTTGCTCCCAAAGTCCACCTCCTCAACTTGGGATATTTCAGTGTCTATTCAGGTTTTCCACAGGTACAGGGCACTTCAAGTTGATTGTGGAGGTTTAATCAGGTGCTTCTGAGGCTGCTGTGAGAGACTTCCCCCTCTCCTTTTGTCCACACATTTCCTGGGCTTCAGCTTTGGTCTTGGTCCCGCCTCTGCGCGTAGGTCGTCCGAGGGCATCTGCCCTTCGCTCAGACAGGACGGGTTTAAAAGAGCAGCTGATTCTGGGGCTCTGGCACAGGACAGGGAGAGGGAGGGGCACAGATGTGGGGTTAGCCTGTGGCAGCAGAGGCCAGTGTGATGTTGCACCAGCCCGAGGCACACTGCGTATTCTCCTGAAGCTGTCACTGGATCCTGGGACCCCGGCAGTGGTGGGCTGCACAGGCTTCCGGGAGGGGCGGTGTGTAGAGTGACCTGTCCTCGCACACAGGCCTCTTGGTGGTGGCAGCAGCAACCCTATTGTCCCACACCCGTCTCTGGTGTCCGCGCCGACAGCCATGGCTCGCGCCCATTTCTGGAGCTCCTTTATGCTGTGTCCTTAATCCCCTCTCCTCGTGCCCCAGGAAACAAAGAGGCAAGCAAAAGTCTCCTATCTCTTTGGCAGCTCCATGCCCATTTCTGGAGCTCCTTTATGCAGTGCACTTAATCCCCTCTCCTCTCACACCAGGAAACAAAGGAGCAAGAAAAAGTCTCTTGTCTCTTCAGTAGCTCTGCACCCGTTTCTGGAGCTCCTTTAAGCAGTGCACTTAAACCCCTCTCCTCACATACCAGGAAGGAAAGAGGGAAGAAAATGTCTCTTGCCTCTTAGGCAGCTCCAGACTTCAACCGGACTCCCTCCCAGCTAGCCATGGTGCACTAACCCCTTCAGGGTGTTTTCATTCTGCCAACTCCAGACCTCTCTCTGGGATCCAACTGAAGCCTAAGGCTCAGCTCCCTGCCCCCGCCTGCCCCGGCGGGTGAGCAGAGAAGCCTCTCGGGCTGGTGAGTGACGGTCGGCACCGATCCTCTGTGTGGGAATCTCTCCGCTTTGCCCTCCACACCCCTGTTGCTGCACTCTCCTCCGTGGCTCCAGAGTTTCTCCCTCCACCACCCACAGTCTCTGCCTGCAAAGGGGCTTCTAGTGTGTGGGAACCTTTCCTCCTACACCACTCCCTCCCACTGGTGTAGGTCCCATCCCTATTCTTTGTCTCTGTTTATTCTTTTTTCTTTTTCCCTACCCAGGTACATGGGGAGTTTCTTGCCTTTCGGGAGATCTGAGGTCTTCTGCCAGAATTCGGTGGGTGTTCTATAGGAGAAGTTCCACGTGTAGGTGTATTTCTGATGTATCTGTTAGGAGGGAGGTGATCTCCGTGTTTTACTCTTCCGTCATCTTCTCGCACCCCTCATTTTAATGGCCTGATGGATCTGCCTCCAATGTCTACTATAGAGCAGTAATCACTCCTTCCAACCACTCTCCACCATCTGTTCTCTCACTGCCTCTTCATTGGAGGAAAGGATCTGCAGCATTATTTATGATAGTCGAGATATGGAAGCAAACTTAATGCCTATCCATAGAAGAATGGATAAACAAATTGTCATGTATATATAGAATAAAATATTACAAGGCCATAAAAAGAATAAAATCTTGACATTCGTGACAACATTGATGGGTCTAGAGTGTATTACACTGAGTGAAATAAGTCAGATGGAGAAAGAGAAATGCTGTATGATTTCACTTGTATGTGGGTTCTAAAAAGTAAAACCAGTGAATAAATAAAACAAACAAACAAAAAATCCAGAGTCATAGATACTGAGAACTGACAGGTGGTTATCAAAGGGGAGGGGTTTGGGGGAGGAGAGAAATAAGTGAGGGAGATTAAGAATTACAAACTTCCAGCTACAAAATGAATGAGTCATAGATGTCAAATATACAGTGTGAGGAATATAGCCAATAATTACATCATACCTGTGTATGGTGACAGATGAGAACTGGTCTTATCACGGTGATCATTTTGAAATGTATAGAAATATAGAATCACTATGTTGTTTACTAGGAACTAAGAGTGTTTTAGGTCAGTTATAGTTCAAAAACAAGGAAACAAACAAAAACTGAGAAAAAGAGATCAGATTTGTGGCCATCACCTGTAGATATAGGGAATTAGATGAAGGTAGTCAAAAGGTACAAATTCCCAGTTATAAGATAAATAAGTACTAGGGATATAATGTACATGATAAAGGTAATTAACACTGTTGTACTTTATAAGTGAAAGTTGCTCAAAGAGTAAATCCAAGATTTCTCATCACAAGGAAAAAATATTTTTTTTTCTTTTTATTTTGTGTTGTATTTGTATGAGATGATGGAGTTTCCTTAAACCTATTTTGGTAACCACATTGTAATGTATGTAAGTTGATCATTATGTTGTACACATTGAACTTATAGGATGCTGCATGTCAAGTATATCTCAATAAAACTGTAGAAAATACTAAGTACAGAATGTTATTGAGATATAAATATTCCTTTTTTGCTTTATTGACATTTGTATTGATGTTGACAAAACAACAATGGGTAAAACTGCTGTCCTCTTACCACAAGTTAAGAAGGTTGTACCAGTGTCATTGTACTTGTTGCCACATATTCACATTACAATAAAAGTCAGTTTCACTTATGAAGATTTTCAATGGGATAATGACAATTGTTGGCTTTTTGACACTGATTCTTCAGTTAAAAAATTTTGGGCAGCAAAATCAGAGGTATATAGAAAGTACCTTTGTCACAAATTTAACTACAATGTTAATCTCAGGGCAAAGCACATGAATTAGCATGAATCATGTGTTGAAATAGCTGGAGTTTTTTTTTTCATAGACTACTTTCTTTACTTGAAAGAACAACTGACTGTCAAACCCTTGTTACTTAGACTTGAGCATTTGGCAAACATTTATCAAAATGAACAAAATAAGCTATTATGAGGTGATTTCTTTTATGTTATGATTCCTACTCATCTTGTGTGAAACTTACAGAACTTAAGCTATGTTAAGCTCTGTTCAAAATAAGTTACAGTGGCCAATGTGGACTTCCATGTTATTTTTTCTGAAAGGTCTAATATAGGACTGTAAATGATTTAAGAGTGATAAGCTGAGTATTATTCTACATACGAAAGCTCAGTGGTCAATATAAGTCACTGGAACAGAAGGAACAACTGATAGAGTCAAGACTTCTGCCTCTGGGGTAACTGTTACTCCTTAGAAAGAGACCACTGATCTGAGTGGCTTTGAAGGCCCTTCACTAGAGGTCCAAATTTCACACTGCTGAGAGCTGTTCCAGATGGACGCTGTCAGAAGCCCTGTTGAAGCAGAGGGTGACATCTCACTCATGCGTGTCTGGAGACACCCTTCCTGAACTGGAAACCAATGTTCATGCTAAGATACATCCTTTCCAGACTTCCCTGTTGAGTGGTTCATTACTTCCTTTTCCCTACTTTGACTAACCGGTGGTGTGTGTTGTGTACAATAAACTGGGTGATTTGTGAATTAAATATTGGCTTTTGTTCCAATCCTGTGATTCCTACTTGCTCTTACTGCTGGGCCCTGCAACAAACATGAGCCTATCACTTCAGAGAAAATATCTGACAGTATTTGTTACTAATGATAAAATTTGAGCTTATAAATAAAACAAAACAACACAAACAACTGCAAAGAATTTTGGAGTGATGTCACAGGGTATATATCCAAAGGAAATAAAGACAGTATCTTTAAGAAATATCTAGAGTCCTACTGTAATAAGGAAGCACAAATCTGACTCCATGTTAAGTCTGTTTCTTTCTCGTTAAACTTTGTGCTCTGTTGCCTGTGCTTAGTCATGCTGGCTCTGCACCTTTGTAAAAGAATGTTGCCCATAGCCTGTAATATACAGGACAACCTATTTTCAGGGCTCTGACCTTTAAGAGTCCATTCATATAGAGATAAAAATTTGCAGAACAGAGAATAACATTTATTTTGTTGGAGGTTTACAGGAACATCATGACCTGATCTATGTGGACAGCTGTAAGAACAAAGGATTCCTGCACCAAGAAGTTTGCAACAACCAACCACCCTCCTCCCCTTTTTAGTATGAAAGAAGACTGAATTCTGACTGGGGTAAGATGGTTCTTCAGGACACTAGTCTACCATGTTATTGGTCTGCTGGCTTTCTGAATAAAGTTGTTATTCCTTGCCCCAACAACTTATCTCCCAATGTATTGGCCTGTCTTGTGGTAAGCAGAATAAGTTTGGACTCAGCAACACCATGCTCATTGCAGCATTGTGAGAAAATGTCCCAATGGGTTAACAGAAACTGATGACTAACAGAAATTCTTGAGTTTGTCTTACAGCTTGTTAAAAACCCTTCCACCTACAAGATACAACCCACCTTCACTGATAAAGTTTGTTTTAATTGTTGCTACAAAATCTTGCATGTCCTTCAAGTGGCACATAGCCTAAACAATAAGATGTTTGCTTGAGATGTTTTTTAGGAACTTGGAGTCAGCTATGTCCAGTTCAACCTCACGCCAGTTAAGACTGGTTGGGACCACTGACCATAAAACTGGGCCTGCAGAGGTGCCCAGTGAATGACGTTTTGACATCAGTGGGCCAAAAATTCATTTCTCAGTTCATGTTAAACAACTTTATTTTTGAATGTGCATCACGAAGAAGTATGTAACTCAGATGCACCTGTGTGGAAGACAAATTACCTTACTTGATCCCAACCTCCAATCACCTTTCTCCTTTCCTAAGACCACCCTGTTTCTTTATCCCATACATATCCCAAGTCACTTACTTTGGGGAGGAAAATCTGAGACCTATCCTCATAGCTCCTCTCTTCACTGTCTTGTGAATAAACCCCCTTTTTTAAAAACTGCAAACCTTCGCATCTTAGCATTTTGGTTTGCTTCACATCAGGAAAATGAAACTGGATTGAAAATAACTAATCAAATAGACAAGATATAAAAACAACCTAAGTGACCAGCTCACTAATGGATGAATATATATACATATGTATATGGTGATGTATATATATATATATATATATATATATATATATATATATATATATAATATAACTGAACCAAGTTCATTTGCCCAACACAGCAAGCCAAATGCTGAGACACTGAGGTTTTCAGCAGAGAAAAGATTTATTTAGAAGTCATTCAAGTGTCTTGGAGAACAAACCTCAAATTCTGTTTTTTTAGGTGGAGAACTTGGGATATTTATGGGTAGTCAGAGGGCAAGAGAAGGTGATCAAAGGCAGGAAAAGGTGAAGTAATCATCATCTGCACAGGTGCAACTGAGCTTCTTCATGGCATGTGTGTGGAAATTCAGTGGGAATTTATATGAAACACTGGGAAATTTGGGGCTGTGATCTCAAAAAGTCACCTATCAGAAAAGAAAATTTATTCTACACAGTCTCTGATCAGCCATATTGATTCCTTCTGGTTTTGGCCAGTTTTCTCATGTTACAAACAGAGGGATATTTAACAATCTATTCCATTATCTGCTGTTCTGTAAAGACGAGGTCAAGAATTTCTTTTAGTCACCAGTTTTTGTTAACCCTGTGAGTCATAGTTTCAGAATGGGGTTTTTAACCCTATGGGGCACAATTTCATAAACACACACATATACACACACGATGGAATATTATTCAGTCATGATAAAAAGGAAATCTTGCCATTAGCAATAGGATATTGAGGATATTATGTTAACTCATATATGTCAGACAGAGAAAGACACATATTGTATGAAATCATTTATATGTGGACTCTAATAAAGCCAAACTCAGAGAACAGAATGGTGGTTGCCAGTACTTTTAGGGTGAAATGGAGGAGATGTTGGTCAAAGTGTACAAACTTCCAGTTACAAGTTCTGAGGATCTAACGTACAGCATGGTGATTCATAAGATGGTTAACAATATTGTATTATATACTTGAAAGTTGCTAAGAGAGTTGATCTTAATGTTCTCACTACATAGATGAAATGTTAATTATGTGAAATAATGGAGGTGTTAGCTAACGCTATGGTGGTAATCATTTTGGAAAATTTCCATCTACACCTGTGACACCTTCACAATATTTAAAGACTTTCTAAAGAGATTGGTAATGAAATTAGTCAATGTAACTTCTGACATTATTAAAAGACATGTCAAAATTTGGATCTGCCCAACTCAATGAATCAATATTTTCCAAATTGTAATGCAAAATGTTTCAAAATCCATTCAAGATGAAAGATATACCATTGGATTTGCATGCAACTAGCTATACAAAGTTTCTTGATATAGTCTAAGATTTTAACTTCAACTGACCTTTAAGAAAGTACTACTTGTTGAGTTTTATGTAGTGTCCAAGAAGACTACCTATAATTATCTGAAAAGGCAAAAAAATATGGCTGTCTTTCAAATATATATTAGTATTAAGCCCAATTTTTTTCACATATTTCAACCAAAAATACCTAGCAACAACTGTGATGCAGAAGCAGATTTGAGAAACCAGTTGTCTTCTACTGTCAGATATCAAATTGCAAAATTGTGAAACAATGTCACTCTTTTTACTATTTATTTTATATATTTTATTTAAAATATTATTTTATTAAAAAGTATAATATCTGGTCAAATTTTATTAAATCTATGTAAATTTATAAATATTTAAAATATTTTCCATTTTAACTTCTAATGTGCTAAGTCCTGATAGGTACAGACCACATAAAAGTTCCTGTAGTTTTTAATACTATTAAAAGTGTTAAGGTGTTCTGAGATCAAAATTTTGAAAACCACTGGTGTAGATTAAAGAGATTTATGCAGAATAGAGCAGAACAGAACAAATGGTCACTGTACAATACAGAATTCACGAAATATGGCTCTTCCAAGCAGGAGGAGACTCTTCCAGACTCTTCCTGCTTGCATTCTATCCTAAACATGTTAATCTGCCCATCTCTTTCCCTTTGCTTCTTGTTCTACTTTAAACAGACTCAATAAACCATGCAGTTCAAATTCAAATTAGTTGGCCTGTGATTCTTATTTTCCCATGACTTCTGGAATAACCAGGTTGGTAGAGTACAGATCAGTATATGCATATATTGTATACATAGAATATATATATATGTATATACAAACACACACATATATATACAACACAAACATACACATACATATATGCAAATACATGCTGATCTGCAAATATATATTACATTTTACAAATATATATATGTTTTATATAAAAACAGTGTGTATATAATTATAGATATATAAAACATTAGATGTGGTATTTTTAGAAAGCATATTTTATTATTAAATCAGGAATATACTGCTTTTATCACATTGTTTCTGTTGAAAATTAGAGAAATTTGTTTTTCAAACCAATAAAATTTGAAGCACAGTTCAGTATTGCATTTCTGTGTAATTTTTAATGCTATTTACTGTTCTTAACACAGTAACACATGATAGGTTTGGGTCAATATTTTATGCATGTGTATATATATAATTCTGTAATGTGTGGTATATATTTAGAATAATGCTATAATGCATTATTTATGATATTATCATGAACGTAACCTCTTCATTTAAAAGTTCAGGATAAACATGGCTACTTAGATGATGGTCTCACTTAGTAATGTCGACTTTTCACCCCATTTGTGTGTCATAACATGTCTGAAGCAATCATATGTATATATTTCTCTCAGATTATCTGGAAGACTTGTGAATAGTAGTGAACACATTTTCATTCATCTCTGTGGTTGGTGGACAATGAAACTGTATTTTCATCTCTGACTTGTTTTAAAAAAAGGGGAGTCAGCATTAGAAAGGTTGGAATAACAGAGTACAGACTATAGAGGAGCTTCAAAAAATAATTTGGACCAATTGATTGGAATTGCACAATTGTACAATAAATTATTTTAACAAATATGTTTAAGCAAATGTAAAAAAATATGAAACATTTTTAACATTTAGGAACACAATCAAAATGATATAAAATTTAAAATCACATTTTTATCACTATCAGATAATTTGATACATCCATGTTATAACATAGCTTGTTTTATTTTAAAGCACTTATTAACTCTTTTTCAAAATATTTTATTCTTTTTTACATACTCTGCACTAAACCCACAGGTATATGGAATGTCTTTATTCAGAGGTGATAGAGATTATAAAACTAGATGAATAATTGAGCATTTTTTTCACTTAAGCATGGACTAGTCCTATAAATATCACCCAGGTAATGCTTTTTGGTATTTTTTCCCAATACTAAATTCATTTTTTGAAATCCTAATGCTTCTTTTTTAAAGATTATTTTAAATCTCATTACAGTTATGAGATTTCTGCAGTGAATATTTTACAGTATGCATCATGGCACTCAAAATTAAAAAACAATAATACTAATAAGGAAAAATCTCTCTTATGTCAAGAAACTGAATTGTTACTTATTTCATTCAAAGACATTTAAATCAAGATGTATATCATGTACAATTTTAGACATCAATCCACAAAAATTCATAAAGCATTTTTTTATGCCAATGACCAACCTGTGAAAAGTGGATAAACATTGTACATAAATTTAAAAGCTATGTAAAATTTATTTTATATAAAACATCAAATAATTACTTCATATTATTGATATTCATGTTATTGAAATTAAATATTTTACTTTATTTTTGACAAAGACAATATGAAGTTTTATGTGATGAAGGACAAAACCATACATAATGGCTAAATTTTAGTTATGATTGACCAAGTTACTGTGTTAATATACTAGGGCTGACATAACAAACAACTATATATTGGGTGGCTTAAATAATAGAAATTTATTTTCTTTCAGTTCTAGAGGCTAGAAATCTGAGATCAAGCTGTTGGCAGGATTGGTTTCTTCTGAGGGTTCTCTTCTTGGCTTGTAGATGGCCATCTTCTCCCTGTATCTTCACATGGTCATTCTTCTATCACTGTCTGTGTACAAATTTTTCTTATAAGGATACCTGTCAAAGTGGATTAGAAGCCATCCTAAATAAAACCATTTTAACTTAATTACCTTTTTAGAGATCCTATCTTCAAATGCAGCTACAACGGAGGTACTGGAATTTAAGACTTAAACATATGAATTTTGGGGGGATGCATAATGGTTGCCCTAAAGAAGAAATATTTACACTAAAAATAATACTGTACATTTAATCTACTCTTTCAAGTGGAGAAGTATGCTTCTCTGAGTGTCTGCCTGGTGTACACACTCTTTATGAACCCAATGGCCTAGGCAGTTTTTTTATTCAAACCACCAAATAGATTTACCATTTATATTAGTCTGGATTCTCCAGAGAAATAGAACCAATAGGAATTAGGATATATATATATATATATATATATATATATAGGATATATTAGGATATATATATATATATATATAGGATATATTAGGATATATATATATATATATATATATACAGTATACACAATTTTTGAGGATGAGATGTCCCAAGATGTGCAGAAGTGATGCTATAGTTCCAATCCAAGTATGAGTAGTTAGACAGAGAAAGTAAATTCTCCCCTACTCTGTCTTTTGTTCCATTTAGGCCCTTATAGATCGGATGAGATCCACACACATTAGGGATGCCAAATTCTTTTACTCAGTCTACCAATTCAAATGTTAATCTCATCCAGAAATAACTTCAAAGGCATACTCACAGTAATGTTTAACTAATTATCTGGGCCCAATAGGTTGATAAATAAAATTAACCATCACACCCCTTAATTCCTACACTCCTAGCTCCTAACACAATGGCATATAGATTTTGAGTGTGAAGATTTTTCAATTTTGAGGGTCACCATGCAGGAAAATGAAAAAAAAGTTGAATTAAAAATCAAAATAGGCATAAAATTAACAGTAATTTAGAATGAGAAAATCAAATACAAATTTAATAGTAATTGACAGTAATTTAGAAGGAGAAAATAAATTATATAAAATACAAACTTAATAGCAAATTATAGTGACTACCATGAAGGGACAAATTTCACTCATTCCTAGCAAAGGCCTTCTGGAAAAATCAAATGATGTCAATCAAAATACAAAAAATATCACATACATAAACATAATACAATGATACAACAAGACAGTTATAAATAAACTTAATTACATATACCATCAGAAGTGGAAGAATAGATATTGGATATGAGATATAGATATAATATATATGTATATCTATATCCATCTATATTGAACAATCTTCTATATATGTAAAAAATATTGCCCTGCCAGGAAAGTCCTTTCACTACTGTCACTGATTTTAACAGAAATCCAGATAAATTTCATAACTTGACAAAGCATGACCTAAAGATTAGGCTTTATTAGAGAAATGGAAAAACTACAAGGCCAATCATCAGGATAAAATGTCCATGAATAGGTGTGCCAGTGCCAGAAAAACTGTAGCACTTGGCATGGATTTCCTGTCTGTTAAATGCCTTTTAAATTGCCAAAGACTAATTCTGTTTTGTACAAAATTACTTCACATATTTTTTGATCATTATTAACAGCATGCACTTTTTTTGTTGTTTTGTTTTTAAGCAGATTGCACAGAATAGTGAAAATTGTAAAATCAGCTCTCATCATATATTTGTGACCCAGTTTACTTCTAAAAATCTCATGAAAGAATTAATCCTTGTTTATTAAACTCCAAGTCTTTCACACATTAATTTAAATGTATTTTATATCCTTTTCATGTAAAAATCTCCAACTCTGTGTGTGATTGTAATCAGAAACAAGGAAGAAGGAACTAACTAGATAAGTTTACTTTAAATCAAAGTGAATGACACCTAGAATGGATAAAATGCATAGATTTGGAAACATACCCCATGTAGGAATCTTCACTAGTGAACATGACATTAAACACAGCTTAAAGATATTGTGTTATTTTCAGATTGAAGAAATCCTGTAGATTTGAATGGTTGCTAAGAAGTAGATTCAAATCTGCAAACATTTATTGAAGACCAGTTGTTTCCTGCATTACGTTGAATGAATTTGCATTTAATATTCATAACACTGTGAAACTGTTTTTATCATATTAAGTGAACTAGTAGTGTGGTGTAAATTTGGCTTATTCTTTGAGGGGGGTAGGTGAGCATTCATGAGGTCCCTTTTTTCATACTTTTGTCTCTACCTGTTTCTTTACCCTTCTTAGTGATTCTATGAACCAACCATTTTCATTTAAATAATTCCCTCTGTGCTTAAATCATCAAAGTTTGGATCATTGTAATAAAATACTGATAAACACTCTGTAATCAAATGAAGCTAATTTTACTTGTATAATGTCTTTTACATCATCTCTTCACTTTTATATCAACATCAAACTTTTTTATACATCAGTTTCTGTACATCTTTTATTTTCATTGATATATTATTGTAAGACTGGTGTCTATGCTATGATGGTGATCAAAACAAAACAAGTCAGTTCAGATATGATGTAGGATTTGTTTTACTGCTTTGTTTTCTTTTTTCCTATGTTAGACTTGTTCAAATTATATTTATTGAAATGCAACTTTGTTTGTTTAGTCCAATAATTTTCAAAAAATAGTGCTTCTATTTTGCAGGTCCAATGTTTAATCCCATTTTATTTTTCTTATAACTTATTTTCATTTTATAAAACTATCAGTTCACAATATATTGGAGAAAAAATAATCTTTCACCACAGAAGTACTGTCATTACCTCTCTGTGGTGTGTTGATATGTATATTTGTCTTATTATTTTACTAAATCACAGCCTTTTTAACATACTCTGAACTTGTAATATTGGACTTTACATGTTATATGTTTTGGAAAATAATAAACAAGTGAATAATCTTCCAAGATTGCTGTAAGCAATTAATAAACAAAATTAGTTACAAGTGACGGTCTTGAGCTCTGGTTACTTCAGGTAAGCAGGAAAGAATAATAAATTTGTGAAGCAGTCAGGATGAAGAATAACTCACAGGCAACTAGATAGAGTGTTCATGACATTTAAAGTTCGTCAAATTTTGTCTTTTTAAAACCATGTTAGCAAAACAAAATCTGGCTTCAAATGCAATTTATCTTGCTGGTTGCCTTTTCAGTACCTCTGTGTAGAACAACACGTAAATAGTTGGAGTCTAAATGATCTAGTGAAAATACCTTGTGTCTTCTCCAAAAATCTTCTTTAACTATTGCATCTAATCTGTACTTTAGCTTCATCTTCTTTCTTTCTTTCTTTCTCTTTCTTTTTCTTTCTTTCTTTCTTTCTTTCTTTCTTTCTTTCTTTCTTTCTTTCTTTCTTTCTTTCTTTCTTTCTTTCTTTCTTTCTTTCTTTCTTTCTTTCTTTCTTTCTCTCTCTCTCTCTCTCTCTCTCTCTCTCTCTCTCTCTCTCTCTTTCTTTCTTTCTTTCTTTCTTTCTTTCTTTCTTTCTTTCTTTCTTTCTTTCTTTCTTTCTTTCTTTCCTTCCTTCCTTTCTTTCATCATCTACCTATCTTCTATCTCTGAATATACTATGTATCCTAAATCTATATCTGTAACTACAACCAGAGTCTTCAGTTGTAGTTCTGCATTTTCCATTCCCTACAAGACTCTGTCCACCTGGTATCCAGTCTGCATCTCAAACACTACAAACAAAACATGAACTCATCATCTTTTCCCATAAGTCAGTTCCTGAACATGAATTTTATATTTTTATCATTAATGTAATCTTTCACTCCTTCATATCTTCAAACTTGTAGTCATCTCTAACTTTTATTACTACCTTTTCATATACACAATTGGCAATACTGCAAAATGCCCATCAGTGATTTATTATTTTGTGATTAGCTTGCATAATTTCTGATTCCAATGTCCTTTAGCCATATTCATATGTACAAATCATAAGACATTTTTAAAGCCTGGATAAAATATAACCTTCCCAGTCTTACCTGATTGTCTCAGTATAAAGTAGTCTCTCCCTCCACTTTATTATTTTAACTCTCCATCTTAAATATCTTTTGATACTAATTGCTTTGGGAACAATTTTACTCTATACTGTCATTTTCTTTGTGGAGGCAGAGGCTGTCATCTATGTATCTCTACCATAACTGTATACCATAACATTATGAAAATTGTCTCACTGATATGTGGTAAATGGAGTTTTAGCAAAGATTTCTTTTTCTTTTTTATTTCAGGGAAGAAAAAAAAGCTTGTTTGGTTGTCTTTAATGATAAACACATATATATTATAAATAAGATATTATTTTAATGAATTCTCCCACAGCTGGCTGGTTCAGAATTATTGGCAATAAAGAAATAAGTGTAAATAGAGAAAATGAACTTTCATTTGTAATTTATAGAGTATTATTAGAAAAAATAAGCAAAGAATATCTGAAAGACAAAAAATCTCAGATAATTATTAAATCTAAAAACTACACATGGTGGCAAAAATTCAAATTCTGCACCTCCCCTTTTCAGCCCCAAGGCTGAGTATGAGATAAAAAATTCGGGGGAACTAGGTAGTTAAATTTGTACAATTCTCAGGGTGCTTCAAAATAAGCACCCCTGGAAAACTGATAATCCCTTAAATTTTAAAAAAGTAAACTATAACATACATTTAGAAAAAATACACAAGTCATAAGCCTAAACTCAATAAATTACTACATAGTCAACATGACCATGTAACCACCACCTGGACCAAGAAATAGAACACTAACTCCTCCCTGCTTCCCAAAGGTAACTATTTACCTGACTTGTAACTCCTTAGATTTCTTTTCCCTGTTTTTTTTTTTTTTTAACATCTTTATTGGAGAATAATTGCTTCACAATGGTGTGTTAGTTTCTGCTTTATAACAAGTGAATCAGCTATACATATACATATATCCCCATATCTCCTCCATCTTGTGTCTCTCTCCCACCCTCCCTATTCCATCCCTCTAGGTGGACACAAAACACCGAGCTGATCTCCCTGTGCTACGTGGCTGCTTCCCACTAGCTATCTATTTTATATTTGGTAGTATACATAAGTCCATGCTACTCTCTCCCTTTGTCCCAGCTTACCCTTACCCCTCCCTGTGTCCTCAACTCCATTCTCTATGATTTTTCACTGTGGTTTTAATCTCAGAGGTAAATACTGTATGGGGATTGGAAAATATATATTTGGATATTATTTGGTTTACACAGGTAACATAAGCAAATATAAAGGAGAATACTGTCATTGGAAATGTTGACAATCACATTGTGAACTATTAATGATTTTATTTACTACAAAACAAAATAAAGTGGTCTTCAATTATGGGAGAAGTGCATCAGGTAGGAAGTTTTTATGAAAAAGAAGCAATTATATCACAATATATATGTTAATTATATCTCAAAAAACTGGAAGAAAACAATTAAATTTAAAAAGAAAAAGAAGCAATCATTTCAGGTACAAAAAAGGTTGAAACTAATGAAATAAATTGGTTATTAGAATGGTGGACTTACCTGCAATGGTTTGAATCTACACAATCTTGTTTATTTTTTTGAGAAATTAATGTCCTTTTTATTGTCAAATAAAAAAATCTTGCTTACAACTCTTACTTTTTAAAAAAATGTTTATTGCAGTATAATTGCTTTATAATGATGTGTTAGTTTCTACTTTATAACAAAGTGAATCAGCTATACATATACATATATCTCCATATCTCCTCTCACTTGTGTCTCCTTCCCACACACCCTATCTCACACCTCTAGGTGCAAAGCACAGAGCTGATCTCCCTGTACTATGTGGCTACTTCCCACTAGCTATCTATTTTATATTTGGTAGTGTATATATGTCCAGGTCACTATCTCTCTTTGACCCAGCTTATGATTCCCCTCCCCATGTCCTCAAGTCCATTCTCTGTCTACATCTTTATTCCTATCCTGCCCCTAGTTTCATCAGAACCTTTTTTTTTTTTTAGATTATATATATATATATATATATATATATACATATATATATATATATATATATATATGAGGATACAGTATTTGTTTTTCTCTTTCTGAATTAACTTCACTCTGTATGACAGACTCTAGGTCCATCCACCTTGCTACAAATAACCCAATTTCATTTCCTTTTATGGCTGAGTAATATTCCATTGTATATATGTGCCATATTTTCTTTATCCATTCATCTGCTGATGGACAATTAAGTTGCTTCCATGTCCTGGTAAAGAGAGCTGCAATGAATATTGTGGTACATGACTCTTTTTGAATTATGGTTTTCTCAGAGTATAAGCCCAGTAGTGGGATTGCTGGGTCATATGCTAGTTCTATTTTTTGATTTCAAGGAACCTCCATATGCTTCTCAATAGTGGCTGTATCAATTTACATTCCCACCAACAGTGCAAGAGGGTTCCCTTTTCTCCATACCCTCTCCAGGATTTATTGTTTGTAGATTTTTTGATGATGGCCATTCTGACTAGTGTGAAGTGACACCTCACTGTAGTTATGACTTGCATTTCTGTAATGATTACTGATGTTGAGTATCCTTTCATATATTTGTTGGCAATCTGTGTATCTTCTTTGGAGAAATGTCTATCTAGGTCTTCTGCCCATTTTTGGATTTGGTTGTTTGTTTTCTTGTTATTGAGCTGCATGAGCTGCTTGTATATTTTGGAACTTAATCCTTTGTCAGTTGCTTCATTTGCATATATTTTCTTCCTTTCTAAGGGTTGTTTTTTCATCTTGTTTCTGGTTGCTTTTGCTATTTAAGATCTTTTAAGTTTCATTAGGTCCCATTCTTTTATTTTTGTTTTTATTTCCATTTTTCTAGGAGGTGGGTCAAAAAGTATCTTGCTGTGATTTATCTCATAGACCGTTCTGCATTTTCCTCTGAGTTTTACAGTGTGTGGCCTTATAAATAGGCTTTAATCCATTTAAAGTTTATTTTTGTGTACAGTGTTAGGGAGTTTTCTAATTTCATTCTTTTACATGTAGCTGTCCAGTTACCCCAGCACCACTTATTGAAGAGGCTGCCTTTTCTCCATTCTCTTGCATCCTTTATCAAAGATAAGGTAACCATATGTGCATGGGTTTATGTCTGGGCTTTCTAACCTCTTCCATTGATCTATATTTCTGTTTTTGTGCCAGTACCATACTATCTTGATTACTGTAGCTTTGTAGTATTGTCTGAGGTCAGGGAGCCTGATTCCTCCAGCTCCATTTTTCTTTCCCAGAATTGCTTTCGCTATTCGGGGTCTTTTGTGTTTCCATACAAATTGTGAAATTTTCTGTTCTAGTTCTGTGAAAAATGCTGTTGGTAATTTGATGGGGATTGCAATGAATCTATAGATTTCTTTGGGTAGTATAGTCATTTTCACAATGTTGATTTTTCCAATCCAAGACCATGGTCTATCTCTCCATCTGTTTGTATCATCTTTAATTTCTTTCAACAGTATCTTACAGTTTTCTGCATATAGATCATTTGTCTCCTTAGGTAAGTTTATTCCTAGGTATTTTATTCTTTTTCTTACAATGGTATGGAATTGTTTCCTTAATTTCTCTTTCTGACATTTTGTTTTTAGTGTGTAGGAATGCAAGAGATTTCTGTGTATTAATTTTGTATCCTGAAAATTTACTAAATTCATTGATTAGCTCTAGTAGTTTTCTGGTGGCATTTTTAGGAATTTCTTTTTATAGAATCATGTCATCTGCAAACAGTGACAGCTTTACTTCTTCTTTTCTGATTTGGATTCCTTTTATTTCTTTTTCTTCTCTGACTGATGTGGCTAAAACTTCCAAAACTATGTTGAATAATAGTAGTGAGAGTGGGAATCCTTCTCTTTTCCTGATCTTAGTGGAAATGGTTTCATTTTTTCATCATTGAGAATGATGTTGGCTGTGGGTTTGTCATATATGGTCTTTATTATGTTGAGGTAATTTCTCTCTATGCCTCCTTACTGGAAAGTTTTTATCATAAATTGGTGTTGAATGTTGTGGATAGCTTTTTCTGCATCTATTGAGATTACCATATTGTTTTTATCTTCCAATTTATTAATATGGTGTATCACATTGATTGGCATATATTGAAGATTCAATGCATTCCTGGAATAAACCCCACTTGAACATGGTGTATGATCCTTTTAATGTGCTGTTGGATTTTGTTTGCTAGTATTTGTTGAGGATTTTTGCATATATGTTCATCAGTGACATTGGCTGTAGTGTTCCTTTTTTGTGACATCTTTGTCTGCTTTTTGTGTCAGGGTGATGGTGGTCTCATAAAATGAGTTTGGAAGTGTTCCTCCTGCTATCTTTTGGAAGAGTTTGAGAAGGATAGGTGTTAGCTCTTCTCTAAGTGTTACATAGAATTCCCATGTGAAGCCATCTGGTCCTGGGGTTTTGATTGTTCGAAGATTTTTAATTACAGTCTCAATTTCAGTGCTTGTGATTTGTCTGTTTATAGTTTCTATTTATTCCTGGTTCCGTCTCAAAAGTTGTCCTTTTCTAAGAATTTGTCCATTTCTTCCAGGTTGTCCATTTTATTGGTATATAGTTGCTTGTAATAATCTCTCATGATCTTTTCTATTTCTGCAGTGTCAGTTATTACTTCTCCTTTTTCATTTCTAATTCTGTTGATTTGAGTCTTCTCCTTTTTTTATTGATGAGTCTGGCTAATGGTTTATAAATTGTTTTTATCTTCCCAAAGGACCAGCTTTTAGTTTTATTGATCTTTACTATCATTTCTTTTTCAGTTGTTTCTGATCTGAGCTTTATGATTTCTTTCCTTCTGCTAATTTTGCGATTTTTTTGTTCTTCTTTCTCTAGTTCTTTTAGGTGTAAGGATAGGTTGTTTGTTTGAGATATTTCTTGTTTCTTGAGGTAGGATTGTATTGCTATAAACGTCCCTCCTAGAACTGCTTTTGCTGTATCTCATAGGTACTGGGTCCTTGTGTTTTCATTGTAATTTGTTTCTAGGTATTTTTTTATTTCCTCTTTGATTTCTTGAGTGATCTCTTGCTTATTTAGTAGCATGTTGTTAAGCGTCCATGTGTTGATATTTTTTACAGTTTTTCCCTGTAACTGATATCTACCTTCACAGCATTGTTGTCTGAAAAGATACTTGATGAAACTTCAATTTTCTTTTATTTACCAAGGCTTAATTTGTAACCCAATTTATGATCCATCTTAGAGAATGTTCCATGAGCACTAGAGAAGAAAGTATATTCTGTTTTTTTGGATGGAATGTCCTATAAATATCAATTATGTCCATCTTGTTTAATGTGTCATTTAAAGCTTGTGTTTCCTTATTTATTTTGATTTTGGATGATCTGTCCATTTGTGAGAGTGGGTTGTTAAAGTCCCCTGTTATTACTCTGTTACCATTGATTTTCCCTGTTATGGCTGTTAGTGTTTGCTTTATGTATTAAGGTGCTTCTATGTTGGATACATAAATATTACAAGTGTTATATCTTCTTCTTGGATTGAGCCTTGATCATTATGTAATGTCTTTTTTTGTCTCTTGTAATAGTCTTTATTTTAAAGTCTATTTTGTCTGTTATAAGAATTGGTACTCCAGCTTTCTTTTCTTTTCTTTTTTTTAAAAATTAATTTATTTTTTAATTTTTATTTTTGGCTGTTTTGGGTCTTTGTTTCTGTGTGAGGGCTTTCTCTAGTTGTGGCAAGTGGGGGCCACTCTTCATTGTGGTGCACTGGTCACTCATTATCGCAGCCTGTATTTTTGCAGAGCACAGGCTCCAGACACGCAGGCTCAGTAGTTGTGGTTCACAGGTCCAGTTGCTCCACATCATGTGGGATCTTCCCAGACCAGGGCTCGCACCTGTGTCCCCTGCATCGGCAGGCAGACTCTCAACAACTGCGCCACCAGGGAATCCCTACTGCAGCTTTCTTTTGATTTCCATTTACATGGAATATCTTTTTCCATCCTCTCACTTTCAGTCTGTATGTGTCCCTAAGTCTGAAGTGGGTCTCTTTTAGACAGCATATATAATGGTCTTGTATTTGTTTCCATTCAGTTAGTCTATGTGTTTCAGTTGGTGCATTTAATCCATTTACATTTAAGGTAATTATTGATATGTATGTTCCTATTACTTTTTTCTTAATTGTTTTGGGTTTGTTTTTGTAAGTCTTACTCTTTTCTTGTTTTTCCTGCCTAGAGAATATCCTTTAGCATTTGTTGTAAAGCTGTTTTTGTGGTGCTGAATCCTCTTAGCTTTTGCTTGTGTGTAAAGGTTTTAATTTCTCCATTGAATCTGAATGAGATCCTTGTTGTTTAGAGTTTTATTGGTTGTAGGTTTCTCCCTTTCCTCACTTTAAATATGTCCTGCCACTTCTTTCTGACTTGCAGAGTATCTGCTGAAAGATCAGCTGTTAACATTATAGAGAGTCCCTTGTATGTTATTTGTTGAGTTGCCCTTGCTGCTTTTAATATTTTTTCTTTGTGTTTAGTTTTTGATAGTTTGATTAATATATGTCTTGGTGTGTTTCTCCTTGGATTTATCCTATATGGTATTTTCTGTGCTTCCTGGACTTGATTGACTATTTACTTTCCCATATTAGGGAATTTTTCAACTATAATTTCTTCAAATATTTTCTCAGTCCTTTGTTTTTCTGTTCTTCTTCTGGGACCCCTATAATTCGAATGTTGGTATGTTTTAATGTTGTTGAGAGGTCTCTGAGATTGTCCTCAATTCTTGTCATTCTTTTTTCTTTATTCTGCTCTGCGGTAGTTATTTCCACTATTTTATCTGCCAGGTCACTTATCCATTTTTCTGCATCAGTTATTCTGCTATTGATCCCTTCTGGAGAATTTTAAATTTCATTTATTGTGTTGTTCATCCTTTTTTTTTTTTTTTTTAATTTGATCTTTAGTTCCTCTTGGTTGTTGTTAAATGTTTTGTGTGTTTTCTCCATTCTATTTCCAAGATTTTGGATCACATTTACTGTCATTACTCCAAATTATTTTTCAGGTAGAATGCCTATTTCCTCTTCATTTGTTTGTTCTGGTTGGTTTTTACCTTGCTTCTTCATCTGCTGTGTGTTTCTCTGTCTTCTCATTTTGCTTAACTTCTTGTGTTTGGTATCTCCTTTTTTCATACTGCAGGTTTGTAGTTCCCCTTGTTTTTGGTGTCTTCCCCCAGTGGCTATGGTTGGTTCAGCGGGTTGTGTATGTTTCCTGATGGAGGGGACTGGTGCCTGTGTTCGGGTGGATGAGGCTGGATCTTGTCTTTCTGGTGGACAGGGCCGCAGCTGGTGGTGTGTTTTGGGGTCTCTGTGACCTGATTATGATTTCAGGCAGCCTCTCTGCTAATGGATGGTGTTGTGTTCCTGTGTTGCTAGCTGTTTGCCATAGGGTGTCCAGCACTGTAGTGTGCTGGTCAGTGAGTGAAGCTGGGTCTTACTGTTGATATGGAGATGTCTAGGACAGCTCTTGCCAATTGATATTACATGGGGCCAGGAGGTTTCTGGTGGTCTAATATCTTGAACTTGGCTCTCCCACCTCAGAGGCTCAAGCCTGACACCGAGTCAGAGCACCAAGATACTGTCAGCCACATGGTGAAGTACTTGGGGAGTTTCTTTCCTTTTGGGAAATCTGAGTTTTTCTGCCAATGGTCAGTAAGTGTACTGTAGGAGTTGTCCTACATGTAGATTATTTTTGATATATTTGTGGAGAGAAAAGTGATCTCCACATCTTACTACTCTGCCATCTTGAAGGTCTGAATCTACACAATCTTGAGTGAAGTTTTCGACACTATCTTAGTTAAAAATCTTATGTCAATACGAGTTCCAGACACAAAGGTTGATAGATAAAGGGGAAATCCTCATGGAAATATAAAATATGTTTTATTTATTTGTTTTGTTTTTGCTTCTAAACTAAGCAACTAGATAAGTAAAAAGGGCATGAAGTTATCCATCTTATTTCTGAAAGTATTGTGCAAGTTAGGAATACTTTTAATTCTCTGAAAGATAATTATAAACTTCAATATAAACTTTATAGGATAAATGGTAAAATGCACCATATATTTTTAAAATGTTTTGACTCTTGGTAATATAAAAAAAAAGATTGAAATCACATTATCATGCCATATACAGAAAAATATATTACCTGAAGAAGTGAAGATCAGTCCAAATATTTATATTAATTTGGATTTAAATGTTGATTAATTTATTTTTGGTTGGTTGATTGATTCAATGCATAACTATTTTATACGTTATACTTCTCACAGTAGAAAAAAATGCATATGACATAACTCATTCCCTCCAGGATTGAAATCTGGTTGAGGAGACATATGCATATAAACAATATTTTTAAGTCAGGATAATTTTTAAAAAAATTTTTTTAGAATGCCTGAGGAGAATAAAAGAAGTAAAATAACAGAATGAGAGAATGAGAATATAAAAAAATAACTTTAAGTATCTTTATATAGAAGAAGTGCTATTGAACTGGCTCTTGAAAGATGTGCTGGTTCCAATGTGTTCTGGTTGTCTATTGCTTGCATTGAATTACTCAAAACTTAGTATATTAAAGTAATAATTATCATATTATTACATCTCACACTTCTGGAGGATGCTGGTTTCAGCTAGGCAATATTATTTAGGCTTCTCTCATGAGTTTGTATTCAGATTGTGGCTGAGGCTGGAGTTACACTGAATTTCACCTCACTCAGGTGCATGCTAGTTGACTGCAGATTGACTGAGATGAGAGCTGGGGTTTCCAGTCAAAACAAAAACCAAAAGCCAAAAAACTATATAAGGCCTTTTCATATTGTATAGCTTTCATCATATTATGATGACTTGTTTCCAGGAGTCAGCAGCCCCAGGGAACAAAACTGACATCTACAGCTTTTGTAAGATTTAGCCTCACATGTCACTTATTATCATTTTCACTATATTCCATTGATTATGTCTACAAAAAAGGACTGTTCAGGGTTAAGGTGAGGACTTTGTAAAAGAACATGTGGGGTGGAACATATTGTAGTGAACATGTTTGGAAAACATAATCTGTCACATCTTACTGAATGTATGAATGAACAAAAGAAAGAAAAGCAAGACATTTCTATCGAGTTAGCAGTATGTGGAAAACATCATGGTTATTTTTTCACCATTCATTGCCTCTTTTCTCTTAGCTCCCATCCTGGTTCCAGGGACATAGTATAGCATAGCTCACCTGAGGCAATCAAAAAATGCCTATCTCCCTGGCTAATGTGATTGCTTTAGGATAGGGTGCATGACCTAATTTGCCACATGTGGAAGAACTTTAGGACAAATTTCATAATTAAAAACATACTGCTTTTTCTCAAATACAGATGAAGTTTTGTATACTCTAACATCCATTTTGTTATCTGAAATTCATGAATAGAACATGCACTAAAATAAAACTGTAAATATAAGAGGCAGAGATGAGAAGAAATTAGGATTTAACTACATTATTTAGTCACAGTAATGAGCAAACCATGAAGTCTACTCTTGGACTTCCATGTATGTGATTTAATAATTTACATATTTAAACCAGTATGAATGAAGTTTTCCAGAAACTTAAACACAACACAGTAAATGTCTTACACTGCATTGCAGACAAAATTATATAATTAATTAATTTGTAATAAGGAGAGGAAAATTGTTCTGATATTTGTTTTAGAGAAATTAATTTAGGAACAAAATGGAACATGAATTGAAAAGAGACAAAACTGCAGACCAGCTATGAGATGGCTGTAGTGGTTCAAGCAGGTAATAATGGAGGAAGTTACATCTTAGGAGGGCTGGGATGGAGAAGACATGTCAAACAGGAGAGACACTAAGGAGGTATATTTGATTATAAAAATCTTAGAATTCTGTTGAAAGTGACTGGTTAGATGGTGCTATAATTCAAAGAGATATGAAACACAGGAAGAAAAGCTGGATTCAGGAAGAAATATGGTCCTAGTCAAGTACTTGTATGCAAAGAAGAATTTTTTCCAGATCTCTGATTATACTTTCTTGCATTTATTTACTTAGTTTTTTTTTTTTTTAATAACTCTCCTTCTGTGGTCTTTATAATATAGAGGACCTGCCTTGAGTTCAGGGGAGGGCAGAATACAAGCAAAGAACAAGACACAGACCTTGTCTTTGAAGTAGCTTTAGAAAGTTTATTTTAAAATTCTAATATGTGCATTGATTTTACTTTGTGTTTTAATATATTTTACAAAAATAATAGTGGAATTCAGGGTAGAATTATTTGTTATTTCTTCTCACAGTTTTATCTTTATCTCAACACTTCAGCATCACTCATCATTTTTATGCATTATAAAGAACTGATGTGAGCAAAGTAATTAATACAACTCCATGCTCTCCTTTATAAATGAGCATTATTTAATTAGTGCTTGCTAACTAAAAACATTTATAAACATAAATAAATTTTCCAAAAGCTTCCTATTGCTGAGGAGAGGCCAGGGAGTTCAGGCAATTATTTTCTGGGTCATGCACTGTGAAAGATTATGTTGCCCTCCCAGGTATTTTAACAATTTCCTGAGTGGTGAACTATAATACTGAATGAAGTATGCCTAGAGATTAATAGTGTGGGTTTGCCTTTATTGCTGTTGTTATTTTCCCTGCTGGATAGAAACTAAATATCATCTTCCCAGGTGACATATAGGTCCCAGCCAGGCAATGCCCATTAAGTCTTAGATGTAACTTCTAAATTTCATGGACATATTTGGCACAAGTTAAAATAATGTGAAAAATTGAATTACCTTATTTACCTGAATAAAATGGATTAAGAGGCTCTGCCACAATTACCTTGTGACTACATCTCTTCTCATTCAAATAATTTCTAAGAAATTCTCCTAAAGTGTCATTTGAGATTTAATGTAGTTCTGGAATACAGACATTATGATTGTTTCTCCAAGTAAAATGGGGACATCAGAGCAAAATTATTTTAAAACCACTACCAAGGTTTAGATATGCTACCTTTTAGATTAATTTAAAAATTATAATACAGTAATATAATTTAGATTCAAAGTCTGGAAAGAAACAATTTCAAAGTCACTGTTTTTTACCCCTTGAAACATCAAGAGGGAATTATGACTAAGAAGGAAGAAACTGATATCCTGTTTCTCAAAGTTTCTAGACCGTATTGTTTTGATTAAATTGATGATAGGTATCTTAAAGAACAATACTGCATTACAGTCTTTATACATATGTTTTAACAAACAATTGTCCTTTAATATTCAGTATCTCGGGGTCACTTTCATCCTCTCCAATCATGGTAAATATATAAAAACCAATCATCGGGGCTTCCCTGGTGGCGCAGTGGTTGAGAATCCGCCTGCCGATGCAGGAGACACGGGTTCGTGCCCTGGTCCGGGAAGATCCCACATGCCGCGGAGCGGCTAAGCCCGTGAGCCATGGCCGCCAGGCCTGCGCGTCCGGAGCCTGTGCTCCGCAACGGGAGAGGCCACAACAGTGAGAGGCCCGCATAGCATACCGCAAAAAAAAAAACCAATCATCTTCTTTTTCAAATATTTTCTTTATGAGGTTTTAATTTCCATTTGATACTGGCTGGTATTACTGCTGAATATACATGAAGATAATTTACTCACTCATGTGACCTCTTCAGCAAGCTAACCCCAATTGCTGCCATTGTTATCAAGTCTATTACAGAAGGCCAAAGTGTTCATCTCACCAGACACAGTTTTAAGAAAATAGACCCCTTCAGGTGTCTTTGAAAAACTTGAAAGAAATCTATACATGCAATTCTGCATCTTAGTTTTGGCTCACAGCTAAAGGTAGCACCATTGTTGTTAAACTGATTAAGGTAGTCTGGGTTGCAGCAAAGGACAAGAAGCCAAACAGCAGAAAGTCCTTTGAAATTTAACCTAGTTCTTGGTGCCCAAGGAGAAATCCCATCAAAATTTAGAGGACTGCAGTTCAAAATCCCCTTTACTTGATCTCAGTCAAAACATGTTTTAAAAATGCTGTCTTTAGAAGTATTGTATTAAATAAGAGAATTTCTCCACAGATAAGGAACAACTGAAATCACTGAAGAGAATGTAACATGATATTGTAGATTTTCTCTGTTGATTATGTTTGAATTAATGAAGTAATTTAGGATTCCATCAAGGACTTTTTTTACGGGCTTAGTTGCTCCGCGGCATGTGGGATCTTCCCGGACCAGGGCACGAACCCGTGTCTCCTGCATCGGCAGGCGGATTCTCAACCACTGCGCCACCAGGGAAGCCCTCCATCAAGGACTTTAAGAGAGAAGGCTTAGTTCATTATATTTTTAGTTTAACTGTAATAAGCAAGATCTTTTCTACATCATTTCTTTATGTCTCCATTTCCCACTTTTTTGTGTGTGTGTGTGGTACACAGGCCTCTCACTGTTGTGGCCTCTCCCGTTTTGGAGCACAGGCTCCGGACATGCAGGTTCAGTGGCCATGGCTCATGGGTCCAGCCGCTTCATGGCATGTGGGATCTTCCCGGACTGGGGCATGAACCCATGTCCCCTGCATCAGCAGGTGGACTATCAACCACCAGGGAAGTCCATTTCCCACTTATTTTATCACCACCTTAATAAGTATCCTTCCCTTTGGGTTGTTTTGTTAATATCAATTTAAAATCACAATTACTGACATTAAGCTATATAGTTCCTTCAGTGATGTTTTTCATTTTCATTCAGCCCTTAGTTTTAAATTATGTTCATGGAGTTTTGTGAGCATTCAGATTCATACAACTACATGGTTCTGCATAATAGAAACCAACATTGCCACCTAGTCAACCATAAACAACTGCTCCAGATGTCTTTGCATATGTACAACTTATGAAGCTATGTGGACATTTCTTCATGATATTATATAAGAGTAAGGTTACTAGAGTACATCAAATATAGATATTCCCAAATTACTCTCCTTAATGACTATATTCATATAGTCTCTGTTAAATATATATGCCAACATAAGACTGAGCTTTTTAGTGGACCTGAAATTGATAGGATTTAAATAAAATGATAAATAATATATTAAATATCTTCATTTATAAACTAGTTGCTGGCTTAAAGATATCACATGGCAACATACTAATGTTGAAACTCAAGTGAACTTTATTTAATATGTTCATTATATATATATTTGATAAAATACACACATTCATTTCAAATGCATGAAAAGTCAGAAAAAATAAAAATTTTACATGTGAAATTTGATGGAAAGACCTACTTGGGAGTACATATACATATATGTGTGTGAATATATATATATATATATATATATATATATATATTCTCTAGCAAAGTTTTTATGTATGCATGTGTATTTATTTTATTTTAACTTTTTATATTTGTGTATATATATATATATATATATATGTTTCAAGGTGACTGTTTCCATCAAATTTCATTTATAAAATAAGACATTTCTTGAAACTACCAATCATTGAAATAAATATGCTTTTAAGCTAAAAATAAAAAACAAATATTTCTGTAAATTAATTGGACATAATTATTAAAAACTTTGCCAGAGTAAAAAGATGTTATACACAAAATTCAGAAATAACTCTATAGAAACAATGTGGAGTACTTTTACTATAATTGCAAATACATTTTTTAAAATTGAGGTATATTTGGTTTACAGTGTTGTTAGTTTCTGGCATACAGCAAAATGATTTATATATTTATATGAATCTTTTTCATATTCTTTTCCATTATAAGATATTGAATATATTTCCCTGTGCTATAGAGTAGGACTTTGTTGTTTATTTTATATACAATAGTTTGTATCTGCTAATCTTAAACTCCTAATTTATCCCTCCCCCACATCCTTGCCTCTTTGGTAACCATACATTTGTTTTCTATGTCTTTGATTCTGTTTCTGTTTTGTAAACTAGTACATTTGTATCATATTTTAGATTCCACATATAAGTGATATCATATGAAAATTGTCTTTCCCTTCTGATTTACTTCATTTAATGTGATAATTTCTAGGCCCATCCATGTTATATATCATTTTTATCCATCCATATATATATATGGAGATATATATATGGATATATATATATACCACATATTCTTTATTCATTCATCTCTTGATGGACATTTAGGTTGCTTCAATGTCTTGACTATTGTAAATAATGTTGCCATGATATTGAGGTGCATGTGTCTTTTTGAAGTATGGTTTCCTCAGTATATGTATGCTCAGGAGTGGGATTGCTGTATCATATGATAAGTCTATTTTTTTAATAAGTCTAGTTTTTTAAGGAACCTCCACACTATTTTCCATATTGGTTAGAATTGCAAATACATATAATATCCAGAGGGACACTGGTAGGAAATTAATAGAACTATGAAAAATGATGATTTTTGATTAACAAAAATGTCTTTTCTTTCTCAATCCTTCTTTGAATTGTTCAAATGTAAATGTAAGCAAAATTTATTTCTATAGTGATTTTGTTTTAAACTGGCAAATGTAATATGAAAAACAGAAAATAATTCAAGTCCTACATTTATTAAATTTTTCTTTGTAAATAGGCTGAGTGTAATATATCAACTTAAGAATGCTCCCTGGGTTATTTTCTAGTGGATTTATAGTACCAAGGATAGATTGATCAAATGCATAAACTAATAAAGTTATTTTAAAAGAAAGCCTTTAATTCAGATTTGTCGCATGATAAAGTTCCAGGCAGAAAGATTAAGAATTGTTCCATTATATGATTTTAAAAGATAATTTATAGAATAATTCAAATGATAGGAAACTAAGAATAAATATTAAAGTAAAAAGAAATACTTTCTGACCTTAATTTTCTACAAGATCTTTAAATGTCAAAATAATTATTTTTTCAGTAATAATATCATGTTATAGAATATTGAAAGAAGCAAACACTCAAACAAAATCACTCATAAAACCACTACACAAACAAAATTACTGTAACAGGGTGATTAGTGGGTATAATATGATCCACTGAGCTATTTCACTATTCTTGGACATTTGGATTTTTTTCTACATATTTGCAATTACAAAAAACGTAAATCAAAATGTCTTCTTTATTTAAAGTATGCTTTTTCCATGTCACATTGTATAAATTATTATTAAATTTCAATTTATTGTACAAAACAGTTGTCTCAGTATGTTTCAGATGTTATAACTAAATGCCATATGCTGGTGGCTTATAAACAACAACAACAAAAATTTGTTACTCTTCTGGATGCTAGGAACTCCAAGATCAAGGTGCCAACAGATTCAATATCTGGTGAAGTCTTATTTCCTTGTTTATAGACAGCGGTCCTCTTGTTGTAACTTCATATGGCAGTCTCATTTATAAGGGCACTAATCATATTCATGAGGGTTCCACCTTATTACCTAATCACTTCCTAAAAGTTTCATTTCCTAATACCATCACTTTGGGGATTAGGTTACAATATACAAATTTTGAGAAGACACAAGCATTGAGTCTAAATGGTATAAATTATTTAAGGTTTTAAGTTATATTACCAACAAATTTTCAAACAAAATTATTTGTATTTACAATATTAATAGAAATATACATGTAAAGTATGTTCTATTACTTTTTTCCAAAACTGAATATTTAGTTTAAAAGCTACAATAAGGGCTTCCCTGGTGGCGCAGTGGTTGAGAGTCCGCCTGCCGATGCAGGGGTCACGGGTTCGTGCCCTGGTCCGGGAGGATCCCACGTGCCGCGGAGCAACTAAGCCCGTGAGCCATGGCCGCTGGGCCTGCGCGTCCGGAGCCTGTGCCCCGCAACGGGAGAGGCCACAGCAGTGAGAGGCCCGCATACCACAAAAAAAATAAATAAATAAATAAATAAAAATAAAAGCTACAATAAGCTACACTTGTACATATTTACTTTACAGCCACAATATTTTTACCAATTATATTGTTTATTTTAGCCATAGTTTGTCTAGTAATTTTTATTACTGTTCTTTGATTATTTTTTGTCTTATAGTTAAATTACTACTCTATTTTGTAATAAATTACTATCTAATTATGTAAAAATAATACAAAATATAACAATCTTTCACATTTCATAGTTCAGCTGTAACCTATTTTATTCTGAAAACATATTAATGTCAGTGTTTTTATATTTAAAACATAATTATGGTATATTTGCTTATGAAAACATTTATTATAATAATATTCACCCTACATAAATAAAGAAGATATATTATTTCTATAGTTTTCCACCAATAATATCTCCATCACCAATGTGACATCTGGCTTGAAATAAAACATTTTATGTTACCTTCACAGCTCGAAATAAATGTTTAAGAATCGTGTGACGTCTGATCATACACAATTTCTTTCATATGATTAAAAAATCGAGGTAAAAGCACTCCTTTCACTGTAACCATATATACAAATATGCCTTATTTGTATTCCCTTGCTTACATCAAATTAATTTTAAGAGTACAGGCAAACATAGTGAAGGGAGAGAGAAGTAGGTACCTTAAGCTGCAAATAGCTTTTAATGTGCAGAAAATACCTGAAATCTCTAATCAAAATTTGTTGTTCATCCAGATTCATAACTTTTCTTTCTTAAAACTATTGTTTTTTAAAAATAACTAAATGACCATTTATTCAACAAATATGTATTGCATATCTACTATATGAGAGGTACAACAAAGAGGAAAGACAAGTAGTGTTTCTCATAGAATTTACATCTTAATGAGAGATATAAAATAAATTAATTATAGAAAGTGAAGTGATAGTGAAGTGGTGTGTATGCAGCAAGGAGTTACAGAGAACAATTTTATATAATGTGTTTACTGAAGGCCTATCTAAGGAGATGACATTTGAACAAGCTTTTGTAAAGTTTATAATTTAGAATATTACTTAAACAATTATTAAATTTTTAAAAGTAACCTAAACTCAAACGCAGTTAATGAGAGAAAAAAAAAAGGACAGGCGAGCATTACTGGATACAACACATAGGGGATTTAAAGTAAAAAATCACTAAAGATTTGAGGAGAGAGTATTTAATACAAGTGACTGGTAGCAGCACAAAGCACTTAGTTGATGAGTTGTCAGAATTGTCACATACAGTTTTATGCAAATAATGATGTTTATGTAAAGCACAGTGCTAAAGGGTGTCATCCATAATGTGGTTGGCATCTTGATCATAGATAACATATGCCATAGTCTTTTCAGAGAATCTCTGGGGCAGCAAAGTAAGGGTTGATTATAAATTTTTTTTTTTGATCAGCTCTAGAGAGTGGGAGAAAGAGAAAAAAGTCATGCAAACAGGGGTCATTCACTTCTGTTAGGTATAGAAGTCTATACCAGAAATCATGAAGTTCCTCCACTTACCAATCATGACAGAGAAAAACATTTTCAGGTATCTATTATGACCTACTTTAGTGTATTTGTTTTATTATTACAGAAAGAATGGTCTCTTCAGGGTGTTTATAATCACACATCGTCTGTTCCCTTACAGATGTTATTTCACACTATATTATAAAAATAAACATATAAACATTTTTCAAGCCTTGTTCATTTTAAATAAAATAAAAAAGCCTCATAAATTCTGCCTGAATAACTCATCCAGCTGTTGCCCTTTACACACTTTTCTGGAAAGAATAGGATTAACTCCCAATATCATCTTCCTTATCTTCTAATACTTCTCCAATGTCTTATGTCTACATTGACTAACTTCTAGAAGAGAAATATTATTTTAGAAAATTTAACTGACCATCATATTCTGTTAGCAAACTTTCCTTCTACCAATATTAAAAGTAGCCAAAGTGTTAGATGCCTATTTTCTTGTTCTATTGACCTTAAGCTAATTGAGAAATGAATCTTACACAACTTAGTGCTTCTACTACTGAACCAAGAATATACATATAAGCGGAGACACATAAATATTTTGGGGATGATATTGCTTGAATAAATGAATGAATTAGTGCTAATTGGCTAAATGTTAGCTATATAAATTAACTTTGTGTTTTATATTAAAGACTATCTTGATTCTTGGATACAGGATAAAGGATTTAGGGGTGTCTACAACTTTCTGAAATATAGTTGACATACAATATTATATTACTTTCAGGTGTACCTCTAGTGATTTAACATTTGCATATGTTATGAACTGGTTACCATGATAAGTGTAGTAGCCTTCTGTCTCTATACAAAGTTATTACAATAAAGTTGATGATATTCCTCATTCAGTATATTACAGCCTCATGGCTAATCTATAGCTAGAAGTTTATACCTCTTAATCCTTTTACTTATTTTATCCCCACCACAATCCACTCTGGAAAATACTCTTTCTGCTCTATATCTAAGAGATTGTTTTCATTTTGTATTATTTGCTGTGTTTTAGATTCCACATATAAGTGAGGTCATAACACAATTGTCTTTTCTCTTCAACTTATTTCACTTAGCATAATATCTTCTAGAAACATCCATGTTGTCACACCATATCTTTATTATTCATTCATCTATCAATGGAAACTTAAGTTGCTCATATATCTTGGTTTTTTTTTTTTATCTTGGTTATTGTAAAAATATTGCAATGTTCAATGCTATGTTGAATAAAAGTGACAACAGTGGGCATCCTTGTCTTGTTCTTAATCTCAGATAAAATGCTTTCTGCTTTTCAACGTAAAGTATGATGCTGGCTATGTGTTTGTTATTTATGACCTTTATTTGTTTGAGTTATGTTTCCTCTATGCCCACTGTGTTGAAAGTTTTTATCATTAATATATGTTGACTTTTGTCAAGAGCTTTTTATGCATCTATTGAGATAATCATATGTTTTTAAAATTTTTTATTATTTTAATTTTTTAACATCTTTATTGGAGTATAATTGTTTTACAATGGTGTGTTAGTTTCTGCTTTACAACAAAGTGAATCAGTTGTACATATACATATGTTCAAATATGTCTTCCCTCTTGTGTCTCCCTCCCTCACACCATCCCTATCCCTCCCCTCTAGGTGGTCACAAATCACCAAGCAGATCTCTCTGTGCCATGCAGCTGCTTCCCACTAGCTATCCACCCTACGATTGGTAGTGTATATATATCCATTACACACTCTCACTTCATCACATCTTACCCTTCCCCCTCCCTATATCCTCAAGTCCATGCTCTAGTAGGTCTGTGTTTTATTCCCATCCTACTCCTAGTCTTTTCATGACATTTTTTTTCTTAGATTCCATATATATGTATTAGCATATGGTATTTGTTTTTCTCCTTCTGACTTACTTGACTCTGTATGACACATTCCAAGTGCATCTACCTCACTACAAATAATTCTGTTTTGTGTCTTTTTATGGCTGAGTAACATTCCATTGTATATATGTGCCACATCTTCTTTATCCAATCATCTGTTGATGGACACTTAGGTTGCTTCCATGTCCTGGCTATTGTAAATAGTGCTGCAATGAACATAGTGCTATATGACTCTTTTTGAATTATGGTTTTCTCAGGGTATATGCCCAGTAGTGGGATTGCTGGCTCATATGGTAGTTCTATTTGTAGTTTTTTAAGGAACCTCCATACTGTTCTCCATAGTGGCTGTATCAATTTACTTTCCCACCAGCAGTGCAAGAGGGTTCCCTTTTCTCCACACCCTCTCCAGGATATATTGTTTCTAGATTTTTTGATGACGGCCATTCTGACCGGTATAACATGATATCTCATTGTAGTTTTGATTTGCATTTCTCTAATGATTAATGATGTTGAGAATTCTTTCATGTGTTTGTTGGCAATCTGTTTATCTTCTTTAGAGAAATGTCTATTTAGGTCTTCTGCCCATTACTGAATTGGGTTGTTGGTTTTCTTGTTATTGAGCTGCCTGAGTTGCTTATAAATTTTGGAGATTAATCCTTTGTCAGTTGCTTCATTTGCAAATATTTTCTCCCATGCTGAGGGTTGGCTTTTGGTCTTCTTTATGGTATCCTTTGTTGTGCAGAGGTTTTAAGTTTCATTAGGTCCCATTTGTTTATTTTTATTTTATTTCCATTTCTCTAGGAGGTGGGTCAAAAAGGATCTTGCTGTGATTTATGCCATAGAGTGTTCTGCCTATGTTTTCCTCTAAGAGTTTGATAGTGTCTGCCCTTACATTTAGGTCTTTAACCCATTTTGAGTTTATTTTTGTGTATGGTGTTAGGGAGTGTTCTAATTTCATACTTTTACATGTACCTGTCCAGTTTTCCCAGAACCACTTATTGAAGAGTCTGTCTTTTCTCCACTCTATATTCTTGCCTCCTTTGTCAAATATAAGGTGACCATATGTGTGTGGGTTTATCTCTGGGCTTTCGATCCTGTTCCATTGATCTATATTTCTGTTTTTGTGCCAGTATCATACTTTCTTGATTACTGTAGCTTTGTAGTATAGTCTGAAGTCAGGGAGCCTGATTCCTCCAGCTCCCTTTTTCGTTCTCAAGATTGCTTTGGCTATTCTGGGTCTTTTGTGTTTCCATACAAATTGTGAAATTTTTTGATCTAGTTCTGTAAATAATGCCAGTGGTAGTTTGATACAGATTGCAATGAATCTGTAGATCGCTTTGAGTAGTAGACTCATTTTCACAATGTTACTTTTTCCAGACCAAGAACATGGTATATCTCTCCATCTCTTTCTATCATCTTTAATTTCTTTTATTAGTGTCTTATAATTTTCTGCATACAGGTCTTTTGTCTCCTTAGGTAGGTTTATTCCTAGATATATTATTCTTTTTGTTGCAATGGTAAATGGGAATGTGTTCTTAATTTCACTCTCAGAATTTTCATCATTAGTGTATAAAAATGCCAGAGATTTCTGTGCATTAATTTTGTATCCTGCTACTTTACCAAATTCATTGATTAGCTCAAGTAGTTTTCTAGTAGCATCCTTAGGATTCTGTATGTATAGTATCATGTCATCTGCAAACAGTGACAGCTTTACTTCTTCTTTTCTGATTTGGATTCCTTTTATTTTCTTTTTCTTTTCTGATTGCTGTGGCTAGGACTTCCAAAACTGTGTTGAATAAGAGTGGTGAGAGTGGGCAACCTTGTCTTGTTCCTGATCTTAGTGGAAATGGTTTCAGTTTTTCACCATTTAGAACGATGCTGGCTGTGGGTTTGTCATATATGGCCTTTATTATGTTGAGGAAAGTTCCCTCTATGCCTACTTTCTGCAGGGTTTTTATCATAATTGGGTGTTGAATTTTGTCAAAAACTTTCTCTACATCTATTGAGATGATCATATGGTTTTTCTCTTTTAGTTTTTTGATATGGTGTATCACGTTGATTGATGTGCGTATAATGAAGAATCCTTGCATTCCTGGAATATACCCCACGTGATCATGGTGTAGGATCGTTTTAATGTGCTGTTGGATTCTGTTTGCTAGTATTTTGTTGAGGATTTTTGCATCTATGTTTGTCAGTGATATTGACCTGTAGTTTTCTTTCTTTGTGACATCTTTGTCTGCTTTTGGTATCAGGTTTATGGTGACCTCATAGAATGAGTTTGGGAGTGTTCCTCCCTCTGCTATCTTTTGGAAGAGTTTGAGAAGGATAGGTGTTAGCTCTTCTCTAAATGTTTGATAGAATTCCCCTGTGAAGCCATCTGGTCCTGGGCTTTTGTTTTTTGGAAGATTTTAAATCCAGTTACAATTTTAGTGCTTGTGACTGGTCTGTTCATATTTTCTATTTCTTTCTGGTTCAGGCTGGCAGGTTTTGCATTTCGAAGAATTTGTCCATTTCTTCTAGCCTGTCCATTTTACTGGCATACAGTTGCTTGTAATAATCTCTAACAATCTTTTGTATTTCTGCAGTGTCAGTTGTTACTTCTCCTTTTTTATTTCTAATTCTATTGATTTGAGTCTTCTCCCTTTTTTTCTTGATGAGTCTGGCTAATGGTTTATCAATTTTGTTTATCTTCTCAAGGAACCAGCTTTTAGTTTTATTGATCTTTACTATAATTTCCTTCATTTATTTCTGATCTGATCTTTATGATTTCTTTCCTTCTGCTAATTTTTTTTTGTTGTTGTTGTCCTTCTTTTTCTAACTTCTTTAGGTGCAAAGTTAGGTTGTTTATTCGAGAGGTTTCCTGTTTCTTAAGGTAGGTTTGTATTGCTATAAACTTCCCTCTTAGAACTGCTTTTGCTGCATCTCATAGGTTTTGCGTCTTCGTGTCTCCATTGTGATTTGTTTCTAAGAATTTTTGATTTCCTCCTTGATTTCTTCAGTGAATACTTATTACTTCATTATTAAGTAGTGTATTGTTTAGCCTCCATGTGTTTGTATTTTTTACAGATCTTTTCCTGTAATTGATATCTAGTCTCATAGCGTTGTGGTTGGAAAAGATACTTGATACCATTGGAATTTTCTTAAATTTACCAAGGCTAAATTTGTGACCCAAGATATGATCTGTCCTGGAGAATGTTCCATGAGCACTTGAGAAAAATGTGTATTCTGTTGTTTTTGGATGGAAGGTCCTATAAATATCAATTAAGTCCATCTTGTGTAATGTATCATTTAAAGCTTGTGTTTCCTTATTTATTTTTATTTTGGATTATCTGTCCATTGCTGAAAGTGGGGTGTTAAAGTCCCCTACTATGATTGTGTTACTGTTGATTTCCCCTTTTATGGCTGTTAGTATTTGCCTTATGTATTGAGATGCTCCTATGTTGGGTGCATAAATATTTATAATTGTTATATCTTCTTCATGGATCGATCCCTTGATCATTATTTAATGTCCTTCATTGTCTCTTTTAATAGTCTTTACTGTAAAGTCTATTTTCTCTGATACGAGAACTGCTACTCCAGCTTTCTTCTGATTTCTATTTGCATGGAATATTTTTTTCCATCCCCTCACTTTCAGTCTGTATGTGTCCCTAGGTCTGAAGTGGGTCTCTTGTAGACAGCTTATATATGGGTCTTGTTTTTGTATCTATTCAGCCAGCCAGTGCCTTTTGGTGGGAGCATTTAATCCCTTTACTTTTAAGGTAATTATCAATATGTATGTTCTTATTCCCATTGTCTTAATTGTTTTGGGTTTGTTCTTGTAGGTCTTTTCCTTCTCTTGTGTTTCTTGGTTAGAGAAGTTCCTTTAGCGTCTGTTGTAAAGCTGGTTTGGTGTTGTTGAACTCTCTCAGCTTTTGCTTCTCTGTAAAGCTTTTAATTTCTCCATCAAATCTGAATGAGATACTTGCTGGATAGAGTAATCTTGGTTGTAGGTTTTTCTCCTTCATCACTTTAAATATGTCCTGCCACTCCCTTCTGGCTTGCAGAGTTTCTGCTGAAAGATCAGATGTTAACCTTATGGGGATTCCCTTGTGTGTTATTTGTTGTTTTTCCCTTGCTGCTTTTAATATGTTTTCTTTGTATTTAATTTTAGATAGTTTGATTAATATGTGTCTTGGTGTGTTCCTCCTTGGATTTATCCTTTATGGGACTCTGTGTGCTTCCTGGAGTTGATTGACTATTTCCTTTCCTATATTAGGGAAGTTTTCAACTATAATCTCTTCAAATATTTTCTCAGTCCCTTTCTTTTACTCTTCATCTTCTGCAACCCCTATAATTCGAATGTTGGTGTGTTTAATGTTGTCCCAGGAGTCTCTGAGACTGTCCTCAGTTCTTTTCATCCTTTCTTCTGCTCTGCAGTAGTTATTTCCACTATTTTATCTTCCAGGTCACTTATCCGTTCTTCTGCCTCAGTTATTCTACTATTGATCCCATCTAGAGTATTTTTAATTTCATTTATTTTATTGCTCATCATTGCTTGCTTCCTCTTTATTTCTTCTACGTCCTTGTTAAATGTTTGTCTATTCTATTTCTAAGATTTTGGATTATCTTTACTATCATTATTCTGAATTCTTTTTCAGGTAGACTGCCTATTTCCTCTTCATTTGTTAGGTCTATTGGGTTTTTACCTTGCTTCTTCATCCATTGTATGTTTTTCTGTCTTTTCATTTTGCTTACTGTTTATGGGGACTCTTTTTTGCAGTCTGCAGTTTCATAGTTCCTGCTGTTTTTGGTGTCAGTCCCTAGTTGCTAAGGTTGGTTCAGTGGGTTGAGTAGTATTCCTGGTTGTGGAGACTGGTGCCTGTGTTCTGGTGGATGAGACTGGATGTTGTCTTTCTTGTAGGCTGGTCCACGTCTGGTGGTGTGTTGTGGGATGTCAGTAGCCTTATTATGATTTTAGGCAGCCTCTCTGCTAATGGATGGTGTTGAAGTCCTGCTTGCTATTAGTTGGGCACAGGGTGTCGACCACTGTACGATGCTGGTCACTGAGTGAAGCTGGGTATTGGGGTTGAGATGGAGTTCTCTTGGAGATTTTCGCCATTTGATATTACATGGAGCTCTGAGGTCTCTTGTCAACCAGTGTTGTGAAGTTGGTTCTACCACCTCAGACACACAGACCTGAGATCTTGCTGGAGCACCAAGAGCCTTTAATCCACACAGTTCAGAATAAAAGGAAGAAAAAATCGAAAAGAAAGAAAGAAAGGAAGAAATGAAGGAAGGAAGGAAGGAAGAAAGGAAGGAAGGAAGGAAGGAAGAAAGTAATGAAGGAAGGAAGGAAGAAAGGAAGGAAGAAAGAAAGGAAGAAAGAAGGGAAGAAAGGAAGAAAGAAGATAAAATAAAATAGGATAAAATAATGTTATTAAAATAAAAAATAATTATTAAGAAGAAAAATTTTATTAAAAAGAATGGTTCAGTCAGAACCCTATGACAAATGGTGAAAGCAAAGCTATATAGACAAAGTCTCACACAGCAGCACACACATACACATTCACAAAAAGAGAAAAAGGGGAAAATAGTATATCTTGTTCCCAAAGTCCACCTCCTCAACTTGGGATGATTCACTGTCTATTCAGGTATTCCATAGATGCAGGGCACTTCAAGTTGATTGTGGAGCTTTAATCCACTACTTCTGAAGCTGCTGGGAGAGACCTCCCCCTCTTCTCTTTGTTCCCACAGTTCCTGGGGTTCAGCTTTTGACTTGCCCCCGCCTCTGCTCGTAAGTCTTCTGAGGGCGTGTGCTCTTCAGTAAGACAGGAAGGGGTTAAATGAGCAGCTGATTCGGGGGCTCTGGCACAGGCCATGGGGAGGGAGGCGCATGGATGTGGGGCTAGCCTGCACCAGCAGAGGCCAGCGTGATTTTGTACCAACTGAGGCTTGCAGTGCATTCTCCCAGGAAAGTTGTCCTTGGCTCCTGGGACCTCGGCAGTGGTGGGCTGCAGAGTCTTCCTGGATGGGAGGTGTGTAGAGTGACTTGAGCTTGCACACAGGCCTCTTGGTGGCAGCAGCAGCAGCCCTAGCATCCCATGCCCATTTCTGGTGTCCTTACTGACAGCCACGGCTTGCACCCATTTCTGGAAATCCTTTACGTGGTGCGCTTAATCCCCCTCCTCTCACACCAGGAATCAAATAGGCAAGAAAAAGTCTCTTGTCTCTTTGGCAGCTCTGCACCTATCTCTGGAGCTCCTTTAAGCAGTGTACTTAAAACCCTCTCCTCATGCACCAGGAAGCAAGGAGGGAACAAAAGGTCTCTTGCCTCTTCAGCAGTCCAGACTTCTCCCGGACTCCCACCTGCCTAGCCGTGGTGCACTAACCCCTTCAGTCTGTCTTCACGCCGCCAAGCCCAGTCCTCTCCCTGGGATCTGACTGAAGCTTGAGTCTCAGCTCCCAGCCTCCTCCCTTCCTGGTGGGTGAGCAGACAAGCTTCTTGGGATGGTGAGTGCCAGTCAGCACCGATCCTCTGTGTGGGAATCTCTCTGCTTTGCCCTCTGCACTCCTGTTACTATGCTCTCTTCCATGGCCCTGAGGCTTCACCCTCTGACCCCTGCATCTCCACCCACAAAGGGGATTCTAATGTGTGGGGACCTTTCCTCCTTCACAGCTCCCTCCCACAGGTGCAGATCCCATCCCTATTCTTTTGTCTCTGTTTATTCTTTTTTTTTCCCTATCCAGGTACATGTGGTGTTTCTTGCCTTTTGGGAGGTCCGAGGTCTTCTGCCAGCATTAAGTGGGTGTTCTATAGGAGCAGTTCCATGTGTAGATGTATTTCTGATGTATCTGTGAGGAGGAAGGTGATTTCCGTGTCTTACTCTTCTGCCATCTTCTCCTCACCACTCAATCATATGATTTTTATTCTTCAATTTGTTCATGGGCTGTATCATGTTGACGGATTTGTGTATATCAAACCATCTTTGCATACTTGGGATAAATCCCACTAACTGATTATGGTGTATGATCTTTTTAATGTATTGTTGAAATCAGTTTGCTAATTTTTTTCAGGATTTTTGTATCTGTTTTCATCAGTGATATTGTATTGTAGTGTGTGTGTGTGTGTGTGTGTGTGTGTGTGTGTGTGTATGTGGTGTCTGTGTCCTGTTTTGGTATCAGGGTGATACTAGTCTCATAGAAGGAGTTCAGAAATATTCCCTCCTCTTCAGTTTTTTTGGAATAGTTTGAGACAGATAGGTGTTAACTCTTTACATTTTTGTAGAATTTTCCCATGAAAACATCTGGCTCTGAACTTTTGTTTGTTTGGAGTATTAAAATTATTGATTCAATTTCATTACTGGTAATTGGTCTGTTTCTATTTTCTATTCCTTCTGGATTCAATCTAGGAAAATTTTACATTCTAGTAATTTATCCATTAATTTTAGGTTGTCCATTTTATTTGCATTTAATTGTTCATAGTAATCTCTTATGATTCTTTGTATTTTTGTGGTGTTCTTCATAACATAACACAACCTGTTTCACTTCTCATTTTATTTATTGGTCCTGCTCTCTTTTTTTGATGAGTCTGGCTAAAGGGTTATCAACTTTATTTCTCTTTATAAAAAAAACAGCTCTTAATTTCATTGATCTTTTCTATTGCTCTTTAAGCCTCTTATTTTTTCTGCACTGATCTTTATTATTTCTTTCCTTCTAGTAACTTTGGGTTTTGTTTTCTCCAGTTCTTCTAGGTTTAATGTCATTTGTTTATTTGAGATTTTTCTTATTTCTTGAGGGGCTTGTGTCACTATAAATTTCCCTCTTAGGACTGCTTTTGCTGTGAAACAGATAGATTGTGGATCTTTGTCTTTTCATTTTCATTTGCCTGCAGGTTTAAAAATATTCTTCATTCATTTTTACAGTGACTCATTTGTTGTTTAGTATCTTGTTTCTTAGCTTCCATTTGTTGGTTTTTTTGGATTTTTTTTTCCTATAGTTAATTTCTAGTCTTACAACCTTGTGGTCAGAGTAAATGCTTGATCTGATTTCAGTCTTCTTACATTTATTAAAACTTGTTTTGTGGCATAGCACATGATCTGTCCTGGAGAATGTTCCAAGTTCACTTGAAAATAATGTATTCTGCTACTTTTGGATAAAATGTTATATTGGGTTGTCCAAAAAGTTTATTTGGGGCCAAAAAGTATATATATATATATATATATATATATATATATATATATATATAGATAGATAGATAGATAGATAGATATAGATATAGATATAGATATCCATCTGGTCTAGGGTTATTTAAGGCTAATATTTACTTATTGATTTTCTCTCTTGATAATTTGTCCATGATGTACATGTGATGTTAAGTCCCCTACTATTGTTGTGCTACTGTCAACTTTTTCTCTTTGTGTGTGTTAATATTTGCTTTATGTATTTAAGTGCTCCTGTGTTGAATGCATATATATTTACAATGATTATATCTTTTTGTTAAATTGATCCTTTTATCATTATGAAATGTCATTCTTTGTCTCTTATTACAGTCTTTGTCTTAAAGTCTAATTTGGTATAAGTATGGGTATCTCAGCTTTCTTTTCATTGTTATTTACATGGAATACGTTTTCTAGCCTTTCATTTTCAAATTGTGTGTGTTTAGCTCTGAAGTATATATGAAGTATATATATGAAGTACATACATGCAGTATATAGATGGGTCTTGTTTTTATCCATTCAGCCACTCCATGTCTTTTGACTAAAGCACTTACTCATTTACATTTAAAGTAATTATTGATGGGAGTCAAGGTGATGGAGGAGTAAGAGGACATGGAATTCATCTCTCCTCACAAATGCACCAGGAATACATCTGCAAATGGAACAATTCTCACAGAGCACTGCCTGAACACTGGCAGAGGACCTTGGACACCTGAAAAGCCAAGAAATAAGCACGCATAACTGTGTAGAATGAAAGAAAGAAGAAGGGAAAAGGAAGAGGAGAGGAAGTAGGACATGACCTGTGCCCCTTGGGGGGAGTTGAAGGAGAGGAGACGTTCCCAGATCTATGGACGCCCCCTCACCAGTGGGGAGATCAGCTGGGACAGAAGGAGAGCTTCAGGGGCTATTGGAGGATAGTGCAGCAACTGGTCTATGGCAGATAGGACACAGTGAAACCTACATAGATGGTCCATGTCACAGCCCTGTATGACCCAACCTTATACATGTGTCCACCATTGTGGTGGGGGCTAGGTGTTGGAAAATGGAGTTTGGAGAGCAAACCCAGGGAGAGGACTGCTGTTGGCTTCAAGGAAACAGCCTGAGAGGATTGGAGTGTGGAAATCCACAACAGAGAATGCTTGTGGAGGAAGTGAAGCAACATTGTTGAGTGATTTGAAAGGGGAGGGGTGGGGCAGCTATTTGAGCCTCTCTCCCCACAAGCCAGTCCCTGCTTCCCTGGGCACTAGGGAGGACCCCCAGCAAAATCAGCATTCTTGTGCCCATGGCCACTGGCTTCCCCATGTGCCTTGTCACAACCAGGGTTTACTATCTCACATCCAAGCCCAAACACTAGGAAGGGTGCCCACCAGAGCTGGCTCTGTCATGCCTGCAGCCATCAGCTATTCCATGTGACTCCTCACCACCAGGACTCCCACAACCCTGACTGCCACACCTCCATGGCCCCTTCTTGCCAGGGAAGACTCGTGTGTCCAGGGCAGTCTGGGGAGCAGACTGGTGTGGGTGACACACGTGCAGAGGTGGGACTGAAACCACACCTAAGCCCCCAGGGGCTGCGCAAATAAAGAAGAAATTCTTAAGTATCTCCACACAGCTGTGCAAACTGTGAATTGACATGCTGTGGTCAGCTTTGTAAACTCAGTGCCTACAGGACATCCGAATGGACGAGTGCTCCTGCAACCAAGACTGATCTAGCTTTAGCAGCTGTAGGCTTTGTGGAGATGTACACATGGAGGATGGAACAGGTCAGAGTGTCAGCTGCCCCATAGCATCCACAGCAAGTTAAGATCCATGTTTACTGCAATCCTGGGACCTGACGTCAGTTAATCTATGCTATGCCCAGGTGAAAACAATGCCTGAGAGACACCAGGACCAATGGCAGCATATTGATGGTTAAGGTGGTGCCAAGAGCTGTGCCAACAACAGTGCAATCTGAGAGCTCACACAATGGGTGAAAGGTGATACAAGAGCACACCCACATGTGAATAGCTCCAGAAAGGAATACTGATCAGCTTCTCTCCCAGTGAGAGTTCTCCAGTCCCACCTACCTCACACTGCAGATCAGAAACACGGCTAAGAATCAGATCTGGGGGCATCTACTCCAACAACTAGTAATCAGACCCCACCTCTGACAAGGCAGAGTGACAACTACAATGCAAAGGTGAGACCCTGCTCAATATTCAATGCAGGCTCTCGGCACCACAACATCAGTCACATCTCTTATAAAGGAATAAGGGTCTGCATACACTGAGGAAATAGGTAGCAGACATCTATGCTAAAAACAAACTTCACACCAAAATATACTAAACCCATGCAGGTTACACAGGGATGTTCCAACATAAAATAGCTCTCCAAGACACTCTGAGGGTATGGAATCTAGTGGAAGAATTCCCAGAGCATTTAGTCTTGAAGGTCAGAAGGGCTTGAATACAAGAGCTCAATAAGGATGGAGGAAACAGAGAATCCAATCTTGGAAGGTGCACACAAGTTCTCACATGCACTGGGACTCAGCACAAAGCAGTACCTCCATAGGAACCTGGCTACACCTACCTAAGGGCCTTGGAAGGTCCCCTGGGGAGTTGAAGGTTGACTATACCTCACTGTGAGGGAAAGGACACTGGAAATGGAGCCCTCAGGGAATATTGATCAGAGTGAACTCTCCCGGAGCTCCATATTTCAGCACCAAGACCCAGCCCAAACAAACAATGTGCAGGCTCCAGTGCTGGAAAGCCTCAGGCCAAACAACCAAGATAGGAACACAGCCCCACACATCAGAAGACAGGCTGTAAAAAGTCGTACTGAAGGACTTCCCAGTGGATAAGAATCCATGCTCCCAATGCAGGGGACCCAGGTTCAATCCTTGGTCAGGGAACTAGATCTCATTTGCATGCTGCAGCTGAGATTTTGCATGCCACAACTAAGGAGCCCGCCTGCCACAACTAGGGAGCCCACTTGCTGCAACTAATGAGCCAATGAGCTGCAGCTAAGGAGTCCACTTATTACAACTAAGATCCAGTACAACCAAATAACTAAATAAATATTTTTAAAATGTCATACTGAGCCAACAACCTCCTCAAAACTCACCCCTTGACACGGCTCTGATCATCAGAGGGAAAAGACACAACTCCACCCACCAGAGGCAGGCACCAGTCCCTCCCCACAGAAAGGCTGCAGAAGCACCTGGACCAACCTTAGTCATGGGGGCAGACACCAGAAGCAAGAGAAACTATGATTTTGCAGCCTGTGGAAAGAAGACCAGAAACACAGAAAGGTAGAAAAATGAGATAACAGAGAAATATGTTGAAAACAAAGGAACAATATAAAAACCTACAGAAAAACTAAATTAAGAGGAGATAGGCAAAATCGTGGAAAATGAATGAAGCCACAGATTGAGAAGACACAACAAATGTTTAAAAAAGAGCCAGAAATTTTAAAGAACAAACAAACAGATGAACAATACAATCACTGAAATGAAAAATACAATAGAAGGAATCAATAGCAGAATAACTGAGGCAGAAGACTGAGTAAGTGAGCTGGAAGACTGGTGGAAATCACTGCATAGAACAGAATAAAGGAAAAAGAATGAAAGAAATGAAGACAGTCTCAGAAACCTGTGGACAATATCAATTGCACCAAAATTCTCAGTATAGTGTTCCCAGAAGGAGAAAGAAAGGGTCTGAGAAAATATTTGAAGATATTATAGCCAAAAACGTCCCTAACATGAGAAAGCATACACTCACTCAAGTCCAGGAAGTGCAGAGAATCCCATAAAGGATGAACCCAAGGAGGAACATGCCAAGACACATATTAATAAAACTGACAAAAATTAAAGACAAATAAAAAAGAAATAAAAGCAACAAGGGAATAGCAACAAATAATATACAAGGGAATCCCCATAATGATATCAACTGATTTTTCAGCAGAAATTCTGCATGCCAGAAGGGAGTGGCATATATTTCAAGTGAAGAAAGAAAAACCTACAAACAAGAATACTCTATGCAGTAAGGCTCTCATTCAGAATCAATGGAGAAATCAAAAACTTTATAAACAAACCAAAGGAAACAGAATTCTGCACTACCAAACCAGCTTTACAGCAAATACTAAAAGTTCTTCTCTAGGCAGGAAAGAGACCAACAACTTAAAACAACCTTGTGCATATAAGACTGCAATATCAAAACCTCATGGTAACAGAAAACCCTAAACTAAAATAGATACACTTTCACACACACACACACACACACACACACACACACACACACAGCAACCCCACTAAAGATGGCCATCAAACCACAAGAGGATAGAAGCAAAAATGAAGAGAAGAAAAAAGTCCAACAAAAACAAACCCAAAACAATTAAGAAAATGGCAATAAGAACATATATATAGATACTTACCTTAAATGTAAATAGATTATTTTCTCCAACCAAAGGACATAGCCTGGCTGAATGGATACAAAAAAAAAAGACCTGTATACATTCTGTCAACAAGAGATACACTTCAGACCAAGGGACACATACAGACTGAAAGTGAAGAGATAGAAAAAGATATTCCATGCGAGTGGAAATCAAAAGAAAGCTAGAGTAGCAATACTCATTTCAGAAAAAAAAAAAGATTTTAAAATAAAGACTGTTACAAGAGACAAGGAAGGACACTACATAATAATCAAAGGGTCTATCCAAGGATAAGACATAACAAATGTAAATATATAGGCACCTAACATAGGAGCACCTCAATATATAAGGCAAATGCTAAGAGCCATAAAAGGGGAAATTGAAGGTAACACAAAATTAGTGGGGAATTTTAATACCCCACTTACTCCAATGGAGAGATCATCCAGACAGAAAATTATTAAGGAAACACAAGGCTTAAATGACACATTGAACCAGATAGACTTAATAGATATATATAAGACATTCCATCTGAAAGCAGCAGAATAAACTTTCTTTTCAAGTGCACATGGAACATTCTCCAGGATAGATCATATCTTGGGCCACAAATCAAGGCTTAGTAAAGTTAAGAAAGTTGAAATCATATCAAGCATCACTTCTGACCACAATGCTTTGATATTAGAAATGAATTACAGGGAAAAAAACTGTAAAAACAAACACATGGAAGCTAAACAAATGTTACTAAACAACCAATGTATCAATGAAGAAGTCAAACAGAAATCAAAGAATACCTAGAGACAATTGGCAACAAAAACATGACAATCCAAAACTGATGAGAAGTCACAGGCACATTTCAAAGAGGGAAGTTTATAGTAATAACTTATGTCAGGAAACATGAAAAACTGAAATAAACTACCTAAACTTACACCTGAAGCAACTTAGAGAAAGAAGAACAAACAAAACCTAAGGTTAGTCAAAGGAAATAAATCATAAAGATCAGAGCATAAATAAATGAAATCAAGACAAAGAAACAATAGCAAAGGTCAGTGAAACTAAAAGCTGGTTCTTTATGAATATAAACAAAATTGATAAACCTTTAGCCAGATTCATCAAGAAAAAAAGGAAGAGGACACAAATCAATAAAATTAGAAATGAAAAAGGAGAACATACACCACAGAAATACATAGGATCATAAGAGAGGACCCCAGGCAACTATACACCAATTAAATGGAAAACCTAGAAGAAATGGACAAATTCTTAGAAAGTTAAAAACTTCCAAGTCTGAACCAGGAAGAAATAGAAAATATGAAGAGACCAATCACAAGTAATGAAGTTCAAACTGTGATTAAAAAACTTCCAATAAACCAAAGTCTATAACCAAATGGTTTCACAAGCAAATGCTCTCAAACATTTAGAGAAGAGTTAAAACCTATCCTTCTCAAACTATTCCAAAAAACTTCAGAGAAAGGAACACTTTCAAGCTCATTCAATGAGGCCACCATCACCTTGATCCCAAAAGCAGACAAAGATATCACAAAATAGAAAATTACAAGCCAATATCATTGATGAACATAGATGCAAATGTCCTCAACAAAATACTAGCAAACAAAATCAAACAACACATTTAAAGGATCATATCCCATGATCAAGTAGGGTTTATCCCAGGAATGCATGTATTTGTTAATATATACAAATCAATCAATGTGATAAACCATATTAACAAACTGAAGGAGAAAAACCATATGATCATCTCAAGAGATGCAGAAAAAGCTTTCAACAAAATTCAAAATCCATTTATGATAAACACTCTCCAGAAAGTGGGCATAGATGCAACATACCTCAGCATAATAAAGGCCATATACAACAAACTCACAGTAAACATTGTTCTCAATGGTGAAAAACTGAAAGCATTTCCTCTTAGATCAAGAACAAGACAGGAGGGCTTCCCTGATGGTACAGTGACTGAGAGTCTGCCTGCTGATGCAAGGGACATGGGTTCGTGTCCCAGTCTGGGAAGATCCCACATGCCATGGAGTGGCTGGGCCCGTGAGCCATGGTTGCTGAGCCTGTGCTCCACAGCAGAAGAGGCCACAGCAGTGAGAGGCCCGTGTACTGCAAAAAAAAAAAAAAAAAGAAGAAGAAGAAGAAGAAGACAGGATGTCCATGCTCACCACTATTATCCAACATAGTTTTGGAAGTCCTAACAATGGCAATCAGAGAAGGAAAAGAAATAAAAGGAGTCCAAATTGGAAAAGTAGAAGTAAATTTATCAGTTTTCAGATGACATGATCCTATATATAGAAAATCCTAAGGATGTTACCAGAAAACTACTAGGTCTCATCAATGAATCTAGTGAAGTGGCAGGATACAAAATTAATACACAGAAATCTCTTGCATTACACTAACAACAAAAGATCAGAAAGGGAATGTAAGGAAACAATCCCACTTACCATTGCAAATGAGACAAAAGACCTGTCCTTAGAAGACTCTAAGGTGCTGATGAAAGAAATCAAAGATGACACAAACAGATGGAGAGATATACCATGTTCTTGGATTGGAAGACTCAATACTGTGAAAATGACTATACTATCCAAAGCAATCTACAGATTTAATGCAATCCCTAAAAAATTACCAACAGAATTTTTCAAAGAATTAGAACAAAAATTTTTACAATTTGTTTGGAAACACAAAAGACCCCGAATATCCAAAGCAATCTTGAAAAAAAAAAAAGGAGAAATCTGGCTCCCTGACTTCAGACTATACTACAAAGCTACAGTAATGAAAACAGTATGGCACTGGCACAAAACAGAAATGTAGATCAATGGAACAGGATAGAAGTCCAGAGATAAAACCACACACCTATGGTCACCTAAATTAAGACAAAGGAGACAAGAATATATAATGGAGAAAAGACAGTCTCTTCAATCACTGATGTTGGTAGAACTGGACAGCTACATGTAAAAAACTGAAGTTAGAACATTCTCTAACACCATGTACAAAAATAAACTCAAAATGGATTAAAGACCTAAATATATGACTGGATACTATAAAGCTCTTAGAGGAAAACAGCCAGAACACTGTCTGATATAAATTGCAGCAAGAACTTTTTTGATCCACCCATTACATTAATGAAAATTAAAACAAAAATAAACAAATGGGACCTAATTAAACTTAAAATCTTTTGCACAACAAAGAAAACCATAAACAACAAAAAAAGACAACCCACAGAATGTGAGAATATATTTGCAAATGAAGTGACTGACAAGGGATTGTTATCCAAAATATACAAACAGCTTCTGCAGCTCAATATCAAAAAAAGCAAACAACCTAATCAAAAAATAGCTAGAAGATCTAAATAAATGTTTCCCCAAAGACATACAGATGGCCTAAAACACATGAAAATATGCTCAACATCACTAATTATTAGAGAAATGAAAATAAAATTACAATGAGGTATCACCTCATACAAGTCAGAATGGCCATCATCAAAAAGTGTACAAACAATACTTGCTGGAGAGTGTGTGGAGAAAAAGGAACCCTCCTACACTGTTGGTGGGAATGCAAATTGGTATAGCCACTATGGAGAACAGTATGGAGTTCTTTGAAAGACTAAAAATAGAGCTACAATATGATCCAACCATCTCACTCCTGGGCATATACCCAGAGAAAACCATAATTCAAAATGACACATGACAATGTTTACTGCAACAATAGTTACAATAGCCAGGATATGGAAACAACCTAAATGTCCATCAACTGAGAAAGGAATAAAGAAAGTGAGGTACATATATCAATGTACAATGGAATATTACTCAGTGATAAAAACAGAATGAAATAATGCCATTTGCAGCTACATTGGATGGATTTAGAGATTGTCATACTGAGTGAAGTAAGTTAGACAGAGAAAACAAATATCTTATGATATCACTTATATGTGGAATTTTAAAAAGTGGTACAAATGAATCTATTATAAAACAGAAACAGAGTCACAGATGTAGAAAACAAACATGGTTGTGGGGGAAAGGGTGGAGGAATAAATTGGGAGATTAAGATTGACATATACACACTGCTATATATATACATAAAATAGATAACAGTTAAGAATCTACTGTACAGCACAGGGAAATCTACTCAATCCTGTCTAATGATCTATATGGGAATAGAATCTAAAAAAGAGTGGATATATGTATATGTATAACTGATTCTCTTTGCTGTACAGTAGAAACTAACAAGACATTGTAAATCAACTATAGTACAAGAAAATTAATAAAAAAATTAAAATAGGGCTTCCCTGGTGGCGCAGTGGTTGAGAATCTGCCTGCTGATGCAGGGGACACAGGGGTTCGTGCCCCGGCCCGGGAAGATCCCACATGCCGTGGAGCGGCTGGGCCCGTGAGCCATGGCCACTGAGCCTGCGTGTCTGGAGCCTGTGCTCCGCAACGGGAGAGGCCGCGACAGTGAGAAGCCCGCGTACCACAAAAAAAAAAAAAAAAAAAAAAAAAAAAAACAACCACAACCCCCCCCCAAAAAAAACCAAAAATAAATGAAAATAAATTAAATTTTTAAAAAGTAATTATTGATAGGTATGTACTTATTGCTATTTTGTTAACCATTTTCTGGATTTTTTGTAGTTCTTTTTAGTTCTTTTTGTCTTCTTTTGCTCTCTTCCTTTGTGATTAGATGACTAACTTTAGTTTTACACTAGGATTATTTTCTTTTGTGTGTGTATGTATCCATTGTAGTTTTTCCACTTCTATTTACCATGAGGTTCATGTATAACCACCTATATGTTGGTAATTGTTTTAAACTGATAATCTCTTAAATTTGAATGCATTCTATCAATCCTACATTTTTACTTCTTATCCCACGTTTAGTGTGTTTGATGTCATTTTTTCCATTTTTTTTTTTTTTTTTTTAGTATATCCTTTACCTATCTGTTGTGGGTAGAGATGATTTTACTACTTTAGCCTTTTGACATTTTTACTAGGTTTATAAGTGGTTGATCTTCCACATTTACTGTATGTTTGCTTTAACCAGTGAGATTTTTCTCTCTTAATATTTATATTTCTTGTTGGGTCCTTTTCTTTTCCTATTAGAGTAGTTTCTATACCTATTCCTGAAGAGCTCATTTATTAGTGATGAACTATTAGCTTTTGTTTGTCTGTAAAACTGTTTATCTCTACTTCAGAATAAATAATAACCTTGTTGGCAAAGTATTCATGGTTGTTAGTTTTACATTTCATCACTTTGAATATCATGTCACACTCTTCTGTCCTGCAAAATTTCTGCTAACAAGTCAGCTGAATTGCCTTCTACTTAAAGAGTTGATTTTTTCTTGCTGCTGTTAAGATTCTCTCTTTAACTTTAATTTTTGTCTTTTTCATTATAATGTGTCTTTGTATGAACCTCTTTGGGTTCATCTTGTTCAGGACTTTCTGTGCCTACTGGAATGGGTTTTCTGTTTCTTTTCCCAGGTTAGGAAAATATTCAGTTATTATTTCTTCAAATAAGTTTTCTGCCTCTTTCTCTGTCTCTTCCCTTTCTGGGACCCTTATAATGTGAATGTTAGTGTAGTGATGTTTTCCTAGAGGTCTCTTGAACTATCCTCATTTAAAAAAAAATTCTTGGTAAATAATTTCCACTACTCTGTCTTACAGATCACTTATCCATTCCTCTGTATCAACTAATCTACTGTTGATACCTTCTACTGTATTTTTAGTTTCAGTTTTTGTACTCTTTATCTGTGTTTGGTTCTTCTTTACATTTCCTCTTTAACCTCTTTTGACATCCTTACTGTGCTCATGCACTTTTCTGAGTTCAGTGAGAATTTTTACCATCATCACCTTCAATTCTTTATTGGGTATCTCTACTTTTTTTAGTTTAGTTTTTTTTTTTTTTTTTCCCTAGGGTTTTGCCTTGTTCTTTTGTTTGGAACATAGAACTCTGTCTCCTCTTTTTACTCAATCATGTGTGTTTATTTCTATGTTAAGTGGGTCAGTTACATTTCCAGATTTTGGAGGGGAGACCTCATGTAGGAGATATTGTATAGGGCCTAGTAGCATGTTAGTATGTAACCCTCTGTTCATCAGAGCTATATGCTCTAGAGGAGCTCCTTATATGGGTTGAATGTGCCCTTCTGTTGTGTTTGGGCCAACTACCTTGGGAATGCTTGTCAGCAGATTTAGCACCTGGATCAGTTGGCTGCAAGTCCACACCTCTTATGGTGTCTGAAAGTCTACTTGAGGGTGGGGTTGGGATTACACACAGCTGTCTGAATCGTTTCAAGTTCTCTGTGCTGGCAATAGCTCATGGGTAGGCAGGTAAGTCCCCAGCAAAAATAGGTGAGAGGGAAATTCCAAAATGTCACTTGCCACACCAGTATTATCACATTAGAACAAGCTCCCAAATTGCTGTTACCAGCATCTCCATCCTAAGTGATTCCCAGTTGTCTCTTTCTTTTCTGGAAGGCTCTTCAAAACAGCAAGTGAATTTGGCCCAGGCTCAAGTGATATTTTTGTGTTTACCTTTTAAAAGCACTCTTTTCTTTTACCTTAACTCTTCAACTCTCCCTAATATATGCCCCACTAGTTTTCAAAGTCAGGTGTACTGAGGGGCTCATCTTCCCATTGCAGGATCCTCAGGCTGGGGATCCCAATTTGGGGCATAGACCCTGTGTTCCTTGGGGAGGACTTCTATGATTTTTATATCCCTCCCATTTGTGAGTTGCCTACCTGAGGATGTGGCTCCTGACTACAGTAAGTCCGCTACATATGAATGTGTCTCATTAGATAGTGTGTTCATAAGTCCAATTTGTTCATAAGTCCAACAAAGTTAGCCTAGGTATCCAAGTAACACAATCAGCTATATAGTACTGTACTGTAATAGGTTTACAATACTTTTCACACAAACAATACATTAAAAAAATGAAAAGTAAAGAAAACATTTTTTAATCTTATAGTACAGTACCTTGAAAAGTACAGTAGTACAGTATAACAGCTGGCATACAGGGACTGGGATTGACTGAACAGGCAAGAAAGGTTACTGATGGAGAAGGGAGAGGATGTGGGAGATGGCAGAGCTGAAGGATAATCAGCAATGGGAGATGGAGGGCAAGCTGCAATTTCACTCACACCTGACATTGATGGCACAGATTCTAGTTCTTTGATGGATTCAATTCTATCTACCCTCTTGAAAAAAATGATCCAGTAATGTCTGAGTAGTAGCATATTTTTTCCTCATCATAGATGACACGATAGCACTGGATTGCATTTGGAACAGCTGCTGCAACCTATGTATACCATTCGACATCCAGGTCCTGTGCCTCAAAAACTAAAAGTGCCTCCTCAAATAAAGAAAATCTTCTTGCCATTTCCTGCATTATGAATCTCTTTGGTTCTTTAGTTACTTCTTCTTCCTTTTGTCTCTCGTCATCTTTTCTTGGCACTTGATGCTTCTTAGCTTCTTAGAAGTACCAGCTACATCACTGCTACTTTTACACTTGCTTCCAGACATCTGGGCTTAAAATAAAGATACTGTACTACTGTACTCTATACAGTACTGTACAGTAAAGTATACAAAAGCACAACCACTTGTAGACGATGCATGCTTATGACAATGTACACCAGACATGTGAATACATGTTTGCATCTTTGAAAGTTCACAACTTGAAGATTTGTATGTAGAGAACTTACTGTATACCTTGTTTTCACCCCTCCTACCCAAATCATTGTAGTGTTTTCTTTATTTTTTTGTGGAAAATCTTTCCTTCTAGTCTTCAGGTTGTTTTCATAGATGATAGCTGTGTAAGTACTTGTAATTGTGGTGTGTCAGAGGAGGAAATGAGTTCAGGGTCTTCTTAATTCACCATATTGGCCACCACTACAAACTAACCATTATTTAATTCAATCCAACAATTGAGAATCTACCATCTGTTGAAGAACTTTGATATGAACTGAAAGTGTGAAGTGAAACAAATAAAAATTGCTATAAAGGCAATTGTGATTAGGTTAGCAGAAGGATTAAAGTGACAATATAAATCACAAATGCAATGTAATTGCTATAATGAGGTATATGAGAATTACTTGACATCACAGAGAAAAGGTTAACATATCTAACATAAATGGGCAAATAAGGCCATGCTGAGTAAGTGATGTTTGAAAAAATATTAGAGAATAAATGTTCTACAGGTAGATTAAGGTAGAAAGCATAAAATCATGTAAAAACAATGGTGAAAAAATAGCTATTAAATAATGCATAATGGCAAGTGAAGTGTAGTGTGCTACCAAAGAGTGAGGAGGCATTAAAGTAAGAAAATCCAATAAATAAATTCTTAGTACACATAATTTATTATTTTGGAGATAACAAGACATTATTGTAGAGTGACTTGGTCATACCTACATATTTTTTAGCATTATTCTGAAATCAAATTGGGGGAAGAATTGGAAATTATAGAAAGTGAAGAATTCTAAAAATAAAAATTACTATTTGTGAGGAATTCTGGTAAAATTTTTCAAGTTGTTATTTTACTTTTTATCAAAACAAGTATAATTAGAAAATCTTACATATCAATAATCTAGGGAATAAAAAAAATTACCAAAAACATCTAGGAGCTTAGATCTGAAGTATGTTATTGCTGAATCTAAGCCGTGTATCTTAAGTAATCCACTATACTACATCTCTCAAGAATCTTCATCACCATTTAGAGTCAAAATTAATTCTGTTTGATTTTCAAATATATTCTCCCATTTTTTAATTCAGCACATGCTCAGATGAAAACATATTATTCCCATTTTGTGGATGAACAAGCTTAGATATGAGTGTTGGACAACAAACCAGGTTTATAGAAATGGTCAGGTATAGGAACAAAAGGTGTCTGATTCCTAATTCCAATGCTTATTCTACTCTAAGTCATCATAGAAAAGCATAAGTATTGCCATTGTTAAATTGGAAGTATGGGTTGAGAAAAAAGATAAGAATTAGAAAAGTGTAAATTTATGCAGTAAGATCAGACTTATTTGAGTGAATATTAGGAAACACATGGAAAATAGAGCAAGAATGGAGTCAATAATATATAGGGGGTGTCTATATAAAATGAACTCAAATCAAATAATTGTATTTCATCAATTTGATTTATTGTTGAAATTGTTGATTTATGATATTGACACAAAACAGTACACCAGTGTGATACAATTTTATTTTCAAAGAGAAAAAAATAAAACAACTTTACACAGTTGGAGATCATGTCTACCAAATTACTATTTTGCAGCAAGATAGATATGAATGTATATTTGTGATCCATTCATTTGACTACTGAAACATAAATCATATTGTACAATTGATTATATTTTCTAAAAATAAAAGACATACAAAATAGACTAAAAAATAATTCAGGTTTTGGTTGGAATAGCATTTCCCATATCACCAGTCAAAACTTATATATTTATAACCCTGTTAGCAAGAACAATAGCTCAGCATATTACTGATGCATTTCTTACTTGTAGTATTACTTAAATGATAATTAAAATTATCTTATCTAGATTATATCAGATACAACTTTGTTGTTTAAACTTATGTGTATTTGCCACTTGAAATCACAATTAGTGTAAGGAAGTTAATGTAATAAGTATAAGTTTGGAAAGATCAAGGTGGTAGAGTAAAAGAATATGGAGATCACCTCCCCCATGAACACTTCTAAAATACATCTACACGTGGAACAATTCTCACTGATAACTAACTGGAAATTGGCAGACAGACTCCTCTAAAACCAAGGCTGCAAGAAAGATACACATGTAATTGGATAGGATGGAAGAATAACCTCCCTGGATAGTAAGCAGTTTGAGGCATAGACTTAACATCAAATCCTGGATTCTTTACATATTGGACAAGCCCCCTTGGCTAGTAGGATAACAGTTGGGACAGATAGAAAGGCTGGAGAAGCTTGGACTCCACTTGAGAGGAACCTGCATGTGCTGACTTTTCCAAGGCCAGGTGGAGAGAGTTCTGCACTAGTGACTGCTGGATTTCCCACAAGAGCCTCTCTGTGCACCCCAGGTCAAGTTTAAGGAACAGTCCAGCCTGTTGACTTGGTGCTGCTGCTCTGTGCTATCTCTGGAGCAGCCACAGATGGGGAAAAGACATGAATGTGTGCTGCAGCTAAGTGGACCCATGGATGCCTACAGAGGAAGAGCATTAGAATTGTGAAGTTCATGAGTCTCACTTCCTTCAGTACTCCTCTCATTGGGGCAATTTTCCAGTGAGATAAAAAGTAAAAACACACACTTAAGGTGAACAGAGACACTTCAAAACAGATCTCAAGCTTTTTGTTCCAGCAACTTCAGATCAGACCCTGCCCCTAACAGGGAGGTGAAAGTCACAGACCAAAGAGAAAGTTCCATCTCACACCTACTCAGTCCATCCTGCTTCACTATCTCCAGCCTCACCTGCAATCAAAGTGATAGCTGCCAGCACACCCTGTAGAAAGATGTGACTGGTATCTACATCAAATACAGCCTTCACCAAGGGCATTGGATGTGCCCTGTCTGTATTGGAACACTCCCAAATAATAACATCCTTCAATACCACAATAGTAACTGTTTTACTTAAACTCATAGAGGCAAAAAATAAATAAATAAAATGAAAAGGCAGAGGAACTACTCTCAATTGAAAGGGAAAGAGAAAACAAAAAAAAAGTAAACAGAAATAAACAACTTGCCAGTTAGAGAATTCGAAACATTGATAATAAAAAGCCTAACTGAATAAGGGGAAACAATTGAACTAAACAGAGATCTTCTTAACAAGGAACTAGAACACATTTTTTAAAATGAGAAATAGATAATTCAGTATTTGAAATAAAAAACAATCTAAAGGAATGAATAGCAGATGAAATGATACAGAAGAATGTATAAGTGATCTGGAAGATAGAATAATGGACATCACCTAATCAAAAAAGTAGAAAGAAAGACAAATTAAAAAATCAAACAAGGGCTTCCCTGGTGGTGCAGTGGTTGAGAGTCCACCTGCTGATGCAAGGGACACGGGTTCATGTCCCGGTCTGGGAAGATCCCACATGCCGCATAGCAGCTGGGCCCATGAGCCATGGTCACTGAGCCTGTGCGTCCAGAGCCTGTGCTCTGCAGTGGGAGAGGCCACAACAGTGAGAGGCCCATGTACCATCAAAAAAGGAAAAGTTCAAACAATATTTTAGGTAATATTAAGCATGCCAAAATTCTTATTATATGGTTTCCAGAGGAGAAGAAAGAGAAAGGGGTAGAAATGTATTTGAAGAAGTTATGGATGTAAACTTCCTAAACCTAAAGAAAGAAACAGTTATCCAGGTAAGGGAAGTAGAGAGAGAGTCTCAAACATGATGAACCCCAAAAGACCCATACCAAGATAACTCATAATTATAACAGCAAAATTTAAAGATAAAGAGATGATTCTAAAGGCTGAAAGAGAAAAACAAAGAGGCATATACAAGGAATCCCCATAAAGCTATCATCTGATTTCTCTTAAGAAACTTTGCAGACCAGAAGGGAGTGGCATGATATGTATGATATATTCAAAGTGCTGAAAGGGAAATACTGCAACCTAGGAAACTATACACAACAAGATTATCATTTAGAATGGAAGGAGGGAGAAAGAACTTCTCAAAGAAGCAAAAACTAAAAGAATTTATCAATACCAAATCTACCTTAAAACTCTTTTTTTTTTTGAAGGGACTTCTTGAAATGGAAAGGAAAGAATCCATAAAAAAAAAGGAAAATCTCACTAGAAAAGGTAAATATATGATAAGAGATGAAGACTACTAAAAAAGGACAATATGTAGATTAAAAGATGAAAAAATGTAAAAGTAATTATAACTACAATGAACAGTTAAGGGATAACCATGAAAATGTAAACTATGACATCAAAAACACAAAATGTGGGGGAAGGGAATAAAAAATCTAGATCTTTTAGAATATGTTTGAACTTAAATGACTAACAGTTTTTTAAAAGTAGGTATTATTACTGGCCAACACGAATTAAAAACCTAAAATAGATATACAAAAACAAAGTAGAAAGGAACACAAGAATATGACTAAAGGAAATCCTCAAACCACAATGGTAGAAAAAAAGAAGAAATGAATGGAGAAGAACTACAAAAGAGCTGGAAAACAAGTAAAATGGCAATAAATACCTATTTATTAATGATTACTTTAAGTGTCAGTGGACTAAAAGCTTCAATCAAAGGACATAGGGTGGCTGATATGATTTTTTAAGACACTTCAATATACTGCCTACGAGAGACTCATTTCAGATCTAAAGATACACACAGACTGAAAGAGTGGAGATGGAAAATGATATTTAATACAAACAAGATGCACAAAAAAGCAGGGGTGGCAATGCTCATATCAGAAAAAATAGACTTCAAACAAATGCTATGGCAAAGACAAAGAAGGGCATTGTTTAATGATAAAAAGATTATTACATGAAGAGGATATTACACTCATTAACTTATACACACCCAATATAGAAACACCTAAATATATAAGGCAAATACTAACAGACATAAAGGGAGAAATTAAAAATAATATGAAAATAGTATGGTATTTTAACATCTCACTGACATCAATGGACACATTGTCCAGATAGAAAATCAGTAAGCTAACAGTGCTCTTAAATGACACAATAGACCATTTGGACTATATACCTACAGGACATTATATCCAAAAAAATCAGAATATACATTGTTTTCAATTGCACATTGAATGTTCTCCAGGATAGATCACACACTAAAACACAAAACAAGTTTCAATAAATTTAAGAGGATAGAAATTATATCAAACATTTTTCCCAAACAAAATGGTATGACACTAGAAATCAACTACAGAGAGAAAAAAATGGGAAACGAACAAACAAGTGGAGAGTAAACAACACTCTACTGAAAAACCCAATGGGTCAATAATAAAATAAAAAGGAAATCAGAAAATATATCTAGAGAAATGAAAATGGAAATACAACTTTCCATTGCTATGGAAGTGGGAGGCTGCAAAAGCAGTTCTAAGTGGTATGTTTAGAGGGATACAGCTTTTCCTTAAGAAGCAAGAAAAATCGAAAATAAAAAACATGATCTGGGCTTCCCTGGTGGTGCAGTGGTTGAGAATCCGTCTGCCAATGCAGGGGACATGGGTTTGTGTCCTGGTCCGGGAAGATCCCACATGCTGCAGAGTGGCTGGGACCATAAGCCATGGTCTCTGAGCCTGAGTGTCCAGAGCCTGTGCTCCGCAATGGGAGAGGCCACAACAGTGAGATGCCCATGTACCACACACACAAAAAAAACCAAAACCTGAACTACCAACTAAATGAGTTAGAAAAAGAAGAACAAACAAAATTTAAAGTCAGCAGAAGGATGGAAATAATAAAGATCAGAGAGGAAATAAATAAAATAGAGATTTAAAAACAATAGAAAATATCCATGAAACAGAAAGCTGTTTTTTGAAAAGATAAAACAAATTGATACAATTCACCAGGCTCACCAAGAAGAAAAGAGAGAGGACCCAAATAATAAGTAAGAAATGAAAAGAAAAAAAAAAAATAACCAATAACACGGAGATACCAAAAAAAAAAAAAAAAAGAGAATACTCTGAACTGCTTCATTACAACAGATTGGACAACAAGAAGAAAGAGAAAATTTCTAGAAACATAGCGTGCCAAGACTGAATCAAAAGAAACAGACAATCTGAACAGAACTATCAATAGAAATAAAATTGAATTTGTAATTTAAAGAAAACCCAACAAATAAAATTCCAGGACTGGATGGCTTCACAGGGAAGTTCTACCAAACATATAAAGAAGAAATAATACCTACCTTTCTCAAACTCTTCCAAAACTTGAAGAGGATGGACCACTCTCAAATTCATTCTATGAGGACATCATTATATTGATACCAAAACCAGACAAAGACACTACAACAACAAAAAAACTATAGGCCAATATCTTTGATGAATATAGATGCAAAAATCCTTGACAAAACATCAGTAAACCAAGCCCAACAATACATCAAAACGATTATACACCATGATCAGTTTGATTTATTACAGGGTTACAAGGATGATTCAACATTTGCAAATAAATCAATGAGATATCCTACATTAACAAAAGAAAGGATAAAAAAAATCATCTCAGAAGCAGAAAAACATTTGACAAAATATAACATCTATTCATGGTAAAAAATCTCATCAAAATGAGTGTAGAGGGAATATATCTCAACATAATAACAACCATTTATGACAAACCCACTGCCAATATCATATTTAACAGTGAAAAGGTAAAAGCCTCCCCACTAAATTCAGGAACATAATGAGGATACTCACTCTCCCCACTTCTATTCAACATATTATTGGAAGGCTTAGACACAACAAGCAGACAAAAAATAAAAATAAAAAGAAATCAAAGGTATTCATATTGGAAGGGAAGTGGTAAAACTGTCACTATTTGCAGATTACATGATACTTTCTACAGAAAAATCCTAAAGTCCTCACCAAAAATGTACTAGAAATAATAAGGGAATTTACAAACTTTGCAGAATACAAAGTTTCTGTGTAAAAATTAATGTACAGAATTCTGTTGTATTTTTATATTATAGATATGAAGTATGAGAGAGAGAAAGTAAAAAACAAACAAACCAATACCATCTAAAATTACATCAAAAATAATGAAATGACTAAGAATAAAGTTAACCAAGGAGGTGAAAGACCTATATTCTGAAAATTATCACACATTGATGAGGAAAATTATAGATGATACAAGAAATGGAAAGATATCCCATGTTCTGGGATTGGAAGAATTAATATTGTTAAAATGGCCTTACTACCTAAAGCAGCTACAGATTTAGTGCAATCCCTATCAACAGATTTCACAGAACTAGAATCAATAAACCCAAAATTCTTATGAAACACCAAAAGATCACAAATAGCCAAAGCAAAGTTTTGGCTTTGCTTTGGATGTATCACCCTCCTAGACATCAGACTATACTACCAAACTAAAGTAATCAAAGCAGTATGGTACTGGCAGAAATGCAGATACATAAATAACGGGAACAGAGTAGAGACCCCAGAAATAAACCCACACACTTATGATCAATTAATCTATAAAAAAAGGAGGCAAGGATATACAATGGAGAAAAGACAGTGTCTTCTACAAGTGGTACTGGGGAAACTGGACTGCTGCATGTGAAAAATGAGATTAGAACATTTCCTCACATGATATACAAAAATAAAATCAAAATGGTTTAAAGACCTAAATGTAAGTCCTAAAACCATAAAACTCAGGGAAGAGAACATAGGCAGAATATTCTTTGAAAAAAATCGAGATTTTTTTTGGATCTGTCTTTTATGGCAAAAGTAATAAAACCAAAAATTTTTTTAAAAATGAGATCTAAATAAACTTAAAAGTTTTTGCACAGCAAAGGAAACTTGTCAAAATGAGAAGATGACATATGGAATGGGAGATAATACTTGCGATAATTGACCAACAAGGGGTTAATATCCAAAATATATAAACAACTCATAAAGTCAATATTTTAAAAAGAAACAACCTAACCAAAAATAAAAATGGACAGATGACAGATGACCTAATATTAGCAAACCAAATCCAACAACACATGAAAAAGGTGATAATCTATTTTGATCAACTTGATGTTGGATTCATCCCAGGGTCACAAGGATGGTTCAACATATGCAAATCAATCAAAAAAAATAAATGACAAAAACCATATTATCATCTCAACAGATACAGATAAAACATTTGATAAAATTCACATCCATTTATAGTAAAAACTCTCATCAAAGTGCGTATAGAGGGAACATAACTCAACATACTAAAAACTATTCATGACAATCCCAAAGTTAATGTAATAATCAATGGTGAAAAGCTGAAAGCCTTCCCACTAAAACCTGGAACAAGAATAGGTTTCTCATTTTCACCACTTCTGTTCAACATAGTATTGGAAGTCCTAGCCACAGCAAACAGACAAGAATAAAAAATAAAAATACACAACTGAAAAGAAAGAGGTAAAATTGTCATTATATGCAGATGACATGATGCTATATGTAGAAAATGCTATACTCTTCACAAAAACTATTAGAACTAATAAACAAATTGAGCAAGGTAGCAGGATACAAGATTAACATACAGAAAACTGTTTTATTTTTTTAAATTAACAAAAAAATCAAAAGAAGAAAGTAAAAAAACAATCTTTTTAAAAATGGCTTCAAAAAGATAAAATACTTAGGAATAAGCCTGACCAAGGAAGTGAAAGACATAATACCAAGAACGATAAAACATTGATAAAGAAAATTGAAGATGATTCAAAAAATGGAAGGATATCCCATGCTCTGGAATTAGAACAATTAATATTTTTAAAATGGCTTTATTACACAAAGCAATCTACAGATTTAATATGATCCTTATCAAATCACCCATGATGTTTTTCACAGAACCAGAACAAATAATCCTAAATTTTATATGGAACAATAAAAGACCTAGAATAGACAAAGCAATCCAGAAGAAAAAGAACAAAGCTGGAGGCATAACCCTCCCAGGCTTCAGACAATATTACAAAACAACAGTCATTAAAAAATTGCTAATTATTAGTGAAACACGAATCAAAACAACAAAGAGATATCACCTTATACCTGTAAGAATGGCTATCACCAAAAAGTCTATGAATAACACAAGTTGGAGAGGATGTGCAGAAAAGGGTATACTTGTACATTTGGTGGGGGTGTAAATTGTGAAGTCACTATGGCAAATGGAATTCAGTTTCCTCAGAAAACTAAAAATAGAACTACCATATGATTCAGAAATTCCACTATATATCCACAAAAAACTGAAAACATTAATTTGAAATGTTACATGTACCTCAGTCTTTGTAGTAGCAGCACTATTTACAATAGCCAAGATGTGGAAGCAAGTGCCAATCAACTGAGGAATGGATAAAGAAGATGTGATAGATTATACACACACACACACAATGGAAAATTACTTAGCCATAAAAAATGAAATTCTGCCATTTGCCACAATGTGGATGGACCTAGAGAATGCTATATAAAATAAACAGCCAAAAAGGACCTACTGTATAGCACAGGGAGCTATACTCAATAATTTTGTAACAAGCTATAAGAGAAAAAATCTGAAAAAATAGATATATATGTATGGATAACTGAATCACTTTGCTGTACCCCTGAAATTAACATGACATTGTAAATCAACTATACTTCAATAAATAAATAAACAAAACAATAAAAGATTCAAAATTTAAAAGACTCAAAAGATTATAACATTCAAAAATAAAATTTATATATATATAATATAAATTATATATATATATATATATATATATATATATATATATATATATATATATATACACATACACATACACTATCACTGCCTCAAGAACAAAGTAAATCAGATATCAGTAGATGATGATAGGGCCATACAGGAACATACAGGGCTATAGTATATTTCATTTCATCTTCTTTTATAACTGTAGATGGAAAATTTCTCAACACAACACTAGCAAACAGAATTAAGCAACCTAAGACAAGAATTATAAACCATGACCAATTGGGAGTTATCCCAGGAATGCAAAGTTGACTAACATCTAAAAAATCAATAAACTTCTTACACCATAATTATAGAATAAGTGAAAAACACCAGATAAACAACTCAATCAACAGAAAAAAATCCTTGACAAAACCCAAACATCTTTCATAATAAAAACCATTTAAATCAATCCCATTTGCATTCTTGGTTAATAGGAAAGAACCTACAAAAGAATAGAGGAGAAAGTATTCACAGATCCATACTGTTTTAATTACTGTAGCTTTAGGGTTCAGTCTGAAGTCAAGGAGCCATAATCCTCCAGCTCTCTTTCTCTTTCTCAAGATTACTTTGGCTACTCAGTGCCTTTTGTGTTTCCATAAAAATTATAAGATTTTTTTTCTAGCCTTGAAAAAAAGTCACTGGTAATTTGAAAGAATTGCATTGTATTTGTAGATTGCCTTGGGTAGTATAGTCATTTTGACAATATTGATTCTTCCAATCCAATAACATGGTATATCTTCTATCTGTTTTTCTTATCTTCAATTTCTTTCATCAGTGTTTAATAGTTTTTGAAGTACAGGTCTTTTGCCTCTTTAGGTAGGTTTTTTCCTAGGCATGTTATTCTTTTTGATGTGATGGTAAATATGATTGTTTCCTTAATTACACTTTCTGATCTTTCATGGTTAGTGTATAGAAATGCAACAGATTTCTGTGTATTAATTTTGTATCCTGCAACTTTACCCAATTAATTAATGAGCTGTAGAAGTTTTCTGGTTGCATCTTTAGGATTTGCTCTGTAGAATATCATGACATTTGGAAACAGTGACACTTTTACTTCTTGTTTTCCAACTTGGAATCCTTTTATTTCTTCTCTGATTGCTGTGGCTAGGACATCCAAAACTATGTTGAATACAATTGGGAAGGGTGAACATCCTTGTCTTGTTCCTGATCTTAGAGGAAATGCTTTCAGCTTTTCATTGTTGAGTTACGGTGTTAGCTGTGGGTTTGTCATATATGGCCTTTATTATGTTGAGGTATGTTTTCTCTATGCCCACTTTCTGGAGAGATTTTATAAATGGGTGCTGAATTTTGTCAAAAGTTTCTCTGCATCTATTAAGATGATCATATGGCTTTCATTCTTCAATTTGTTAATGTGTTTTATCACAATGATTGATTTGTGGATGTTGAAAAATCCTTACATCCTTGGGATAAACCCCACTTACTCATGGTGTATGATCCTTTTAATGTATTGTTAGACTCTGTATGCTAGTGTTTTTTTGAGGAAATTTGAATCTATGTTCATCAGTGATATTGGTCTATGATTTTAATTTTTATGGTATCTTTTTCTGGTTTTGGTATCAGGATGATGGCAGCCTCATAGAATGAGTTTGGGAATGTTCCTACCTTGGCAGTGTTTTGAAATAGTTTAAGAAGGATAGGTGTTAAATATTCTCCAACTGTTTGATAGAATTTTCCTGTGAAGCCATCTGGTCCTGGGCTTTTATTTGTTGGCAATTTTTAAATCAGTTTCAATTTCAGTGCTTGTGATTGTTTGGTTCATATTTTCTAGTTATTACTGGCTCAGTATTGGGAGATTGTATCGTTCAAAGAATTTGTCCATTTCTTCCAGGTTGTCCATTTTGTTGGCATATAGGTACCTAGAGTAGTCTCTTATGATCCTTTGTATCTCTGGTGTTTGTTTTAACTTCCCCTTTTTCATTTTTAATTTTATTTATTTGAGGCCTCTCCTTTTTTTCTTATGAGTTTGACTAAGATTTATCAATTTTTTTTTCAAAGAATCAGCTTTTAGTTTCACTGATCGTTTTTATTATTTTCTTTGTCTCTATCTCATTTATTTCTGCAATGATATGTATGATTTCTTTCCTTCTACTAACTTTGGGTTTTGTTTGTTCTTCATATTCTAGTTGCTTTAGGTGTAAGATTAGGTTGTTTATTTGGGATTTTTTTTCCTGATGTAAGATTGTATTGCTATAAATGATCCTTTTGAACTGCTTTTTCTGTGTCCCATAGGTTTTGAATCATCATGGGTTCGTTTTCAACTGTCTCTAGGTATTTTTTTGGTTTCCACTTTCACCTCTTCAGTGATCCATTCATTGTTTAGTAGCATACTGTTTAGCCTCGTTGTGTTTGTGTTTTTCACAGTTTTTCTCTTGTAGTTGATTTCTAATCTCATAGTGTTTGCAGCAGAAAAGATGCTTGACACAGTTTCAATTTTCTTAAATTTGCTGAGGCTCACTTTATGGCCCAGTAAGTGATCTATCCTGGAGAATGTTCCATGAGCACTTGAAAAGAAAGTATTCTGCTGCTTTTTGATGGAATGCTCTGTAAGTATAAATTACATCTACTGGTCTAATGTGTCACTTAAGGTTTGTGTTACCTTATCAATTTTCTGTCTGGATCCATTGAGGTAAATGAAGTGTTAAATCTTCTGCTATTATTCTGTTACCATCAATTTCTCCATTTATATCTGTCAATATTATCATTATGTATTTTGATGGTGCTATGCTGTGTGAATACATATTTAGAATTCTTATGTCTTCTTGGATTGATACTTTGATCATTACATAGTGTCCTTCTTTGTCTTTTATAACAGCCTTTATTTCAAAGTCTATTTTTTCTGATATGAGTATTGCTACTTCAGCTTTCTTTTGATTTTCATTTGCATTGAATACCTTTTTCCATCCCCTCACATTCAGTCTGTACATTTTTCTAGATCTGAAGTGTCTCTTTTAGACAGCATAAATATGGATCTTTTTTGTATCCATTCAGCCAGTCTATGTCTTTTGCTTAGAGTATTTAATCCATTTACATTTAAATTAATTATCCATATGCATGTTCTTATTTCCTTTTTGTTAATTGTTTTGGATTTGTTTTTATAATTGTTTTTCCATCCATTCCTCTTTTTTTCTCTTCTCCTGTGATTTGATGACTATATTTGTTGTTGTATTGTTTGGATTCATTTTCTTTTTTGTGTGAATATCTAGTAAAGATTTTTGGTTTGTGACTACCATAAGATTTTGATATAGCAGTCTATATATATACAACACAGTTTTAAGTTTCTTTTCTCTTAATTTCAATTGCATTTTCAATATCATGCATTTGTACTCTCCTCTTCTTATGGTTGCTGGTTTTGATATCTTATTTGTGTGTGGCTGATTTCCTATATTTACTGTTCATTTTCTTTTACTGGTGAGTTTTCCCATTCATAATTTTCCTTTTTCTAGGTGTTGTCTTTTCTTTTCCACCTAGAGAAGATTTTAGTGTTTGTTGTAAAGTTGGTTTGGTGGTGCTGAATACTCTTACATTTTGCATGTCTGTATAGCTTTTGATTTCTCCATAGAATCTGAATGAGAGCTTTGCTAGGAAGAACATTCTTGGTTGTAGGTTTTTCCCTTTTATCACTTTAAATATATCATGTGACTCCCTTCCATCCTACAGAATTTTTGCTGAAATATCAGCGGATAACTTTATGGGGATTCCCTTGTATGTTATTTGTTGCTCTTTGCTTGTTCCTTTTAATATTTTCTCTTTGTCTTTAATTTTTGTCAATTTGATTAATATGTGTCTTAGAGTGTTCCTCTTGGCCTTTATCTTCTATGGGACTCTCTGCACTTCCTGGACTTGAGTGACCGTTTCCTTTTAGTGAAGTTTTCAACTAGTATCTCTTTAAATATTTTCTTAGGCCCTTTCTCTCTCTCTTCTTCTAGGACTCCTATAAGGTGAATGTTGGTACATTTAATGTGTCCTGGAGGTCTCTTAAACTACTCTCATTTCTTTTCATTCTTTTCTCTTTATTCTGTTCCATGGCAGTGATTTCCACCATTCTGTCTTCCAGCTCACTTATCCATACTTCTGCCTCATTCATTCTGCTATGCATTCCTTCAAGTGTATTTTTTTTGCTTCAGTTATTGTATTGTTCAACTTTGTTTGTTCTTTATATCTTCTGGTGTTTTATTAAATATTTCTTGCATCTTCTAGTTCTGTGCCTCCATTCTTTTTTTAGTTCTTGGATCAGTAATTATTCTAAATTCTTTTTTGGATAGATTGCCTATTTCCACTTCACTTAGTTGTTCTTCTGGAGTTTTATCTTCATCTGGAACATATTCCTCTGCCATCTCATTTTGTCTAACTTTCTATGTTTGTGGTTTCCTTTCCAAAGGCTGCAGAATTATAGTTCCACTTGCTTCTGGTATCTGCTATTTGGTGGGCAAGACTGGTCTAATGGCTTGTCCAGGTTTCCTGGTGGGAGGGACTGGTGCCTTCCCACTGGGGGGTGGAGCTGTGTCTTGTACCTCTGGTGGGCAGGGCCATGTCAGGGAGTATGTTTAGAGGTAGCTGTGTGCTCAGGAAGACATTAACCAGCCTGTCTGCTGATGGCTGTGTCTGTGTTCCTGCCCTGTTGTTTGTTTGGCCTGAATCATTACAGTTCTGGAGCCTATAATCTCTTGGGGGAGGGGGCAGTGGCCAGGCATTGGTGTCAAAATGGCAGCCTCCAGGAGAGCTCACACAAACGAATATTCCTCAGTACATCTGACACCAGTTTCCTTGTCCCCACAGTGAGCCACAGCTGCCTCCCCCCTCCCCAGGAAACACTCCAAGAACAACAAGAAAGTCTTGCCTAGGTCCCTTTGAATTCACTGCTTTTATCCCTTGGTCCTGGTGTTCATGAAACCTTGTGTGCATCCTCTAAGAGTTAAGTTTATGTTTCCCCCAGTCCTGTGTAGTTCCTGTGATTAAGCCCCACTGGTCTTCAAAGCCAAATATGCTAGATGCCCATATTGGTGAACCTGATGTGGGGCTCAGAACTCTCATTCCTGTGGGGAAACCTCTGAAATATAATTATTTTCCAGTTTGTGGGTCACCCACTGACTGGAATGGGATTTGATTGTATCAGGAATGCACACTTCTACTCTCTCTTTGTGGCTTCTTGTTTGTCTTTAGAAGTAGAATATCTTTTAAAATATCTTCCAATCTTCTTTACTGATGATTGTTCAGTAGTTAGTTGTGATTTTGGTGTTTTTGTGAGAGGAGGTGAGCTTAGGTCCTTCTATTCTGCCATCTTGTCTCCAACCCTACAAGGCAGAGCCAGTAAGTTTTAAAATCTAAGAATTCAAGTTAGAATGTAAGAGATCAGCACACATTATTTTCCAAGTGATTATTATATTTTAATTATATTCATGTGAACTGCAGTTAGAGTAATGAATATTAAAAATATAAATAGTGCTGTGGACATATGATTCTATAGTAAAACACACCTAAAATTTATTTTAATAAAATTTTATATGTAAGAATAACATGTACATAAACATGTACAAAATTTGCATATTGATGAATTAGAAAAGAGTGAATACCACAAAGTTAACCACTACCCACACCAAGAGAGAGAATACTGAGAGAACTGCAGGATAATTTGCCTCTGGCTTTTTCCAAGATTCTTCTATCTTTGATTTCCTTCAGTTTGAATATAATATTTCTAAATGTACTTTAAAAATTTTATTTATCTTGCTTGGTGTTCTATGAACTTGGCGGATCTATGGTTTTGTTTTTCTGATTAATTTGGAAAATTCTCTGCCATTATTACTGCAAATATTTCATCTCTCTTTTTCTCAGTCTCCTCATAATTCCAATTATTCATATGTTACATCTTTTGTAATTGTCCCAGAGTCCTCATATATTGTTTCTTTTTAAAAAAAAAAATTTATTTCCTTTTCAGTTTGGAAAATTTCTACTGATGTATCTTCAACCTCACAATCTTTCCATGGCCATATCCAGCCTACTGATTAGCCCCCCCCCCAAAAAAAATCTTCATTTCTGTTAGTGTTTTAGATTTCTAGGATTTTAATTTTTTTCTTAGAAATTTTATTTCTCTGCCTACATTACCCATTTGTTCTTGCGTATTGTCCCCTTATTCTATTATAGGCCTTTTGCATATTCATCATATTATTTTAAATTCTCAGTCTGATAATTACAAAATCCCTGCCAAATATGAGTATAGTTCTGATGCTTCCTTTGTCAATTCAGGTTGTGTTTTTTTGCCTTTTAACTTCCTTAAATTTTTTTCTGTAGAAATCTGAGGATTATTTTACAAAAGGAATTTAGGTAAATAGACCTTTAGTGTGATGTTTTATATTTATCTGGCTGGAAGTTAGGCTATAAGTCAGAGGCTAAAGTTTCCTCTCTTTTCTTTGTGTTTTGTTTCCCTTATTATCTTTGAGTTTCCCTATAATCTTCTTAAAACGGGTATGAACGTTACAGTATTTTGAACTCTAATCTGTTGTTGTATAGGACCCTCCCTGACTGATATAGTGATAATCTGTGGGGTTTTTCTTTTGGGTAGAAAAAATTAATTTCTAAATTGTTAGGACTAAATATCAGAGGTTGTATTGACTTTCTCCAGTAAAGAAGCTCTGTCTGGAGTAGCACTTGCAGTTGTAGTTAACTATTAACCAACGTTACTGTAAACAGTGTTCATTCTTTAAGAACCATCTCTCTTTTGAAATGACAAAATTGTGAGGGAGTAAAGAGGGCACTTAGATTAGAAAAGGCAGTATCTTATGCTGCTACACATCAGACTGGTTATAATATATTGCCCCTTCCACCACAGGACTAGTGAAAGGATGCCATGAACAGACACATCTTTTTGTGATAGGAAATATGTTTTTCACTCCACATTATGCCAAAAATTAGTGTATTTTCTTCAGAGGAAATATATTTGAGTGTTCAAAATATGTAGAGCTTAATTCCTGTTTCTTTTTTTGTATTCTTAAAACTGTTTATTTAAATGTTACTTGCTATATGCTCTAATAGGATGTCAGTTTCCTGAATACATAATTCAGGGTTTGAGATCTTAAAGTATGATATTCAATGTGACACATGAATTCAATGATGGGTTTAGAAGTCAATCTTAATATGTTTTAGAAATGAGTATATATTGTACTCAGCAATAAATTTAAAAAAAAAATAAAATTGGGGGTTATCTTACTTGTATTACCTTAACATATATTCCTTAATTCTCTACTATCTATTTTTTGGAGAATTAACAAGCCATTAGCTTAAGTGTAACTTGAGAGAATGCATTCACATTACTTTCTATCTGTCTCACTTGTAAATGTATTTTTTCTCAGGTCTTTCTCCCCTATCTACTGTCACTAACCTTAGTCTCTTCTTTTTTAATTAAACAATTTTTTTAACATCTTTATTGGAGTATAATTGCTTCACAATGGTGTGTTAGTTTCTGCTTTATAACAAAGTGAATCAGCTATACATATACATATATCCCCATATCTCCTCCCTCTTGTGTCTCCCTCCCACCATCCCTATCCCACCCTTCTAGGTGGTCACAAAGCACCGAGCTGATCTCCCTGTGCTATGTAGTTGCTTCCCAGTAGCTATCTATTTGACATTTGGTATTGTATATATGTCCATGTCACTCTCTCACTTTGTCCCAGCTTCCCCTTCCCCCTCTCCATATCCTCAAGTCCATTCTCAATGTCTTCATCTTTATTCCTGTGCTTCCCCTAGGTTCTTCAGAACCTTTTTTTTATTCCATTATATATGTGTTAGCATACAGTATTTGTTTTTCTCTTTCTGACTTACTTCACTCTGTATGACAGACTCTAGGTCCATCCACCTCACTACAAATAACTCAGTTTCATTTCTTTTGATGGCTGAGTAATATTCCATTGTATATATGTGACACATCTTCTTTATCCATTCATCTTTTGATGGACACGTAGGTTGCTTCCATGTCCTGGCTATTGTAAATAGTGCTGCAATGAACATAGTGGTACATGACTCTTTTTAAATTATGGTTTTCTCAGGGTATATGCCCAGGAGTGGGATTGCTGGGTCGTATGGTAGTTCTATTTTTAGTTTTTAAGGAACTTCCTTACTGTTCTCCATAGTGGCTGTTTCAATTTACATTCTCACCAACAGTGAAAGAGGGCTCCCTTTTCTCCACACCCTCTCCATCATTTATTGTTTCTAGAGCTTAAAAGATGGCCATTCTGACTGGTGTGAAGTGATACCTCATTGTAGTTTTGATTTGCATTTCTCTAATGATTAGTGATATTGAGCATCCTTTCATGTGTTTGTTGGAAATCTGTATATCTTCTTTGGAGAAATGTCTATTTAGGTTTTCTGTCCATTTTTGGATTGGGTTGTTTGCTTTTTGATATTGAATTGCATGAGCTGCTTGTAAATTTTGGAGGTTAATCCTTTGTCAGTTGCTTCATTTGCAAATATTTTCTCCCATTATGAGGGTTGTCTTTTCATCTTGTTTGTGGTTTCCTTTGCTGTATAAAAGCCTTTAAGTTTCGTTAGGTCCCATTTGTCTACCTTACCCTCTTAAAAGACTTTTTTTTCTATTTTACTTCTGGTAATAGTAGTGTCAAGCCTGTTTTAAAATTCAGTTCTTTATATTTTTCATTGCATACTCATTCTTTGTACAATCAGCATTACTACTCTAATCATTGAATCCCTTTCCCCTTGGCACGAACAAGGTTAATATCAAACTATTATGCACTGGTGGACATCAGTTTGCTCCACTGTGGTAAGCGTATATTTTTCTAGTTAAAGTCCATTCTAGACCAATTATTACTGAAATTTAATCATATCTTGGATCATGTGCTCAAAAGACAATAATATTTATAATATGGTAATATTGTTTTCTAGATTATGTTGTTTTGTTTTTACTTCAGTTTACTCTTTACTGAAATATTCATGTTTTACTTTGATTTTTGGCTAGTGTGTACAAATGAAACATCCCCTCTCCCTTTATAGCTAACTCCTAATTATGTGGACCTAAAAACAAATATTTGCCTGAAAACTACAAAAATACTGTCAACTATAAATGCAGTGTCTACCTAGTAAATCTTCAAGGCTATTTGTTGACTCAGCACTTTAAACCTCAATATAGCAATTTCCCTCAGCTCCATAAAATGAAAAACTAAACTATCAAAATTTTTTTCCATAGTAGAAAATCCTTGAGTTGTGAGCAGAGAATTTCCTTGTACCTTCAGAAATTTAATGTCACCTTGAGTCAATAAAGATATGTGAGAAGGGAATTTCTAAAAATAGCAAGTCAATAACTCTAAAACAAGAGTTTTAATCACTCCTCAAAGATAGGATTGCTTCAAAACTTGCTATCATTTGTCAAAGGCTTTTTAATAAGAATGCAAGAACTTGAATCAAATTTAGAGGATCATCAGTCTGTTGAAAAATAGGAAGATCATCAGTTCCATCTCACTGATGTCCTGCTCTGAAATAAAAACATTTTAAAATAATCAATTGGAATTACTAGTCATAGAAACAGTCTTCAGCATATATAGGAGTGAAATATAAACAGCACGATTCATGTGAACTTGTTACCTTCACTATCTGCAAACTCGTACAGGAAGAAGGTGTAATTCATATTGATTATTTTTACCCAAAGGTCTATGTCTCTATTTCTGCCCTGAACTAATATTTAAAAGTGTATTATTGTAAACAAGACAATAGCACTCTATGTGTTTTCTGCTCCTTTGCTTCTATGTTACATTCCTAGCCACAGAAATCCTCTGAATTCAAACCAGAAAGTAATAGCAATACTAAACTAATTAAAACTAGTAATGGTACATCTGTACTCCAAATGTACTTGATGATTTTCAGTGTCTCTTTTATTGCATTTGCCAGATTTTGCACACTGGCTTGTTTAGTCCTTTAAGAGAGAAGCCACATTAATTCCTCTATGAATAAATTAGTTCAACCATTACATGGATTTGAGTAACATCACTCATCCTTAAGTAGTAAATAATACAACTTTTGGAATTGCATGCCAGTCTTAGATTCATCACTAACCAGCTATGTGATCTGTGATGTGCCCCTTAAACTATCTGTATTTCTGTTTACTGATTTGTAAAATAGAGATAATAATACCAACCTCAACAAGACATCATGAGAGGATTACATAGAATAAAACATATCAAGTTCTGCTGTAAAACTCGGTGATCAAAAACATTTAATCCATGTCCAACTTAGTTAGAGACAGGAAAGCAACACATACAAATATACAGAATAACAGAACAAACATATTTAGAACCTTGCCCCTACCCTTTCTTTTACAATTTAAATTAGACTATTAAAGGAAAGAGGGGGTACTCTTTCATTCAATGAAAGAATAATACTATTATAATGCTCAGGGTCAAGTAAGGGTTTGTTGGGACACAATGACAGTGTCTTGCAAGACATAAATTAATTATTCCCTGTGGAAACATATCATAGCAGACAATTCTCAGAGTAGCTGCTGGGCTCATATGTTATTTCCTCCTCTATGAATAGTAAAAAAAATAAGCCTGGGGTGGGCTTTCAAAGTAATAGCCACAATATGTTACTTTGAGACAATTATATATTTCATAGAAACTGAAATTTGAAACTAACATCAAAATAAGGATTCCTTGATATTTATATTTATTTATATTAGTATTCTAATGTATATTTTTTCATACTTCATGTGAAGACTCATTAGTGTATGTTTAAATCAACTTACTGGATTACAATCAGAATTATAACAGTGAATGGAATAGAATAGAAAAGAACACTCATACATGAAAATGGGGTAGTTTTCATGAGGGCATAATTTGTTTTAACTATTTAATAGATAGATTATATATAGATGCATAGATATATAGATCAGATATCTACATACCTCAGTCAAAAATGTAAATAGTACTTCTCTTGTAAAGACAAGTCATAAGAAACAGCATTTTAGATCTCTGGAAAATTTCTCATCATACCCTTTTTAAGGTTTAGTTATTAAACCTCCTAATGAAGCAGAAATTATAAGTGCCTTCCCCCTTTTGATAGTTATCTTTTGACCTACAAATGTATCCCAACAGCTTTGGAAGAAGCTAATCCCAATCTATACAATCTCATTCCACAGTCACAATTCAAGTCCTAGTGAATCAGGATTTAAAAAAATAATTTTCTAGAAAAGCTTTCATAAATGACCTTTTCTCTCTCCTTTGGAGATAAACAAGGAAATATATAGCCTCCAGAAATTGTCAGTCATCTCCTGAGACTATAAAGAGAAGCCAGGCTTAAGCTTATGTCAATATAGAGGATGACAGTTTCAGTGTTGGCAAGCGAGCCTTTTTCTACTCACAGAATGATGCATGCTTCAATCCTTCTTGTCACTTATCCAAGAAAAGTGAAATAAATTCTACTAGCTCCAATTTCCTAGAAGAGGCAATGTTTTGTGATTGCAGATGTTATGAGATACTTGAGCCTGGTGTTTTCTCAGCTAAAAGACACCTATTTCCTAAACCCCTTGTCCTCAGAAAAAGACATTGAAACTCCAAACTTATGACCAATTTTGTGATTAAAAGAGAAATGTTAGCATCAACTACCCTTTTCACTTGGATTCTATTTTTTATTTCTGGTAGATAAAATTCATCTGCCTTTGTGTTTGCATTAAGCATGCATTAATTACTCTAAAGTGACTTACCAGACCCAAAAAGATTCATATTCATGGAATAGCTTTACTGTATAGGCAAAGGATTCAGAACACTATCAACATGAGGAGGATAGGTACTGAAAAGTGTCCTGAGATCTCAGGCACAGGATTTGGTGTCCTTGTTTACTGGGTCACCCAGGTCTCCGCACCTTGAAATACCATCAGCCAGCATGGATGCCTTTTGGTGCCAGGAAGACCAAAGACTGTGAATGATGGGGATCTCTTACATAAACTGATTATATAAGTACGTTTCAGCTACATGACAAGCTTAATCTGTCAAAACCCTACAGATTTCATGAAACCAGTGTCAAATAAAAACCCAGGAGGAGCTTCAAGATGGCAGAAGAGTAAGACACAGAGATAACCTTCTTCCCCACAGATACATCAGAAATACATCTACATGTGGAACTGCTCCAATAGAACACTTAATGAACACTAGCAGAAGACCTCAGACTTCCCGAAAGGCAAGAACCCCCTGCCCCCATACCTGGGTAGGACAAAAGAAAAAAAGAAAAAAACAGAGACAAAAGAATAAGGATGGGACCCACACCAGGAGGAAGGAGCTGTGAAGGAGGAAAGGTTTCCACAGGAAGCTCCTTTGTAGAAGGAGCTAGGAAGCTCCTTTGCTGGCAGAGACTGCATGTGGTAGAGGGGGAAAGCTTCAGAACCATGGGAGATAAGGCAGCAACAGGGGTGCAGAGGGCAAAGCAGAGAGATTCCCACACAGAAGGTCAGTGCTGACCAACACTCACCAGCCTGAGAGGCTTGTCTGCTCACCTGCCGGCGTGGGCGGGGACTGGGAGCTGAAGCTCAGGCTTTGGAGTTCAGATCCCAGGGAGAGGACTGGAGTTGCTGGCATGAACACAGCCTGAGAGGGGCTAGTGCACCACACCTAGCTGGGAGGGAGTCTGGGAAAATGTCTGGACCTGCCAAAGAGGCAAGAGACTTTTTCTTCCCTCTTTGTTTCCTGGTGCACTAGGAGAGGGGATAAAGAGTGCTGCTTAAAGGAACTCCAGAGATGAGTATGAGCCGTGACTATCAGCGCAGACCACAGAGACGGGCATTAGACGCTAAGGCTGCTGCTGCAGTCACCAAGAAGCCTGTGAGCAAGCACAGGTCACTATCCACACTGCCCCTCCCAGGAGCCTGTGCAGCCTGCCACTGCCAGGGTCCCGTGATCCAGGGACAACTTACCAGTTGAACACACGGCACACCACAGGCTAGTGCAACGTCATGCTGGCCTCTGCCACCTCAGGCTCACCCCACATCCATACCCCTCCCTCCCCCCACCCCGAGTGAGTAAGAGCCACTGAATCAGCTGCTCCTTTAACCTCATCCTGTCTGAGCTAAGAAGAGATGCCCTGAGGTAACCTACATGCAGAGGTGGGGCCCAATCCAAAGCTGAACACTGGGTGCTGTGTGAACAAAGAGGAGACAGGGAAATTTTTCCCAGCAGCCTCAGAGCAGAGGATTAAACTCCACAATCAATTTGATGTACTCTGCATCTGTGGAATACCTGAATAGACACCGAATCATCCCAAATTGAGGAGGTAGACTCTGTGAACAAAGATATATTATGTTTTCCCCTTTTTCTCTTTTTGTGAGTGTGTATGTGTATGCTTCTGTGTGTGATTTTGTCTGTATAGCTTTGCTTTCACCATTTGTCCTAGGGTTCTGTCCGTCCATTTTTTTTCCTTAAAATTTTTTTTTCTTAATAATTATTTTTAATTTTTTAATAACTTTATTTTATTTTATCCTCTTTCTTTCTTTCTTTCTTTCTTTCTTTCTTTCTTTCTTTCTTTCTTTCTTTCTTTCTTTCTTTCTTTCTTTCTTTCTTTCTTTCTTTCTTTCTTTCTTTCTATATTTTCTCCCTTTTATTCTGAGCAGTGTGGATGAAAGGCTTTTGGTCCTCCAGGCAGGAGTTAGTGCTCTGCCTCTGAGGTGGGAGAGCCAACTTCAGGACACTGGTTGACAAGAGACCTCCCAGCTCCATGTAATATCAAATGACAAAAATCTCTCAAAGTTCTCCTTCTCAATGCTAAGACCTAGTTTCATTCAACGACCAGCAAGATACAGTGCTGGACACACTATGCCCAACAACTAGCAAGACAGGAACACAGCCCATTCCATTAGCAGAGAGACTGCCTAAAATCATAATAAGGCCACAGACACCCCAAAAGACACCACCAGACATGGACCTGCCCACCAGAAAGACATGATCCAGCCTCATACACCAGAACACAGGTACTGGTCCCCTCCACCGGGAAGGCTACACAACCCACTGAAACGTTAGCCACTGGGGACAGACACCAAAAACAATAGGAAAAACAAACCTGCTGCCTGTGAAAATGAGACCCCAAACACAGTAAGTTAAGCAAAATGAGAGGACAGAAAAATACACAGCAGACGAAGGAGCAAAGTTAAAAGCCACCAGACCTAACAAATGAAGAGGAAATAGGTAGTCTACCTGAAAAAGAATTCAGAACAATGATAGTAAATCTGATCCAAAATCTTGGAAATAGAATAGAGGAAATACAATAAACATTTAACAAGGACCTAGACGAACTAAAGAGCAAACAAACAATGAACAACACAATAAATGAAATAAAAAATTCTCTAGAAGGAATCAATAGCAGAATAACTGAGTCAGAAGAACGGATAAGTGACCTGGAAGATAAAATAGTGGAACTACTTCAGAGCACAATAAAGAAAAAAGAATGAAAATAATGGAGGACAGTCTCAGAGACCTCTGGGACAACATTAAATGCACCAATATTCAAATTATAGGGGTTCCAGAAGAAAAACAGAAAAAGAAAGGTACTGAGAAAATATTTGATGAGATTATAGTTGAAAACTTCCTTAATATGGGAAAGGAAATAGTTAATCAAGTACAGGAAGCACAGAGAGTCCCATACAGGATATATCCAAGGAGAAACACACCAAAACACATATTAATCAAACTATCAAAAAATAAATACAAAGAAAACATATTAAAAGCAGCAAGGGAAAAACAGCAAATAACACTCAAGTGTATCCCCATAAGGTTAACAGCTGAACTTTCAGCAGAAACACTGCAAGCCACAAAGGAGTGGCAGGACATATTTAAAGTGTTGAAGGAGAAAAACCTACATCCAAGATTACTCTACCCAGCAAGGATCTCATTCAGATTTGGGGGAGAAATTAAAACCTTTAAAGACAAGCAAGAGCTGAGAGAGTTCACCACCTATAAACCAGTTTTACAACAAATGTTAAAGGAACTTCCCTAGGCAGGAAACACGAGAGAAGGAAAAGACCTAAAATAACAAACAAAACAATTAAGAAAATGGGATCAGGAACATACATATAGATAATTACCTTAAATGTAAATGAAATAAATGCTCCCACCAAAAGACACAGAGTGGCTGTATGGATACAAAAACAAGACCCATATATATGCTGTCTACAAGAGACCCACTTCAGACCTAGGGACATAGAGACTGAAAGTGAAGGGATGGAAAAATATACTCCATGCAAATGGAAATCAAAAGAAAGCAGAAGTAGCAATTCTCATATCAGAAAAAATAGACTTTAAAATAAATACTATTACAAGAGACAAAGAAGGACACTACATAATGATCAAGGGATCAATCCAAGAAGAAGATATAAGAATTTTAAATATCTATGCACCCAACATAGGAGCACTTCAATGTATAAGACAAATACTAACAGCCATAAAAGGGGAAATCGACAGTAACACAATCATAGTAAGGTACTTTAACACTCCACTTTCACCAATGGACAGATAATCCAAAATGAAAATAAATAAGGAAACACAAGCTTTAAATGATACATTAAACAAGATGGACTTAATTGATGTTTATAGGACATTCCATCCCAAACCAACAGAGTACCCATTCTTCTCAAGTGCTCATGGAACATTCTCCAGGATAGATCATATCTTGGGTCCCAAATCAAGACTTGGTAAATTTAAGAAAATTGAAATCATATCAAGTATCTTTTCTGACCATAACACTATGAGACTAGATATCAATTACAGGAAAAGGTCTGTAAAAAATACAAACACATGGAGACTAAATGATACACTACTTAATAACAAAGTGATCACTGAATAATTCAAAAAATACCTAGAAACAAATGACAATGGAGACACAATGACCCCAAACCTATGGGATGCAGCAAAAGCAGTTCTAAGAGGGAAGTTTATACCAATAAAATCCTACCTTAAGAAACAGGAAACATCTCGAATAAACAACCTAAACTTGAACCTAAAGCAATCAGAGAAAGAAGAACAAAAAAACCCCAAAGTTAGCAGAAGGAAAGAAATCATAAAGATAAGATCAGAAATAAATGAAAAAGAAATGAAGGAAACAATAGCAAAGATCAATAAAACTAAAAGCTGGTTCTTTGATAAGATAAACTAAATTGATAAACCATTATTCAGACTCATCAAGAAAAAAAAAGGAGAAAACTCAAATGAATAGAATTAGAAATGAAAAAGGAGAAGTAACAACTGACACTGCAGAAATACATAGGATCATGAGAGATTACTACAAGTAACTCTATGCCAATAAAATGGACAACCTGGAAGAGAGGGACAATTTCTTAGAAATGCACAATCTGCCGAGACTGAACCAGGGAGAAATAGAAAATATGAACAGACCAATCCAGGGCACTGAAGTTGAAACTGTGATTAAATATCTACCAACAAACAAAAGCCTAGGACCAGATGACTTCACAGGCGAATTATATTAAAAGTTTAGAGAAGAGCTAACACCTATCCTTCTAAAACTCTTTCAAAAGACAGCAGAGGTAGGAACATTCCCAAACTCATTCTACGAGGCCACCATCACCCTGATACCAAAATCAGACAAAGACGTCACAAAGAAAGAAAACTACAGGCCAGTATCACTGATGAATATATATTCAAAAATCCTCAACAAAATACTATCAAACAGAATCCAACAGCACATTAAAAGGATCATACACCATGATTAAGTGGGGTTTATTCCAGGAATGCAAGGATTCTTCAATATACATAAATCAATCAATGTGATACACCATACTGACAAATTGAAGGAGATAAACCATATGATCATCTCAATAGATGCAGAGAAAGCTTTTGACAAAATTCAAAACCCATTTATGATAAAAACCCTGCAGAAAGTAGGCATACAGGGAACTTTCATCAACATAATAAAGGCCATATATGACAAACCCACAGCCAGCATTGTTCTCAATGGTGAAAATCTGAAACCATTTCCACTAAGATCAGGAACAAGACAAGGTTGTCCACTCTACCACTGTTATTCAAACTAGTTTTGGAAGTTCTAGCCACAGCAATCAGAGAAAAAAAAGAAATAAAAGGAATCCAAATTGGAAAAGAAGAAGTAAAGCTGTCACTGTTTTCAGATGACATGATACTATACACAGAAAATCTTAAAAATGCTATCAGAAAATTACTAGAGCTAATCAATGAATATGGTAAAGTGGCAGGATACAAAATTAATGCACAGAAATCTCTGGAAGTCCTATTCACTAATGATGAAAAATCTGAAAGTGAAATTAAGAAAACACTCCTATTTGCCAATGCAACAAAAAGAATAAAATATCTAGGAATAAACCTACCTAAGGAGACAAAAGACCTGTATGCAGAAAATTTTAAGACACTGATGAAAGAAATTGAAGATGATACAAATAGATGGGGAAATATACCATATTCTTGTATTGGAAGAATCAACATTGTGAAAATGACTCTACTGTTGGAAACCAACCTGGAGCCTCTGTGCCATGACAGGGTCATGGAACAACAATCCAAGACAGCGCTGCAGGGCAGTGTTGTGCCCAGGAAGCTGACTACATCTCTTCTGATCTGTTTTGTAATTTTGTGCTTCTGCCTTGCAAAAGTACATGGGAGATTTGCCCCCCGTCCCAAGCTTAACTGTGTAAAACATGCTCTTCCCCCTCCCAAACCAAAACCTATGAATTGGGACTTTTTAACAACAGCCCCTTGTTGGTGGGAGAAAAAACAAACAACCTGGAAATGTAGGGATGTTTCTATGGAAAACACCAGTAATAAAAAAACAATGGCTCTACATGGGAGTAATAAATTACTATGGGTATTGTTCGTTCTACTATAAGGATAAATTAATCATACAGAGTCAACTGCCAACACTGGAATTGTTGACTCATCCATTCAGACAAGGCTTCTTGCCCAGAAGAACAGAGTGATAGATTAAATTGTGAAATATACTGTAGATGATTTAAGGGTAAATTGTTAAGACTTGTCCATGTGGACTTCTGGGACACATAGGAAAGTTCAGGAAACTTCCTCCTTCATAGTTTTTTTTTTAATGACTTGTTACATATTAGCTTGGCTTTGTTATTAGTATGGATTGAATGTACTCTAAGAAAAAACAATGATGTTTTGAGAACCTTTAGAATTATTTTTAAAGTACATATAGAAATATTAAGTACAATCTATTATAAATATCTTCTGAGGTTTTAGCTAAGCATCTGATGATGTAATCACTTAGGGTATATAAATCTGACTGTGAGAAAATAAAATATGAGACTATGCTTGCACATACACAGTGTTATTGATTTATTTAACCTCCCCTCACCGACGCTGTCCATCCCTTGGATATTCCTGGACCTGCAGGAGCTGGACTCCTGCAAGTGGCACCCGAACAGGGATCTGAAGGGTAAGTGGTATATATATAAAGGTGTCTTGGGACAGCTAGGATTTCCAACCCGGTTGTGGCCGACCCCCTTGTAGAGATAGACAAGGTAAGTAAAGGGTGGAATAATTAAGAATAAAGAAAAATGGTACATACAACATGTAAGGAAAGACAGTTATTTATTGATATTATTAAACATATGTTGTCAGTAAGAGGTATTAAAGTAACTAATAATCAGTTAGCTAATTTCTTTAGTTTTATACAAGAGCAATGCCCTTGGTTTCCAGAAGAAGGAACGGTTAATCTGGAAACATGGATTAAAGTTGGATATCGACTTAAAACTTATTATACTCTACATGGGGCAGAGATGGTCCCAGTAGTTACCTTTGACTTATGGAATCTCATAAGGGATGTATTAGATCCTGTTCAAGAAAGAAATAAAATTCCTTTTACCCCTCCTCTGGGAGAAACTACACCTTTATTGCCATCCAAAACTTCAGATAAAGTTTCAGCTACTGCCTTTAGTCAAAAATGCGCCTTAAAGGCTAGTAATAAAGATGATGATGATATATTGCCTCCTGAAGATCAGGCTGACTTAGATGATGCTGCAGCAGCCTATCATAGGGATCAAGACCCCTGGGACTTTCCTGTTGTGGACAGGTTGCCCCTCCTATTGATCCTAAAGAATTGCCACTACCTCCAAAACCTATTTATCCCTCTTTGACACAACAGACATGAGTTGCCCTTGAGGCCTCCCCCTCCTCCGAACAAATTAGAAGACACATATCATCACAAACCTAAATTTCCCTCACGTAGAGTACCATCTATTGAAGATCCTGAATTGGCTGCTTGTTTCCCTGTGGTATTTGAAGGAGAAATTGATGATGAGGTTAATTGGGAACCCCTCCTTTATAAAATTATAAAGGAATTAAAAGTAGCCTGTGCAGATTATGGGCCTTTGGCACCATATACTCTTACATTATTGGATGCTCTAGCTAATAGATGGATGACTATTTATGCTTGGACACAAGTGGCATGAGCCTGCCTCTCTGGAGGTCAATATCTCCTTTGGAGAACTGAATGTGAAGATCTGGCTAAAAAACAAACACCCATAAATAAAAAAAGGAAACCACATATTACGTTAGATATACTAATAGGAACAGGAGATTATGATACAGCTCAAAGTCAAATGCATTTAGGAAAAGAAATATTGCAAATAACTTCATGTGCTGTAAATGCCTGGAAGGCTCTTCCTTTAATATCTGGCAAAGCAACCACACTGGGTGAAATTAAGCATAAACCTGATGAGGCATATGAGGATTTTGTCTCAAGGCAGCTACAGGCTGTTAAAAGGTTATTAGTAATGAGGAAGCAGCTGATATGCTATCTAAACAATTGGCTTTTGAAAATGTGAACAGTACCTGTCAAGATTTGTTAAGACCAATTACAGATACTACAACAATCCAATGAAGACTGGCAAATAGCTTTAAGTTCCTATACTGGACAGATTTTATTCCATGTACCTAAACATCCCCTGATTCAATTTTTTTGCTAAACATCCTGTTATGTTTCCAAAATATTATACAGATAAGCCTATTCTGGGAGCGATGTTGATATTTATGGATGGATCATCTAATGGAAAAGCTGCTATATTGATTAATAAAACTCCTAAGGTAATACAAACTCAAGAAACTTCTGCTCAGAGAGCAGAACTAATAACAATAATACAAGTTTTTTTTGAGTTACAAAATCATACTTTTAATTTATACTTTGATTCTCAGTATGTGGTCAGACTATTTCCTCATATAGAAACTGCAGTCCTGCCAGAACAAAGGACAATTTTTGACCTTTTAAACCAGCTACAAAAACAGATCTGGGCTCGCTCCCTCCCCTATTATATTGGTCATGTGCGAGCTCACTCTAATTTGCCTGGAGTTATACATGAAGGTAACAAAAAGGCTGATGAGTTAACTAAGTCTATGATTTATTCTTGTATAGAGGGGGTGAAAGCTTCTCGTGATTTGTATCATCAAAATTCCTCTGCCCTCTGGAATCAATTCCACTTATCTCGAGAAGTAGCAAGATCAATAGTAAAAAGTTGCCCACATTGTCCATCCCATCAACCTGTTTTGCCTATGGGAGTTAACCCTCGTGGGTTACTGCCCAATATGTTGTGGCAAATGGATGTGACTCACATCTCAACTTTTGGGAAACTTTCTTATGTTCATGTTTCTGTAGATACTTATTCTCATGTAATATTAGCCTCTGCTAGAACTGGAGAAGCTTTTAAGGATGTAATGCAACATCTGTTTTTCTGCTTTGCCTTTTTGGGAATCCCCAAAGCCTTAAAAACAGATAATGCTCCAGCTTATGTTTCAAAACCTTTTAAAGAGTTCTGTCAAAAATTTCATATCTCTCATTCCACTGGCATCCCTTATAATCCCCAGGGACAAGCCATAGTGGAAAGGGCTCATCAAACCCTAAAGTCACAAATACAAAAATTACAACAAGGAGAATTTAAACACAGTTCTCCACATCATATTCTCCTACATGCCTTATTTGTTCTTAATAATTTAAATATGGATTCCCAAGGAAATACTGCTATGTTAAGACATTAGAATCCTGATATAAATAAACCCAAACCCATGGTAAAATGGAAAGATTTACTCACAGGACAATGGAAAGGACCTGACATTTTATTAACTTGTGGAAGAGTGTATGCTTGCATATTTCCACAGGACGCAAATTCACCTTTGTGGCTCCAGACCGTCTCATCAGACATGTCGGGGCCTCCATCCCCACCCCTATACTTTCCAGTCAAGCTCAAGTCGCCACCTCCGGAGACATCAGCTGTGAGACAGCTATCTCGGCAGATTAAGAACCTCAGCCTGACGGAGCGCCCACAGCCGCATCCGTGTAAGCGCCGTACCAACTCCACTCTCTCCGCTGAACCACTGACATGGGGACAAATTAAACACCTGACCCAAGAAGCAGAGAAGATAATCACGGGTCAAGGAGTCACGGTGACACCTACCAATCTCTTTGTTGTTATGCTTGCTATTCTGGCCTGCCGGGTAACAAAGACAAATGTTTTAGATAATTCTTATTGAACCTACTTTCCTGATCATCCAATTTTGCAAGTGACTACTTGGGATAATGATATAATTCCTGTTTCTACCACTCTACCTAAACTTATGGGAGGACCTTCAAGTCCTTACCCCTATAAGGAATTTAAAATGAATAATAATCTCACCTTTAAGAGAAAATCTGCCTTTTATCCTATTTGTTTTGTGTTCCCCACTTCAGCTCAAACAGCTGGTCCAAAAAAAGATGGATGTGTAACTGTTGCTCTAAGGAGCCAGCTTACAAGTTCCCCTTCCTCTAAAAAATCTTCCAAACATCTCCTTTGGTCTCTTACATATCGAACCCCTGGAGAAGATCCACATTTCAACGTCTGGCTTCTCATCCTGATAAATATCCTACATGTCCAAATTTATTTCCTAGTAAAGATGATGACTGGGCTACTATTTATGAAGATGTAGAGTTTCCTATATGGAAATATTGTATGTATCATTCTAGAATAGACATTCCTATCTCCTGTACTTCTCAATATATTCATGACTGGAGCAATCCAGACCCTTCTGTAGATTATAGAAAGTACTTATAACATGCAAATGTACAATATACCTGGAATGAATCCTTTATTCCTCCTCCTACTTGCATTAATAGATGGCATAATAGTGCTTGGGTTCCTCCTATCCTAACCCTATCTTATAATGGTTCTATATATGTTCAACCTTATCTCCGGAAGGCTATTGTGGCTACCTACCCTATAATGTTACATAGACAGTCAAAAACTGACATGTATACTGTACAAGCCTGTATTGCTGCTCCATATGTTTTCTTAATTTCCAATGATTCTCTAAAGCTTGATATATTTCAAAATGGGACTGAATTTTGATCAGTATGTTATGATTGTATATTAACTAGTTGTGTACATCCTGATCTTAAAGTACAAGTTTTGATGATTTTAAAGCGCCCACCGTACATAATGCTTCCACTTAAATTATTAGGTGTATGGTATGATGATTATGGATTACAAGTCATAAAAGAACCGCAATTGTTACTGTGTGCCAAAAAATTTGTTACTACTCTAAGTTTAGGCATATCCGCTTGGATTACTGTAATTACCTCCTTTTCTCTTTCAATTATTGCTTTGACTCAACAAGTACATACCGCTCACCATGTAAATGAACTGTCTAAAAGTGTCTCTCTAGCTCTTGCTACACAGGAATCAATAGATAAAAAGTTAGAAGCGAAAGTAGATGTCTTGGAAGAAGCAATTTTACATATAGGACAGGAACTTATGACTCTTAAAGTAAGACTAGCTCTGAGATGTCATAAGGAATATAGATGGATTTGTGTAACCCCATTAAAAGTTACATCAAGAAATGACATTGGCAATGCTCAATTAGATGATTCCCCTGCAGAAACTGCACAATCCTTTTTTGATAGCATTAAATCTTTTGTATCTCAAAAAACCTTATTTACTTTATTTACAAGCATAGGCATAATAGCTGCTATAATATTAATTCTGTTTTTTCTCCTTCCAGTCATCTTCAAGATCTTAAGTAAAAGTATCCATCAAGTCTCCATTGAATTACACAGCGAGCTTTTAAAAAATAAAGAAGGGGGAGATGTTGGAAGCCAACCTGGAGCCTCTGTGCCATGACAGGGTCATGGAACAACAATCCAAGACAGCGCTGCAGGGCAGTGTTGTGCCCAGGAAGCTGACTACATCTCTTCTGATCTGTTTTGTAATTTTGTGCTTCTGCCTTGCAAAAGTACATGGGGGATTTGCCCCCCGTCCCAAGCTTAACTGTGTAAAACATGCTCTTCCCCCTCCCAAACCAAAACCTACGAATTGGGACTTTTTAACAACAGCCCCTTGTTGGTGGGAGAAAAAACAAACAACCTGAAAATGTAGGGATGTTTCTATGGAAAACACCAATAATAAAAAAAACAATGGCCCTACATGGGAGTAATAAATTATTATGGGTATTGTTTGTTCTGCTATAAGGATAAATTAATCATACAGAGTCAACTGCTAACACTGGAATTTTTGACTCGTCCATTCAGACAAGGCTTCTTGCCCAGAAGAACACAGTGATAGATTAAATTGTGAAATATACTGTAGATGATTTAAGGGTAAATTGTTAAGACTTGTCCATGTGGACTTCTGGGACACATAGGAAAGTTCAGGAAACTTCCTCCTTCATAGTTTCTTTTAATGGCTTGTTACATATCAGCTTGGCTTTGATATTAGTATGGATTGAACCTACTCTAAGAAAAAACAACGATGTTTTGAGAACCGTTAGAATTATTTTTAAAGTACATATAGAAATATTAGGTACAATCTATTATAAATATCTTCTGAGGTTTTAGCTAAGCACCTGATGATGTAATCAGTTAGGGTATATAAATCTGACTGTGAGAAAATAAAATATGAGACTATGCTTGCACATACACAGTGTTATTGATTTATTTAACCTCCCCTCACCGACGCTGTCCATCCCTCAGATATTCCTGGACCTGCAGGAGCTGGACTCCCGCACTCTACTACCCAAAGCAATCTATAGATACAATGCAATCCCTATCAAACTACCACTGGCATTTTTCACAGAACTAGAACAAAAAATTTCACAATCTGTATGGAAATACAAAAGATCCCGAATAACCAAAACAATCTTGAGAACGAAAAATGGAGCTGGATGAATCAGGCTCCCTGACTTCACACTATACTACAAAGATACAGTAATCAAGACAGTATGGTACTGGCACAGAAACAGAAATATAAGTCAATGGAACAGGATAGAAAACCCAGAGATAAAGCCATGCACATATGGTCACGATATCTTTGATAAAAGAGGCAAGAATATACAGTAGAGAAAAAAACAGCCTCTTCAATAAGTTGTGTTGGGAAAACTGGACAGGCACATATAAAAGTATGAAATTAGAACACTTCCTAACACCATACACAAAAGCAATCTCAAAATGGGTTAAAGACCTAAATGTGAGGCCAGAAACTATCAAGCTCTTACAGGAAAACATAGGCAGAACACTCTATGACATAAATCACAGCAAGTTCCTTTTTGACCCACCTCCTAGAGAAATGGAAATAAAAACAAAAATAAACAAATGGGACCTAATGAAACTTAAAAGCTTTTGCACAGCAAAGGAAACCATAAACAAGACCAAAAGACAACCCTCAGAATGGGAGAAAATATTTGCAAATGAATCAATTGATAGAGGATTAATCTCCAAAATTTATAAGCATCTCATTCAGCTCAATATCTAAAAAGCAAACAACCCAATCCAAAAATGGGCAGAAAACCTAAATAGACATTTCTACAAAGTAGATACACAGATTGCCAACAAACACATGAAAGAATGCTCAACATTATTAATCATTAGAGAAATGCAAATCAAAACTACAGTGAGATATCATCTCACACTGGTCAGAATGGCCATCATCAAAATATCTAGAAACAATAAATGCTGGAGAGGTTGTGGAGAAAAGGGAACATTCTTGCACTGTTGGTGGGAATGTAAATTGATACAGTCACTATGGGGAACAGTATGGAAGTTCCTTAAAAAACTACAAATAGAACTACCATATGACCCAGCAATCCCACTACTGGTCATATACTCTGAGAAAACCATAATTCAAAATGAGTCATGTACCAACATATTCATTGCAGCTCTATTTACAATAGATAGGACATGGAAACAACCTAAGTGTCCATAAACAGATGAATGAATAAAGACGATGTGGCACATATATGCAATGGAATAGTACTCAGCCTTAAAAAGAAATGAAATTGAGTTATTTTTATTGTGGTGAATGGACTTAAAGTCTGTCATACAGAATGAAGTAAGTCAGAAAGAGAAAAACAAATACCGTATGCTAACATATATATATGGAATCTAAGAAAAAATTAAAAAGGTCATGAAGAACATAGGGGAAAGATGGGAATAAAGTTACAGACCTCCTAGAGAATGGATTTGAGGATATGGGGAGGGGGAAGGGTAAGCTGTGACAAAGTGAGAGAGTGGCATGGACATATATACACTACGAGAAGTAAAATAGATAGCTTGTGGGAAGCAGCCACATAGCACAGGGAGATCAGCTCAGTGGCTTGTGACCACCTAGAGGGGTGGGATAGGGAGGGGAGGAGGGAGGGAGATGCAAAAGGAAAGATATATGGGAACGTATGTATACGTATAACTGATTCACTTTGTTATAAAGCAGAAACTAACACACCATTGTAAAGCAATTATACTCCAATAAAGATGTTTAAACAAAAATCCAGTTAATGTTACTAAATAATGCTGACAGAGTGATATGACCTGCTCCCCAGACAATGTACAGGTCCACAGTTACAGAATGTAATTTATTTTTATTCAGTCTATTGATTCAAAGGTTTTGTTATGCTCCAAGTAACCTTGGAGATAAGTATGTGGCCAATCAAGAGTAGCTGAGACTAGCCCATGTTAGGTAGCCTTAGATGTGTCAACAACAACAACAATAAAACAACATAATCAGTAGTCAATCTAAGAGAGATATGGAAAATTTTATTCAAAGCAACCTGAGGATTACAACTTGGGAGATAGTCTTTCAGAAATCTCTGTGAACTGTTCTGCCTGTTAGAGGTCAAAGTACAGTTATATAAGTTGTTGAGACAAAAGGTTATATAGCTAACTAACATATTGACAGTTAACCTAGCCCAACAAAGCTAGTATTGGGTTACTGTGACCCCTTACAAGACTGAGAAAGAAATGTTATCTCCTAAGGAGTTATATGCTGGTACCAGGATGAATTAGAAATTGCTATTTTTTATGAGTAGGCAATCCTGTGTCTTCAAAGGTGATCTAGTTAATGTATATTGCATATTCACAATGCACAGTAAAGGGGAAAATGTATTGGCTGATCTAAGCAGAGAGAGAATTTTATGTTTAAAAATTTTCTTGTCCTGCCTAAAAATAATTTTATTTTATCAGATATAAATGTGTCTCTAAAACTACCCTCATTTCTACCAAATATAGCCAAATTAAGGTTAATTTGTTTGCAAAATAAGTCAGGTTAGTTGATCACATTGGTTTTTAAAAATTGGCTGTGCTGCAACTTTTCATAAAAAATCTCAGATTGAACTTTTTAAAAGGCCTCTCAAGGCCAGGATAACTACATCAAGGACTTGCCATAGATTCCACCAGTGATATATATATATATATATTTGGGTGAACTCTTCTTGAGTTTCCCCAAATATATTGAGATTCCTGCAGATGTCAGGAGGTGGCCTTTCTTATTTCTTGTTTACCTGGAAAGGCTGTTGTGCACCCTGTAAGTAGAGTTCCAGGTTGTTTTTCCCAGGGATTTTATGGTTCCATAAATTCCACCTTAGTTCTTTAAAGCATCTGGTCATATCTGATGTTATGTATTTTTAAAATATGACATTTCTGTCAAGGTTATGGTAATATACCCAATGTTTCCAATTGTGTCCTCTTATAGGAGAACAGATTCTTCTTGAACTTATGAAAATAATTATATTGCTATAAAAATGATAATACTCAGAGTTTCCAAATTCTAGAGAGATTAAGTAGAAATGAAAGCTAAATGTTTTAATTCTACTTATAAGGGTGTAATTTACCAAGTTGCTTAAGTCATAATTAACTTAAGGGGAAGATTTCCTTATATCTGGAAGACACAGATTAAAAGACAGGAATATTTTAGCCAAAAACCCATAAAAATTATAACCATTTTCATCAGTTCATTCAGCCCTATGTAAATGATCCTTGATGTTACTCTTTTGTTAACAGTTTTATGAATCCATTAGAGTTTCCATCAGAATTCTTTAATTTCTCACCCAGTTCAGCAGTATGATTTGAATGTTATCAGAAACCTATACTTTCAAGAAGTTCTTTCTATGAATCTTCTTGGAATATTGTTTGCAAAAGCATCAGAGTAAAACAATAACTATCTAGAAATGACAAAATGAGTGAGTAAAAATCTGATTACAATGCAATTGACAAAGAAACTTAGTTATTGTGGTGGCATACAATAATTCAAGATAATAACCAGAATTATGACCGATAACATTATACCAGGATATATCCAATTTTTATATTTTTTATATAATTTCTAGAATATTAATATTAATGTCATTTTACCCATACAATATAACCTAAGGTTTTCACTCACTTGATAATCCTTCTCATGTAACCCAACACATCAAATAATCCTAATTTTTTAAATCTCTCTCTCTCTCTGAGGTGTTTCAGGGTCCTTCTTAAGCATCCTAAAGTTAGTTGAAGGTTAATCTTTGGGAATTTTTTCAAAAATATTAAAAAGTTTTGAAATATTTGTTCATTTAGAATCATATGTCACTGTGAAACAATACTTATTCACTTAAGCAAAGCAACAATAAAATATTTTAAAAGCAAATACAGAAAGTTACAGTTTACTTTAAAAGGTAAAGAAACATAATCTTTTATCAAAAACAGCTCAATATTTAAAAAAAACCAAAAAACAAATAACTTGTTCTCTTAACAAAGAGAAAACCACACTCTAGTTTTGCACCACTTTACCTTCAATATTAAAATTCTTTTACTTAATTACATTCATTTTAATCTTACCCAGTCCTGACCATACATAAAATTTCTTTCTCAGGATTCCTTTTCCATAAACTTTCCATAATTTTCTGTATTAGTTTGTCCCTCATTTTTTTCCCATTTAGAAATAACCAGCTTTAGAACAAAATTCCTTTCTTTTCCCTTAAAAAATTCATTTCCATTTTTTATATCTTCCTTTTTCTTGCATACAAATATGTTTATTTTTAATAATTCTTAGTTGTAATTACATACATTAATTAGACTTCTAAACTCTTAAAAATCTTAATTTCTAGTGAAAAACAAAGAAGTAAGCAATTATGGACTGTCTTCTACATTTTGTAGATTGTCAAACATAAGTACTGTTTATAATTTCTTAAAAACATGTGCTTTATTATAGGAAATTTTTTAGTGTGTCACCAAATATATTTATTAATAGTCTGTAAAATATCTTTAGTCTATCTGTAAAGAGGAAGCTAAGGTTCAGTAATTAAGGTTTCAATATCTTATTTTATTTGGAATGACCTTGGTATTTAATAATCTTCCATCATTTAACTTAATTTAGAAAAACTCTAAACCTTCAAGTTACCAAAATCTGGAGAGACTATATTTATATAGACATACTAAAACAAAATTATTCCAAAAAGTTTACCTAAAAGCTCTCAACTTGTTTATTCATAAATTTGCTCATAAAAATTTATGTATCGTTATTTTTCTTGCTGGCAAACTACAACAGTTGTAATAATATCTTATTGATTTTCTAGTAAATCTAGGTTTGTATTAAATAATAAAAGTATTATTGATTATTGATAATGATTCTAAACACCTGTCTACATTAATTAACCCAACAACCTTAAACTAGCTTTAATGCCAGATATTAATATAATAATTAATATTTCCTAGACAACATAAACCTGAAATTTATTTGGATTAGTTTCTCTTACATTTCTGAGAATTTCTTTAAGTGCTTAATTTCCTTTAAAACAATTTAAATAGAGCTCATTTATAAATTAACTTTGATGGTACCATTTGGAGATAAAGATATATATACAATGTACAAAGACATACGTACATCCATATAGACACAGAGATCTCATAATTTTCCTAGTTTAGTTAAAAAAGCCTTTTTTCTCTTTCTTTTCATTCTCAGGAATTTTAGGTGGTCTAGATAAGAAAGGAGCTCCTGAAAACACTGGTAGAACATTTACATCTCAAGGCACAGGGTGAAGAAAGCAAGCACTCCTAGTGGGACTTTTTCCTTCATGATCTGAATTTTGAAAAGAAGTTTTATGAAGCTGGTTTTCCCTAACTGCATGCAAAATGAGATTTAGATTGTCAAAAGAACCCCTTCTTGGTCATTTTTAGGGTGAGACTTCCCTCTTTTTTCAACTAAGGAAGCACTTGTAAGTTTCAGTGTTATACATAAACACAGCTGATACTCCCATAAGTGGCTGTCCTTCAGGGAGCTGGTTATTAATTTGGTAGCCTAATTCAGATATGAGATGAGATCTAAGCAACTTTCTGAGGACAGTGTGGTGAATCATATGTATGCTGTTTCTGAGTCTAGCTCTCAAAGGAGTTACCGTTGGGACAGTTCTATTATTTTACATGTCCCTGTTATTCCCTCCAACAGTCTAAAACCATCATGGATGCTTGGAGGACTAGATTATCACCCTTTGTTACACCTGTAGACTCCAAGTGTCCTCTGGTGAGTATCTCTCATATCCTGCTGGCTACACCATGTAAATGTCAATGAAAAAAGTAATATTTATTCTAAGAAAGAAATAAAAAATGTTATTTGAGCCAAATTTAGGATTATAACCTGAGAGACAGAAAGTTCTGAGAACTATTTCACTTGTTAGTGGTCAAAGCACAGTTATATAAGTTTAGTTTTTGATACAAAGTGTTAACATCAGAATAACATATTGACATTTTACATAGTCCAGCAAAGAGAGTAGTGGGTTATTGAGACCCCTTACAAGATTTAGAAAGGAATGTTATTCCTAAGGAGTTACCTTGCTAGTGACAAGAGGAAATTGCTCTTTTCTATTTTGGTGAGTAGGTATTCTTGTGTCTTCAAAGGTGATCTAGTTAATGTATAATACAGATGTCCAATGCACACTAAAGGAGAGGAAGTAGCAGATGAAATGGACAGAAAGAGAATTTTATAAATTTTTCTTGTCCTGCCTAAAAATAATTTTATTTTGTCAGATGTAAATGTGTACTAAAAAATGATTATTTATGCAATTTTTAGTATTTCAATCTGAAATTAGAGAAATTAGTTGGGGACACCTACTCATACCACGGACACTTTTAATAGTTTCCTTAAGAGATTTCATATGGTACTTAAAACAGTTCCTTGTGTATGTTAGGAACTGAAAAATATATTGAACTTAATTTGTATTGGATAAAACAATAAATAAGTTGAAATGGATAAGTCTGTCTCACTCAGAATGTTTCTTTGAAAGAACTATTTAGGAAAAGTTACAAAAGACAACCAGAGGATTTATATATTTCCAAGGTAGGGAATATTTGCCACTTTGTTAGAAAAAAACAAAATTGTATTCATTTCTTGAGTTTCCACTTACACAAAGATATAATATTTACTACTAATTGTGAAACTCACTCATGCTAGTACTTATGTATAGTTAAATAAATGGAAGTTATAGAAAAGTAAAATGATAAATATTACAAATAAAATTTAAAGTACAGAAGCCAGTAGTAACCCAAGTATTCTCAACAAAAAATTTCCTGCAAAAATAAAATACACTTGAAGGGAATCATGACAAATATGGTGTGCAGAGAAGAATGATGCAAATATGATGGTCAGTTTTGTTTAGAAGAATTTAGAAAAAAATGCAAGGAGGAACAATATAGTAGAAAAAAGTACATAGTCATACATTAGATGTATGACTAACTTTACCACTAAATATTGTTAAAATACACTATTGCATATTTTCTACTTTATCACATTGAGATATTGAACTAAATTATCTTGGTTGCCCAGAATTCTTAGAGTAACAAGATAAGCTTTTAAATCTGAAGGGTCCATCCATAAAGCAACTTTTCACCCTCCATATTCTATACTGTTTAAATGTTTAATAATGTTCTGTGGGGCTTCCCTGGTGGTGCAGTCGTTGGGAGTCCACCTGCCGATGCAGGGGACACGGGTTCGTGCCCCGGTCTGGGAGGATCCCACATGCCGTGGAGTGGCTGGGCCCGTGAGCCATGGCCGCTGAGCTTGCGCGTCCAGAGCCTGTGCTCCGCAATAGGAGAGGCCACAACAGTGAGGCCCGCATACCACAAAAAAAAATAAAAAATAAAAAAATGTTCTGTGAAAGAATAATCTGGTATGTAATATATGGAATGCACTTTGAGAATGAAATGTAATAACTTTCTATTTTGTTTCTTATTTTACTTTCAGTCTTTAATTAACAAAGAATGATAGCCTGTTGGTCAAGGCAAATTATTGAAGTTGATGAAATATATCTTAATCTGCTCATCCATCATTCCAATTGCCTTCAATACCATCCTAGCCTCTGGATTTACATTTTAATACTTCATAAAGTTTTCCTAATATCAATTTCCTAACTTTTATTGTAGTGTCTCCTTTGTGCATTTTCCTATAGTTTAAATACTCAGACTTTGGATAGATAATAGATCACTAATTGGAAAATTTTTCCCCTAGTAATTTGTTAGATGGGAGCTGTTTTTCTCTTTTTGCATCATCTTTTACACAACAAATGTTTATATTTTAAGAAAACACTTTTGCCTTACTTCCAAAGTGTAGCAAAGTTTCAAAGACCTTTGCAGGCTTGTGAAAGAAAATAATTTTGACTACCAGTTTTCTTGGTGTCATTTTCACCACCACTGACAATGTATTTTAAGACAAACCCAACATAAATGAAAATGTTGTTGTTCCAGTTCTAAACCAAAACCCTTTGAATCATTTTTTATTGCTCTATGTTTGTTTATTGAAGGTGTGCCCACATTCAGTTGATTTTCAAATCTAGTAATAGCTAATACCAAATTTATATCAGCAATTCATATACTCTAAATGACTCAACTGCTACTCCATTTGTTCTTGAGTCACAGATTGCCTCTTAGACTATCTCCCTGCTTTGTTGCCACCACATTTATTTAGTTTATTTTCAACATAACAGTGAGTGTGATCTTATTCAAAAGTTGGTGAGATCACAACCCTCATCTGTTAAACACCTTCTCACATTAAAAGCCAAACTTCTTGCAGGATCCTAGACCATAGATGCTTTTGTTTCTTCCCTATCTGTTTCTCCTGCACTCTCACTTGCTCACTCTGCTCATTAACACTAGTCTAAATGTTTCTCAAACATATCAGGTACAATTCTGTTTTAAGCCTTTTGAATTTGTTCTTCTCTTTCTCTCAGTGGTTTCTTCCTCAGACATACACTTTGTTGACTACTTCATTCTGAAAGTCTTTGCTTATATGTCCCCTTCTAAATAAGGCCACATTTCCCATAATCTTCCTCTGTTTTATTTTGTTCTTGGCTATTTATCAGTGAAAATGTAAACAATAATTTAGATGAAATTTTTTTCAACTGTAAAATAAATGCAATCAATTGTGGGGGTTAAAAGAATGGCCTTTCCTACCTGCATGATGATGTTACCAGAAGATATTTTAGTTGCTTATATTAGATAAAAGCATGCTTGCAATTGTTATGAAACTTAAAATTATTGGTAAAGAATTATCTGTGAAATGCCTAATAAGAACCATGTCACCCTAATTAAATTGAATAAAAAGATTTAATCCAAGAATAACATTTATTTTATTGTAGGCCAATAATATTGAAAAGGAACATCTCCATTTCAAGTTCATTCTTTTTTTTTCAAATTTGTCTCTGATTATATCTCTTTGACTGAAACTATTATTCAATAGAGAAGTCATTCAAATGTAATTGCAAAGTCAGTGACCTACAGGGAAATGGGGATCAAAAGGTCTCATCACTCCAGGTGATACAAAACCTTATCTTCCAGATGCTAAATATTTTACTTGTTAGGTATTTTAAAATTAGGAATCTGTCTTAGCTGGTATAGGAAGACAAGGGGTCAAGCTAAATCAGATGATTCACCTAAACCTATTGAAAAAGGAAAGTGTCCCAGGAGTCTTGTTGCTATTGTTAAGGATTATTTAGTAAATCCGATTGCTGAGTTTCTAAATATCTCAGCAGTTTGATAAAACTTGGGATCTTAACTTGATCAGGTCAGAGTCTGAAAATAGTGAAACCCTTATTAGAGAGTATGAAATCACAGCAGCTGCTCAGAAATACCGATTATTGCTTACTGTGGAAAAAACAGAAGTGTATCTGCCCTAACTAGAATGCCACTATTAAGTTTTAAGGACTTAATTCCCAACAGAAACCAAGATGACATACATAATTAGATTCTGATTTCTACATTATATTAATAATTACTTATGAAAATAACTTTAGATAATAGATATACTTCTGTATGAGTAGTCTAAAAATAATGAAGAGGATGAAATTTTAAAATATCTATGTCATGGATTAGTATATGGTAATCCTTTTTTGTTTGTTGTTGGTATTGAGTTTATAAAGCAAAACTGATACATATGAAAGAATACATTAGACTATATGATCTCTTCCTGACTGAGAAGGTGATAATTAATGACAAACATCAAAGGTTTTTCTTAGACATTTGTATGCAAAAGCTGTGAGCAGAACTCAGAGGAAATAGGTCTTTTTGGGTTTTTTTTTTTTTTTTTTTTTGCCTTTTATTCTAAACGATCTAAGTATTCCATGCCTTTAGGGCAACTCATGACTGCTAAAATCAAACTCAGACTTAGACATATAAGAAAGCAATTCTCACGAAAGGAAGGATAGAAGAGGAGAGGGACAAAAAAGAGTAAGAGATTGAGGTAAATGTATTTTAAAATTGTGGTGGTTAATTAAGGGTCCAAGTGAACAATACTATTTACAAAAGAATAATATCATTCCTAGCAGAACTTCAAGTATATAAGGCCACGAACTCGTCTGACAACAGGCAATTTACGTAACTTCTTTGAACGTTTGAGTTCTCATCTTTGATATGATGAGAACTGATATCAATCAATCAAATGCTCAAAATGGGTTAAACACCTACATGTAATGCCAGACACTATAAAACTCTTAGAGGAAAAGCTAGGCAGAACACTCTATGACATAAATCACAGCAAGATCCTTTTTGACCCACCTCCTAGAGAAATGGAAATAAAAACAAAAATAAACAAATGGGACCTAATGAAACTTAAAAGCTTTTGCACTGCGAAGGATACCATAAACAAGACCAAAAGACAACCCTCAGAATGAGAGAAAATAGTTGTAAATGAAGCAACAGACAAAGGATTAATATCTAAAATTTATAAGCAACTCATGCAGCTCAATAACAAAAAAACAAAAACCGAATCCAAAAATGGGCAGAAGAACTAAATAGGCATTTCTCCAAAGAAGATATACAGATTGCCAACAAACACATGAAAGAATGCTCAACATCATTAATCATTAGAGGAATGCAAATCAAAACTATAATGAGATATCATCTCACACTGGTCAGAATGGTCATCATCAAAAACTCTAGAAACAATAAATGCTGGAGAGGGTGTGGAGAAAAGGGAACCCTCTTGCACTGCTGGAAGGAATGTAAATTGATAGAGCCACTATGGAGAACAGTATGGAGGTTCCTTAAAAAACTACAAATAGAACTACCATAGGACCCAACAATCCCACTACTGGGCATATACCCTAAGAAAACCATAATTCAAAAAGAGTCATGTACCAAAATGTTCATTACAGATCTATTTACAATAGCCAGGACATGGAAGAAACCTAAGTGTCCATCAACACAAGAATGGATAAAGAAGATGTGGCACATATATACAATGGAATATCACTCAGCTATAAAAAGAAATGAAACTGAGTTATTTTTAATGAGGTGGATAGACCTGGAGTCTGTCATACAGAGTGAAGTAAGTCAGAAGGAGAAAAACAAATACTGTATACTAACACATATATATGGAATCTATGAAAAAAAATGTCATGAAGAGATTAGTGGTAGGACAGGAATAAAACACAGACCTACTAGACCATGGACTTGAGGATATGGGGAGGGGGAAGGGTAAGCTGTGATGAAGTGAGAGAGTGTCATGGACATATATACACTACCAAATGTAAAATAGATAGCTAGTGGGAAGCAGCTGCATAGCACAGGGAGATCAGCTCTGTGCTTTGTGACCACCTAGAGGGTTGGGATAGGGAGGGTGGGAGGGAGAAAGACACAAGAGGGAAGAGATATGGGAACATATGTATATGTATAACTGATTCACTTTGTTGTAAAGCAGAAACTAACACACTATTGTAAAACAGTTATACTCCAATAAAGATGTTAAATAAATAAATAAATAAATAAATAAATAAAATGAATTTTAAAAAATCAATCAAATGACAGAGGAAAATATATCAATTTTCACACCTGACTGAGAACTAAATGAGATAATAGTATTAAATAATAATATTACTACTAAATATGACTTGTATAGTTGTTGCTATGAGGATTGTTAAATTTGAATAGTAATATCTACAAAAGGAATTAATGAAAGGAGTAAATGAGATAATACATTTAAGACATCAATGGGGCTCAAGACAGTTTTAATTAAATAAACCTAAATTCCCTTTTTTATTGCTTTGCAATTTAGATTGTCTTTTGTTAAGTTATGGGACCCCAATTTTTACTAATACCCCTATCACACTGAGAAGCTTATGGTAGTATTATGGATGAGAAACAAGGTATGTTCCAGAGTTTTTAGTGCTTTTTATAACTTGAAAATTTTCTTTACATATCTCAATTACTTTAAATTATCCTAATGAAGGAAGTCATTCTAGGCTTGTAGAAGTACAGATGCAGAAATTCTAGGAAAATATGAACTTTTAATAATTTTTTTAAACCTGAAAACATAAAATGCTTTGAAATAGGAATTTAAGCTTTATATATATTTATATTTTATATTTTTCTAGTGTATTTTTAAGTGCAGGAAAATATAAAATCAAAATACAAGCAATAATATATGAAAATATAAGTTGCATTTCTTGTATTTTACTCCTTTAACTAAAATATAAATTCTAGAAATTTTGTGACCAAAATAATTTTTTGTCCCTTAATACATATTTTCCTGAACATCCTTATGTTTCCAGTATGAAAAAGATATTGACATCTGAATGATCTCTATACATTGATCTTTATAAGCCTCAGGCCATTACCATCTCTCATAAATATTAAGAATATTAATAATTTATTTCTTTTGTTGTTTCTTCATTTGTTCTAACATCTACAAATTTTAGTAAATTCGATACAGTGGTTTACAAGTTGGTCTAATTTAAAGATACCGAATTGCTTAGATTAAGAAAACATACATAGAAAAATGTTGTATAATCTACATAAGTATTTAGTAATCTTTCATACCAAAATATTACAGGCAATATTTTAATCCTAGATTCAAGTTTTAAAATGCTTAGGGGATAATAAAGTACATATTAAAATTTAAATTTGAATAATTATTGGAATTAATATGATAAATAATATAAGGTCTAACTAAAATTTGTATAGATCATTTTCTTGACCCACAGAATACAGGAAAAAAAAAATGTCATTACTAAGTTAAATTTCCATAGTACTTATTTTCCTTCATCTTGCCCACCATTATTTGCTTCCCTTCTTATTTCCATTCTCTGTTTATCAAAGTGATTAAAAAAAATACCATTTGGTTCAAGCAATGGAAAACACATAGAATAGTTTTGTTAAATAGCTTTGAAACATTTGAATAATCCAGTGTTTACAAAATTTTGGATGCATATTTACCAGAAAACTGCTCTAAGCAGCTAAATTGTCACTATGTTTTCTTAAGTAGACTTGTAGTTCACAATATATTACAGATAAAGCTTCCAAATAATAATAGAAAAAGCTGATAATTGCTAGTATCCATAAGATAGCATTCAGGAAATTTACAGTAAGTAACAGCAGGCTTCTTCTCCCACCCCAAATATTGATGTTTTGCTCTACAAAGAATCAAAGGTTAATTTGACAATGGGCTTTAATATATTCTTCATGCTTATAAGTTGGCTATCATACTATAGACAGCTTTCTATAACATGAATATGAAACCATGATGTCTCGCATTGCAAATTAAGGCAAATTAACCTGATTGATTTTTTTTTAAATTTATTTATTTATTTATTTTAACCTGATTGATTTTTAACTTAATTTTAACAAGTGCTTAATTTTATAATGTCACAATTTAAATGATTTTCTATAAATATGCAGTAATGATATATTATTTATTTTAAAATTGTAGATTTTTCAAGAGCAATCTTAAATGATTCTCTTATCACTTAATAAACCAGGATATTTGCAATGGGTTCATGGATGTATAATATTAAGTCATTTGTGTTAAACTTTTGATTGACTACTTTTAAAAAGGCAATATTGTTAGAGTGCTGTCTTGACTGCAATTCTGTCTTCCTACAAAAATTTTGGAAACTGCTTTTCTTATCATAACTATAACTTATATATCTGATTTTTGAAAAATATCATAGTTTTATTTTAATTGTTAAAAAGAAAAAGTCATTTATCTTTTTAATGTCAAGGATTATTAATAGTCAATTTTAAGACCTAAATGGCAAATGAATACCATCATAAATCAATATGGAATCTGCAGGAAAATATTTTTAAATTTTTCTTACTCAACTTTAGTTTCTCTCTTTTGAAGTTATGACTCTTTAAAGAGATTGTCACTTTGAATAAATTACATGATATTGTGTAAAATTTTAGTTACCATCAGGTATCAAAATTTAACTTAAAAAATTGTACTCCTCATGTAAGTATGTTTTCTCCAACAAACTTAAGTAGATAACTGTAATTCCTAAAACATGGCATGGTAAATGTCACTGCAGCTAATCTGTGTATCAGATTCTCTTCCCCTTCCTGGCACAGGGAAGAACTGAACTTTCCTATACATTTAAATTAGGCCATAGTCAAATGCTTTGTTTTTGACAATGAGTAAAATGAGTAAAAGTAATAACTCTCTTACTTCTGGGTAGAAGTATTTAATTTCTTATTCTTACTTATATAGATGCAGCCCATGTAAGCATGTAGGGAAATGTTTATAAGAAGGTGTCCCCAAGATCAAAGGAGTGTAAAATGCTAAGATAAACCTTGGAAGATTGGCAATGCTTGGTACTGAGAAATATAGGTTATTCATTTGGTGTTGTTTGCTACCACAACATAGCAAGTGTATTCTGAGAAACATCAGAATACATGACCTCAGAATAAGTTTCTAATTAATGTATTAACTCAGCTAATGCATTGCAATTGAATCAACAGCAAAGTGAAATTCTACTTAATTCATCACAGAATTTGCACATATCCTTGCATTCCATTTTGCTTTCTGGGTTGATTTTTTTTCTGGGTTAATCTTTTTCACATGTGCATAATATTACATTTAGAAGAGTAATTAAAATAGTATCTTAAAAAAATCTATCCTTTGCAGAGAAATAAAGTTAGAACTCTTTATAATTTAATCTTTTCATACTTTATAATCCATGATGGAGCATAAATAACATTGAATTCTTTAAAATGTAACTGTCAGGGGAAAGAATTAACATCTGTCTCATTACACAACTAGCTTATAATCATTTAAAATATATGTAGTTATTATTTATTAGCAGGTACAATTTAATTAATTGCACATTTTTATATTTTTAAACATTTTTCTTGGAATTGTATAGTTAGTCACATACATAAAATGAAGTCATTATAGTTTTATTTTTTCACAGGTTTACCTTTGTTTAAAAAATAGACATAAATATAAAACTGAGATAGAGACATAAACTTGAATATTTACAATTTTTTTCTTTCTTTTTTTTTTTTTTTTTGTGGTACGCGGGCCTCTCACTGTTGTGGCCTCTCCCATCATGGAGCACAGGCTCCAGATTCACAGGCTCAGTGACCATGGCTAATGGGCCCAGCTTGTCCACAGCATGTGGGATCTTCCCAGACAGGGGCATGAACCCATGTCCCCTGCATTGGCAGGCGGACTTTCAACCACTGTGCCACCAGGGAAGCCCTTCATTTTTATAAATATTTTAAAAATATTTTCAAGGTTTCCTAAATCTGCATTTGTAACATTCAAAAAATAAATTATATGATTATAGTTATAAGAAATATATTATTAGGTAATTTTTAATAAAATGATGCCTTATCAGTATGAAAATATGACCTTTCTTGCTCAGACTTTTTAACGAAATTGAATACATGAGCCAAATAACAAAACTCACCTTATAAAATTCTGTCTACTCATTTCTTATCAATTCAATACTTCTGAAAATTTAATCAGTCAGTAATATTTGTTTTATTTCTTTAACCATTCTTAAATGATAATACATGTGTACTTAAAATAAAAATAATCACAGAGTAATTTATGATTCCTGGCAAACATTACCCCCAAACAGGCACACTTACATGTATAGAAACAAGCACAGAAACAGAGATGAGTTATTCTAGATTACTATTTTGATTAATGCAAAGTTATTATTTATGCTTTATAAAGAATCAATGAATTTTAAATAAGCACATAGAAAATGTCAATTTTAAAGTAATAGATTTCATGTGTCAAAAATCTATGATTACACTGACACTACTAGCTCCCTAAAGTGATACATATATGCTAGATATTGAAATTTCAAGAGATCTCTGCATCAATTCTATAAGTTAAACTTTAAGTGTCAGATTATTTGAATGGTTCTATAAAATAGGAATAGTTTGGACCATGATGTCAGACAGCTCTGGGTTTGAATAATAGCATCACTGCCTGCAATTTAACCAAGTCTTCTCATCTTTGTCATCTATTGAAAGAGAAAAAAAGTACTTAATTTAATAAAACATTTAATATAATTGAGATACGGTTAGTAAGTTACCCAGCACTCATGAACTCTTCAATTACTTAAAATCATTTTTAAAAATAAATAAATAAGCAAACATATTTACAGAGTTCCTGCTTTATTTCAACTACTATGCTATCCAAGGAGTATAAAAAAATAGGAATCAATCACCTATAATCTCTCCCTAAGATATTTGTTTACAGGTGTATTCCCTTTTAGCAGATGATTTAATACTCAGGGTATGTGCTACATACAAATAAATGTGTTCTGACTTTTTAAAACGTATTAACACATTTTTCCAAATGTGTTTTTAAGGAATAAATATTATTCTGGCTTTTAAAAATATATATTTTTAAAATGTATACAAACAAATATGGACAAATAAGAAAATTATTACTTTATTTAAATAGCTAAGGTTAATAATGATCACCACTTTTGATCACTGTTCCATTTATACAGATATTCCGTGACTTAAAATGGTCTGACTTACAAAGTTTTGACTTTATGATGGTGTGAAATCTATATTATTCAGTAGAAACTGTATATTTTGAATTTTATCTTCTCTAAGGTTAGGGCAGCCTCTCTCCTGATGCTGGGCAGTGGCAGGGAGCAACTACTCCCAGTCAGCCATGTGATTACAAGAGTAAACAACCACTTGCAACCATTCTATATCCATACAATGATTCTGTTTTTCATTTTCAATACAGTATTCAATAAATTACATGACATATTCAACACTGTATTACAAAATAGGCTTTGTGTTAGATGATTTTTCCCAACTGATTACTAATATAAGTGTTCTGAACAAGTTTAAGGTAAGCCAGGCTAAACTATGATGTTTGGTAGGTTATGTGTATTTGATGCATTTTTGACCTAGGATATTTTCAACGTATGGGATGTAACTCCATCACATGTTGAGGAAGACCTGTACTAGGAAGCTTTTTTTAATTGCTATTCATTTAGTTTTTCAAATACCTGTAACCATTTATTTCTTTAGAAATATTTTGGCAGATTTCTTACTGCCTCAGGAGGTGCCATGTCTGTCCCTCTAGGAGCCTCCTTGGCTTTTGCCTGAGGAGCTTTCAGACTTTATTTGAACGTACCTTTTTCCAGACTCAGTGTAGAAACCTGCTGAAGTCTGACTAGGTCCAACTTAGAAATGGAACCAAGTTAAGAGTCAGACTGGGTCTGACATAGAAACTGGACTGGGTTTGGGGTTTACTATGTATAAGTTAGAAATAGAACTGGTTCATGGTCAGACTGGGGCCAACTGAAGCCGGACTGGGCCCACTGTGAGGCACCAGGTAAATAAAATTTTGTTTTAAGGCCATAAAAGCAGGTTAAACATACCCAAGATAATCTTTATTTACAGCAGCCACAGCAAGAACTTTTAACCCAGATAAGCTTTTCCATTTATGAGGTGCCTTAGAAAAAAATAGGGTCTTGGCCAAGCACTCACTAAAAAGAGTAGAGGGAAAACTATTTTTCCTCCTCTTCATGAGCTTCTGGTGAGCAGGATAAGACCAACTTTGACATCACACTTGCTCCAGAGCTTGCAGAATCCTCGAAAAAATTGGCATAAGACAGCAAAGGGACTTTCCAAGATGGCGGAGGAGTAGGAGGACATGGAGTTCATGTCTCCCCACAGACACATCAAAAATACATCTACAAATGGAACAATTCTCACAGAGCACCTGCTGAACACTAGCAGAGGACCTTGGATACCTAAAAGGACAAGAAAGGTCTTCACATAACTGGGTAGGATGAAAAATAAAAGAAGGGAAAAGGAAGAGGAGAAGAAGCAGGATGGGACCTGCACTGTTGACAGGGAACTGAAGGTGAGGAGAGGTTCCCGCCATCTGGGGAAACCCCCTCACCAGCGGGGAGATTGGCTGGGACAGAAGGGGTGCCTCAGGGACTTGGAGAAGAGCCAAGCAACCAGTCTGTGGCAGGCCGGACAAAGTGGGACTTACACAGATGGTCCATGCAACAGCCCTGCATGTCCCAGCCTGAAATGGGTGTCTGCTTGTGCACACAGAGGCTGGGTACTAGAACATGGGGTTTGGAAACCAGACCCAGGGAGAGGATTGCTGTTGCCTGTGAGGAAACATCCTGCAGGGAAAGGAGTGAAGAGCTCGGCAACCAGGAATGGTCACGGAGGAAGCCAGGGCCACCACAGAAGGGTACCACCATTGTTGAGTGACTTTCAAGGGATGGAAATACCACTGCAGCCTCTCCCCTCACCGGATGACCCCTGCCTCAGAGGCACTAGGGAGGGCTCCTGCTGGAGCTGGCTCACATACTCCTGCCATCACCTCCTTCACACCTCCACCCAGCCTGAGTGACCCAGTTGCACCAACCTCCAGATTGCCACCTGATGGGCTTGCACATTCCAGTCATTACTCCAGCATCCTCCCACCTGTGTGGCCTGCTCACCCTGATTGCCACCCAACCCCTGCCGGCCTGACTGGCTCATGTACTCTGACAAACTCTGAAGCAGACTCCAGCGGGAAGAACACATGCAGAAGTGGGACTGAAACCACAGCTGAGCCCCAGGGGCCAGATGACAAAGGAAGAAGAGCTGAAACCTCTCCTTGTGGCTGAGTGAACCAAAGAGTTACACCTCCACTGAAAGCTTCCTAAATTCAGCCCCTGTGAAGCATCTGAAAGGACAACAAGTGTTCCTGCAGCTGGAATGGGTCTGGCTTTAGCAGCCGTGGGCTTTTTGATCATGTACATGTGGGGGTTGGGCCAGGCTAGAGTCTGAGCTGCCTCCATTGCTCTCACAGAGGGTCCAGGTGCACAACTACTGCAGTTCTGGGACCTGACCTCAGTGAATCTGCACCAGTGGCCTGGTGAAAACAAGGCCTGAGAGTCCCCAGGGACAATTGCTGGCATACCCATAGTTAAAGTGGGTCTGAGAGCAGTGCCAACACACTGTACTTTGTGAGCTCACACAATGGGCAAAAGGGAACAGAACAGAGTACATACACAGATGAACAGCTCCAGAAGAGTAATACTCAGTGGCTTCTCTCCCAGTGGGAGTGCTTCAATCCCACCTACCTTGACTGCATATCAGAAACACAGCTAAGAAACAGATCTGAGGGCCTCTATTCCAACAACTATGGAGCAGACCCCACCCCTGATAAGGCAGTGATGACCACAGAGCAAAGGTAAGGCCCCACTCAATATCCAGGGCAGGGTCTGGTCACCAAAATACCAATCAAACCCACTATCAAGGGGATAATGTCATAAATCTCTGGACAAATCTCATGACCAGGGGCAGACACTAGAAGCAAGAGTAATTATGATCCATCAGTGTATGGAAAGGAGACCACAAACACAGTAAAGCTGACAAAACGAGAAGACAAAGAAATATGTTGCAGATGAAGAAGAAAGAAAAAAAACTGAACGAACAACTAAATGAAGAGGAGATAGGCTATATACATGAAAAATAATTCAGAATATTGATAGTAAAGATGATCCAAGATATTGGAAAAAGAATGGAGGCACAGATCAAGAAGATACAAGAAAAGTTTTTAAAAGACCTAGAAGAACTGAAGAACAAACCAACAGAGATGAACAATACAATAACTGAAATGAAAAATGCACAAGAAGGAATCAACAACAGAATAACTGAGGCAGAAGAATGGATAAGTCACCTGGAAGACAGAATGGTGGGAATCTCTGCCAAGGAATAGAATAAAGAAAAAGGAATGAAAAGAAATGAGGACAGTCTCAGAGACCTTTGGGGAAACATTAAGTGAACCAACATTTGAATTATAGTGGTCAAAGAAGAAGAAGAAAAGGGGCCTGAAAAAATATTTGAAGAGATTATAGTTGAAGACTTTTCTAACATGGGAAAGAAAATAGTCACCCAACTCCAAGAAGCACAGAGAGTCCCATACAGGATAAACCCAAGGAGTAACACACTGAGACACATATTAATCAAACTAAAAAAATTAAATATGAAGAAAAATATTAATAGCAGTGAGGGAAAAACAACAAATAAAGTACAAAGGAATCCCCATAAGAATACCAGCAGATTTTTCAGCAGAAACTCTGCAGGCCAGAAAGGATTTGCATGAGATATTTAAAGCAATGAAAGGGAAAAAAAAACAACAAGAATACCCTACTCAGCAAGGCTCTCATTCAGATTTGACAGATAAATCAAAAGCTTTACAGACAAGCTAAATCTAAGAGAATTCAGCACCATCAAGCCAGTGCACAACAAATACTAAAAGAAATTCTTGAGGCAGGAAACACAAGAGAAGAGAACAAAGAGGAAGGGAAAAAAATGGGCCTACATAAACAAACCTAAAACAAATAGGAAAATGGAGGTAAGACCATACATATCGATAATTACCTTAAAAGAAAATTGATTAAATGCTCCAACAAAAGATACAAACTGGCTGAATGGATTAAAAAAAAACACCACCACCACCCCAAAAAAATCCAAACAAACAAACAAAAAACGTGTATATATGCTGTGTACAAGAAACCCACTTCAAACCTAGGGACACATACAGACTGAAAGTGAGGGGATGGAAAAAGATATTCCATACAAATGGAAATCAAAAGAAAGCTGGGATAGCAATACTCATATCAGACAAAATAGATGTTAAAATAAAGACAGTTACAAGAGACAAGAAAGGATACTACATAATGATCAAGCAATCAATCCAAAAAGAAGATGTAACAATTATAAATATATACGCACCCAACATAGCAACACCTCAATATATAAGGAAAATGCTGAGTCATAAAATAAAAAATTGACAGTAACCCAATAATAGTGGGGAATTTTAACACCCCATTTACAACAATGGACAGATCATCCAGAAAGAAACCTAATAAGGAAACACAAGCGTTAAATGATACTTTAGACCAAGTTGACTTAATAGATATTTATAGGACATTCCAGATGAAAGAAGCAGAATACACTTTCTTCTCAAGTGCACATGCAACATTCTCCAGGATAAATCACACCTTGGATCACAAAGCAAGCCTTGGTAAATTTAAGAAAATTGAAATCATATCTAGCATCTATTAAGACCACAAAAATATGAGATTAGAAATCAATTACAGGAAAAAAAACTGTAAAGAATGCAAACACGTGGAGACTAAACAATGTATTATTAAATGACCAATGGATAAATGAAGAAGTGAAAGTGGAAATCAAAATATAAGCTAGATACAAATGACAGTAAAAACATGATGATACAAAACCTATGAGACAAAGTAAAAGCGGTTCTAAGAGGGAAGATTATAGCAATACAATTTTACCTCTAAAAACAGGATAAATCTCAAATAAACTACCTAACCGTACACCTAAAGCAATTAGAGAAAGAAGAACAAACAAAACCTAAAATTTGTACAAGGTAAGAAATCATAAAGATCAGAGCAGAAATAAATGAAATAGAGATGAAGAGAACAATAGCAAGAATTAACTAAAAACTGGTTCTTTGAGAAGATAAACAAAATTTAATAAACCTTTAGCCAGACTCATCTGGAAGAAAAGGGAGATGACTCAAAGCAATAAAATTAGAAATGAAAAAGGAGAAGTTACAGTGGACATCAAAGAAATACAAAGGACCATAAGAGACCACTACAGGCAACTATATGCCAATAAAATGGACAAGCTGGAAGAAATGGACAAATTCTTAGAAAGGTACAACCTTCCAAGACTGAACCAGGAAGAAACAGAAAATATGAACAGACCAATCACAAGTAATGAAATTGAAACTGTGATTAAAAATCTTCCAACCAACAAAAGTTCAAGACCAGATGGCTTCACAGGACAATTCTATCAAACGTTTAGAGAAGTATTAATAACTATCTTTTGGAAACGCTTTCAAAACTGCAGAGGAAGGAACACTCCCAAGCTCATTTTAAGAGGCCTACATTCACCCTAATACCAAAACCAGACAAGGATATCACACAAAAAAGAAAATTATAAGCCAATATAACTAATCAACATATACACAAACATCCTCAACAGAATACCAGAATACTAGCAAACAGAACCCAACAACACATTAAAAGGATCACATGCCATGATCAAGTGAGATTTATCCCAGAGATTCAAGGTTTCTTCAATATACACAAATCAATCAATGTGATACTCTATATCAACAAGTTGAAAAATAAAAACCATATGATCATTTCAATAGATGTAGAAAAAGCTTTTGACAAAATTCAACACCTATTTATGATAAAAAGTCTCCAGAAATTGGGCATAGAGGGAACCCACGTCAACATAATAAAAGCCATATACACCAAACCCAGAGCAAACATTGTTCTCAATGATGAAAAACGCTTTCCTCTTAGGTCAAGAACAAGACAATGATGTCCACTCTGGTCACTTTTATTTATCATAATTTTGGAAGCCCTACCTATGGCAATCAGAGAAGAAAAAGAAATAAAGAATCCAAATTGGAAAAGAAGAAGTAAAACTGTCACTGTTTTCATATGTCATGATACTGTACGTAGAAAAAACGAAAGATGCTATGAGAAAACTACTAGAGGTCAACAGTAAATTAGGTAAAGTTGAAGGATACAAAATTAATGCACAGAAATCTCTTGCATTCCTAGGCACTAACACAAATGATTAGAAAGAGAAATCAAGGAAACAATCACATTTACCATCACATCAAAAAGTATAAAATACCTAGGAATAACCCTACCTAAGGAGGCAAAAGTCCTGTACTCAGAAAATTATTAGATACTGATGAAATAAATAAAAGATGACACAAACAGATGAAGAGATATACCATGTTCTTGGATTGGAAGAATCAATACTGTGAAAATGTCTATACCACCCAAAACAGTATATGATTCAATTCAATCCCTATCAAATTACCAATGCAACTTTTCACAGAATTAGAATTTAAAAATTACAATTTGAATAGAAACACAAAAGATCCTGAGTAGCCAAAACAATCTTGAGAAAGGAAAACAGAGCTGGAGGAATCATGCTCCCTGACTTCAGACAATACTACAAAGTTACAGTAATCAAAACAGTATTGTATTGGCAGAAACACAGAAATATAGATAAATGGAACAGGATAGAAAGTCTAGAGATGAACCCATACACCTATGGTCACATAATCTATGACAAAGGAGGAAAGAATATACAGTGGAGAAAAGACAGTCTCTTCAGTAAGTGGTGCTGGGGAAAATGGACAGCTACATGTAAAAAAATGAAATTAGAACACTCCCTAACACCATACACACAAAAAAAGTCAAGATGGATTAAGATCTAAATGTAAGGCCAGTTGCTATAAAACTTTTAGAGGAAAATAAAGGCAGAACACTCTGACATAAATCACAGCAATATCTTTTTTGATCCACCCCCTAGAGTAATGTAAATAAAAACAAACAAATGGGACCTAATTAAACATAAAAGCTTTTGCACAGCAAAGAAAACTATGAATGAAACAAAAAGACAACCCTCAGATGGGAGAAAATATTTGCAAACAAATCATCCAACACGGGATTAATCTCCAAATTATACAAACAGCTCGTGCAGCTGCATGTCAAAAAAAAAAAAAGTCAAAAAATGACCAGAAGATCTAAGTAGACATTTATCTAAAGAAAACATACAGATGGCTAAAAAGCACATGAAAAGATGCTCAATATCACTAATTATTAAATAATTGCAAATCAAACAACAATGAGGTATCACCCACATGGGTCAGAATGCCCATCATCAAAAAAATCTACCATCAATAACTGCTGGAAAGAGTTGGAAATAAGAACGTTTCTACACTGTTGGTGAGAATGTAATCTGGTACAGTCACTATGGAAAAAAAAAAAAAGGGCATTCCTTAAATAACTAAAAATAGAGCTACCATGTGATCCAGCAATCCCACTCCTAGGCATATATCCAGAGAAAACCATAATTGAAAAAGGTACATGAACAGCAATGTTCATTGCTGCACTATTTACAATAGCCAGGACATGGAAGCAATCTAAATGTCCATCAGCAGAGGAATGGATCAAGATGATGTGGTACATATACACAATGGGATATTACTCAGCCATAATAAATGAAATAATGTCATTTGCAGCAACATGGATAGACCTAGACGTTGTCATACTGAGTGAATTAAATCAGAGAAAGACAAATAACATATGATGTCATTTATATGTGAAATCTAAAAAACGGGTACAAATGAAGTTATCTACAAAAGAGAAATAGAGGTACAGATGTAGAAAACAAACTTATGGTTACCAGCATGTAAGGGGAGGCAGGGATAAATTAGAAGATTGGGATTGACATATACACACTACTATATATAAAACAGATAACTAATAAGGACCTACTGTAAAGCATAGTATTGAGTAGTACTCAGTACTCTGTAATGGTCTATATGGGAAAAGAATCTAAAAAAAGAATCCCTATATGTATATGCATAACTGATTCACTTTGGTGTAGCAGAAACTAGCAAAACATGGTAAATCAACTATACTCCAATAAAAATTTTAAAAATAATTTTATCCTATAATACTAGTGTTCTTAAGTTGTTGCTTCTTTTTTTCTTCAAAATATGAGGCACATGGTTAATCTAGATTTGCTTTCAAATAGGAATATAGTGTAGTGCTTGTCTCTTCAGTAACCTATAGTTTCCAGGATGCCTACCATTCTTCCATCTACTCTCATATTTTTACATCTCTTGAAGAATATTTATATGTTTATTTTGTTGCATACTTACATTTTTTAGTACTAATAGGCTCCTAATTGATACTAATGAATGAATTGAACATATTTCACATAATATTTAATGTTAAAATTAGAAAGAATCTATATACAAAAATAGAATAATATATAATTTATTAACCTGAAGAAAAAGAAATATTTTTATGCATATACACATTCCAATCACTGTGTTGGTGCTTTGAATAATGGGACTTACTGTCAATCTCGTAATATATTAGTGAACACTACATAAAATACTATTCAATATATATGATGGCTTAAAACAGTCTGTATTTACATAGCTCACAAATCTTTAAGTCAACTGGAAGATGGCTGTTCTAAGAGTTTTGCTCTAGAAGTCATCTAGAGGGTCAGTGGCAGATTGACTTTGCTAAACTTGACTGGGCTTTTGATATAGCTGGGAACTTGACAGGGATGAAACAGTTGACTCAGATCTGCTCCAGGTGGTCTCTTATGCTTCAGCAGGCTGGTTTAGACTTCTTCATGTGGTCTTTGGAGAGTCCAAGAAAAAGAACAGATATGCACAGGTTATCTTAAGGTATAAGAGCAAAGCTGATACATTGCCACTTCTGCACACTTGGCTGACTAAACATGCACAAGGCCAGTTCTTATGTAAGGTTGGAGAAGTAGACTCCATTTCTTGGAAGAAAGTGCAAAGGCAATTTGTAAGTCTTGGTTACAGGGAAGGAAATAACTGTAGCTATTATTTTTCAAAATATTAAACATAAAATAAAGCTGACATAAGTGAATCATGAAAATAAATGAACATCTTGAATAAGCATATGATAATTTTCCATTTTATCATTTAAACTCTAAGACCTTGTCATTAGCATGGATATTAAATGAGTTGAAATTAACAAATGCTGTGTACTTCATTTGATCCATTTCTCAATACAGTAAATATAGTAAATGTCTGGGATAACTATAAAAAATGGTAGGTAGATATACAGGCCTACTTTTCATTTTCCACAGTTTTATGTACCAAATGTGAGTATTCGTTCTTCCTCCACTGGGCTTCATAATTTCTCTCATCATTGCCTGGCTCATGTTCTTCCTCAGGTTCAGACAAATCATCTTCATCCATCAATTTTTTTTATAATTCTTTTTTCTCCACAAAAAAAATCCCATGTCTACAATATGATATCAACTTTAACTTTCATATAATATTAATTTATATAACATATGATATAAAATAACTTTAATTTCACACATAATACTTATGTGTGTATATTTTTGCTGCTGAACAGTGAGGTACTTAATAGAAAGGATTGTGCTCACCAACTTTTTATCATTATTATAACAGAAAAAAATTTAAATCTTAAAAATCTACAAGGATGAGAGCATTAGTAAAGGGGACAGAAGTTAAATTTTCAAATCTGAACAGAAGGTCCAGCAAAATAAATAATTTAAAAGAATGCGATAAGCAAACTAGAAAAATTCTACTAAATTATTCAGGGATATTTCAATAGAAATAAATCAGAATTACACCCTTAGTACCAAACCCACACATGTGGAACTCCAGAGATAAGTGGAGGTATGGGGTAATTGGTGCTGTAAGAGTAATTCAAGTCTTATTATTATCTCAATTTAACAGATAATGACAATGACATTTAAAGAGGTTAAGTAACTGCCTAAGGTTTTACACAATCATTAATTTGTGAGACTTTTATTACATCCCCGACTTAAGAAAATCTTTTTTTATGTACTTTGAAACTCACATTTTATTAATAGCCAAGTTCTGTTAATTTTACTTAGCCTAATTACAATACATCCCCTACTATCCTCCCTTTCTATTTCTAACTCTTTTTAAGTGTTCAATTATGATATACTTCTTAAAAGTTTTAATGATAGAGCAACAGCAAAGCAAGGTAAAGGGAATTTAGAATGAAGATACGATCTGTGTGATCCTGAAAATCTTAACCATTTTCACAGTTTATTCATCTGTAAAATGGCAAAAATAAAACTCTTAAGAGTTGAATGTTTGCATCTCTTCCCAAATTCGTATATTGAAAACCTAACATCCATTGCAATAGTACTTGGATATAAGGACATTGAGAGGTAATTAGAGTTAGATGAGATCTTGGAGGTGGAGCTTTCATGATGGAATTAGTACTCTTTTAAGAAGTGATGCTACAAATCTTACACTCCCCCCACCTCCAAACAGAATAAGTCACACAGAGTGAAGTTAGCTTCCCTCTGCAAGCCAGGAAGAGTTCTCACCAGAACTAAAGTTCTCACCAGAACATCCTTTATGTATATACTCTTAAAATCAAAAATCTATTTATCTTATTTGATTCGAGTTTTCCTACAATTTATTTTTTTACCTTTTTCCTGACATATTTTAATCTAAGGGAAACTTACAAAGTTCATCTGTGGGTACTTTATTTTGAAAGTGTGAGGATATATTCTGATGAGAAAATTTTAACCAGTAGAGCATAATCATCAAGGCTGCAGATTCGAGAGCTAAACTAGCTATAAAAATACTAGCTGTATGATTGTAGGAAATTCACTAAATGTATTTTACATCCACTTTCTCTTGTATAAACTGCTGATTAAATTAAGATTTTTTTAATAATTGTTACATGAGGATGCAATAAGATTTTATATATACTTTGAATTGTATCTACCTGTGATATAAAACTCAATAAATGTTTACCTGGTAAATAAAGAATGAAATTAAGATAGGAGGTAGATGGGCTCCCAGGCTGAGTAGCTGGAGTTTGTCAAGTGTAATAAATTGGAGCTTTGATTTCCCTAGACACTCCAAGGACAAACAATGGCAGGAGCTGAGCTCTGCTAGAGTAAAGAGATAAGACAACCACATATATCACTCCTGAGGCCAAAGAAACCACCCCGATTGCACATGTGCAGGAAATCTCCTCAGGGGTCAAAAAGGGAGGGTGTGTCATACCATAATAGGTATTATCAAAGCTTCCATTAACATCTGTGCAAAAAGATGTGCACACATATCAGGGAGGGCCCTAACATTGGTCAGGTGTAGAAAAAGAAGCAAGATAATTGGCCAGAGGAGGACAAATACCAGGAAGAACTGCCTCAATATAATGATTTAACTGCTTCTTTACTGCACTCCTGCTCATTAGGGAGGATGCCCACACCCTTTCTCTCCAGGTGTGTATTTCTGCCTTGCTTCTGTCTTAAATAATTAAACTGCTTCTCTGCATGCTCTCTCACATGTTGTGCTGTGTTCTAATAATAAACATTGTACCTGTATTTACAGTTTCTACCTCCTTGAAACATTCTTGCTTTCAAATGGGGACAAGAGCCAGGAAAAATTTTCTTCTAATCTCTAGCCCCTGGTGGACTATTGGCTAAGATTCCTGGTTTTTATCCAGGCTACTCAGGTTCAATTCCTGGACAGGGAAATAAGATCCTGCCTCAAAACTTCTCATTGCTGTCTCTCCAAGAATAAAATGACTACAAGGAAATGTCTTTTCTCACTTTAGTTAAAGGTAAGAGTGTACTAAGAACATTTGCTATTAAAATATTTTAAAAAATTAAAAATTTCAAACTAGTCTAAAATAGAGGGAAAGACATAAGTAAAGATGTAGAAGTAGTTCCATTTGCTCAAAGGCATTATTTTGTTATATTTTGCTATGAAATAAACCACTTTAAATCTAATTTTCTTACAAAATTTTCTCATGATTTTCAAAATGGATTGCTTCAGTTGAGCAACTTTTCTCCTCACCTTGTGAGGGTCACTTGTGTGGCTGCATTCAGCTGGTGGGCAGTTTAAATTTTAGGATGAATGAGCTTTTCTCCCTTTAGATTTTCTTCTCTCTCCACACTATCTATCTGACCCGACAGGGTAATGTCGACTGGATAAAAATGAAAAACCTAAAAGTTGAGAGTTATTCAGAGGGCAAAACTGAGAGCTTGAGCCTGGATACAGCATCTCAGATAACTCTGAGAGACGGCTCTGAAGAGACAAGGAGGGAAACCAGGATATATAGGATTTTTTGCAACAAAGACCTGATAGTTGAGCATCAAAAGATTACTGTTAATTAAAGCAAACCAGATATCTCAAGTTAAGAAATTTAAGCACTTTTCTATGTATGGTAAGATTCAAGAGTCTGGGCTCACTGAACTCATTCCTTTAATATGCACCTCAGGTATCTGAGGCTAGTATCCTCTGTTTTCTCATCCTGAGTTTCCTCAGGGTGCACTGTTGGGGGTGGTGGTTGCTGTAGTGTCTGATGATATAATGATGGGCATTATGTTTCCTTCCTAAGCTCCCTCAGGCCTCACCATTAGGGGCAGCTGAGGTGGCTGATGAATGCAACATCCTTTTTTCACTGATATAACAGGTAGCATTTTTAGTTCACAGTAGCCAAACTAATTACATAGTCACTCATGCATTCCAAGAGCGCAAAAGCAGAAGCTTCTAGAGCTTCTTAAGGCTCAGGTCTGACACTTGAACAGTATCACTTGTGTAATATTTTACTGGTTAAAGCAAACCACAGGCCAAGACCAGAGTTCATATGGAAAAAAAAAAAATCTACAAAGCATCTAATATCAGGATGTATAGCTCACTGGGTGTCACTAAATTAACTGTTGACCACAGACCCAGTGGAAATGGTAGTAGATTTATAAAGACAATCAATGAATCATAGATATCACTTGGGGTTTCTTCTTATCCTGAGATTCTTTGGCATCATTATATAAGCCAGATATGTCATTTTAGTTACCTTAAAATCTTTATAAAATATAATTTTCTATTAAAAGAATAAAAACCCTTCTACAAAATAAGTTTAAATACTAATTAATTCATAAAAGTTAATACATAAACTTTAAAGTGTATATGTTATATACATAAAGTGTATATAAACTATGTCTCATAAAACATATTAAATGAATTGTATGCTACCTTATAAAGGTAAAATAAAACTTCAATGAGTGAAAGCTAGGCAGATTTTTCCAAGGTGCCAGAAAACAACTATTATCAAATACTAATGTTTTCAATTTAAGAAATGTTTTCTTACCCATTAGGTGATTAATTCACTCTTAAAAATCTTTATTGTATTATATTACTTTCATTACACAAATTAAATAAATGAGCTCTGGGTTCTGGAATTATATAGTATGGCAGCTCTGATATTCTTAAACCCTCTCCTGCTACAGCATCTAGATGATTGATAATAATATCAAAATACATGTTTTAATTTATTGCTGAGTCTTCCAAAGTAAGATAGAGAAGAGGAAGGAGGAGGAGGGAGTGGAGGAGGAGGAAGAGAAGTGGGAGAGTGCTAAAAAAGAGGAGAATATAAATGATGATGGAAGAGGTGAAGGAAGAAAATAAAAGTAAGAGAAGGCAGCAGAGGAAAAGAATAAAGAATGACCTGAAACCTGAATGGCTACCACTAATTATTAACTGATTATTTAATTAATTGAATACATATTGATCAATCATCTATTAATTTTTACACACTGGTCCAGACACTGAGGATATATCAGTGGGGGAAAAAAAAAGATAAAGATTTCTGCTCTTAAATTTTTTACGTTTTAGTGAGGACAAAGAGGGATTAAATATTTAAAGATGTAAACCTGTGTCAGCAGATGTTCATTTTGACTGATACATTAGTGCAGCTATCTACAGTTTTCACACACCAGTGCAAGATTTGTTGTCCTGATCTTTTGAAAGCCAAAGAGTAAATGCTACAAAATGCAAGGACAAACATATAAAAGTGACAGGGAAACAAGTTAGCTTTTTTCAATTCTTGTTAGTCAAAACACACAGAGAATTGCTTTATGTCAAATAGTAATAAAAACAAGTTCTAAAAATAATAAACCAAGGATATAATAAACATCTCTGCTACATGGTATGCATTATATTTATAATACTCTACACTTCCAAAATAAGCATTTAATCTTATTTTTTCAAGTGAAGATTGTGCAGAAAACAGTTAACATATCACGTCTGAACCTATCCTTGGAAAAGACTGCTAAAAGACAACTATAAGATTGTCTGTTAGTTGGCATCTGGGAACTTGGATCTTTGTAGGGTTCTCACCATTTCCAGATTGTTAGTGTAAATAAGATGGTTTATATTGAACACCTACTTACCTTCTGAGGTCTGGAATTTGCGTATTTATCAATACAAAGTAGAAAGTGCTTACATGATTAGCCAAAGTCTCTAATGATCTTCCTTGATAGAAAACATTTCACATGTGTTGTCACACCTCATTGTTAGAGGAAATAAGCATATCTTATGTGACTCTTGTAAGCTTGTGCCTAGTTTCCTGCGGAATGTGACCCACTCTCCTTTTCCTTTTGATTTGTATTCTTTTGCTGCAATTAATCTAACCATAAACATGACTACATGCCGAGTCCTGTAATTTCTTCTAGAAAATTCACAAACCTGAAATTGACCTTGGAGACCACAGGCACAAAGACAAGACAATGAGGCTCTGAATGCTTAAGTTACTTGCCCTACTCATTGTGTCTGGGTCCAAAGATTTCAGTGATATGAAAACTTACAGTCAATTGAGGGAATAGAAAATAATGTTAAGCAGAGTAGTGTTAATATTATTCTGGAGAAGGAGAAAACGTAAGATTCCTACCAGAAGAAAGGTTATGCATGTCATATACCTTGGTTTATCTTTAACAAACTTTTATTAAAAGAGTTCTATCAATAAAATAGCTAACCCTTCAGGGAGTTTGGGTTTTTTGGATATGAGCTACTCCTTCTCTTTGCATGACCTACAATAAACCTTTCTCTGCTCCCCCCCCCAAAAAAAAATCAATAAATTATTATTGAAAAAATCATAAGCTATAATCCCTCTTTCTTTAAGTCCTCCAGAACAATTAAGGAATATTTAAGAGAAATTTAACAAATTCTGTTATTACTTAACATAACTTTAACTTCCTAGAAAACCAAGATCTTTCTTTCTTAGTCTTTGAAAAAATTTTCTAAAGGAATTTTTCCTGAAAGGAATGAAAAGGAGTATGTGATGTAATCTTAGTCTTACACTTAATAAAATACTTTCTTTTACTCTTATTGTTTTTCAAGATCTGTCTCTCTAAACTTTATTTTACCCAATGTATCTCACCAGGTATGTTAAACCTGTGACCTATAAATATCAGCTAAACTCTATAGATATAGAAATCAGAGGAATGAAGTTTGCATTGACAAGTCCTAATGTCAGCAGACAACCCAAGGCATCTATATAAGAATATCAGGTCTCTGGGTTTCTCTGGTGGCACAATGGTTGAGAGTCCACCTGTCAATACAGGGGACACGGGTTCTTGTCCTGGTCTGGGGGGATCCCACATGCCACGGAGCAGCTGGGCCCGTGAGCCATGGCCGCTGAGCCTGTGCGTCCTAAGCCTGTGCTCCGCAATGGGAGAAACCACAACAGTGAGAGGCCCGCGTACTGCAAAAAAAAAAAAAAAAAAGAATATCAGGTGTCAGTAAATGTACTGATAATATTGTGTCCTTGTGCTCTGGATTCGTGTGTGTTGAGAAAAGGGATATAGCTGTGAAAGGAAAAAAAGAAATTAATCTGTGGAAGAGGAAACTCAGTGAGAATTTGGGAAAACAGAATTGAAAAACTGCTTTGGAATCTTTCCTTGCACTAATTTCACTTTCTGTATATTTGTTCTGTCACTGATTTTAAAAGGTCTTTGATAATTAAATAACTATGGCCCAATAACTTAAATCCTGTTGACAGTATAATATTTACTTTCAATTATGATTTATATAATTCTTTATTAAACAAATATCCATAAAGTAACTATATTGTGACAAGTATAAAGAACAAACTACTCAGCAGATATAATTCTCTTGACCATGTATTAACTTTAAGGAAATAAATTATCCTTTCAACATAAATTATTTGACTGTTATTAAAACAGTCACATAAAAGCGTTCTTTTTCTGGTGAATGTTGGTGGAGAAACATTTTCTTTCCCTCATAAGAAAATTTATAATATATTCCTATTTTAATATGCCAAAAGGAATATTTTTTAAGAGGTAAAGCAGTTTCCTTCTTTATGAAGTGCAGGAATAAAGATGAATAATGTGAGAATTTGTAATTAAGATGACTTTCATTTAAAGTTATTAACTAAGTATTGGATTTGTTTCAGAAATTAAGACATAATACCAAGACCTTGGATTAGGAATATTTGTAATCCTTTTTATCCCATAATTGATATCACTGGGCTTCTACAATGTTCTGTGTCAAAATTAATTCACTAATGCAATATCTAAAATCTTTTATACACTGAAAAGTTTGAATTTTTCAAGTCTGTGAATTAATAACAACAACAACAAAACTTTGTTTACTTTCTCTTTTCTTCCCATAGTGAGGCAGGAGACAGATGGGTCCCCAGGGCAAACGGTTTGAGTTTGGTCCTTGTAGACTGATAACTTTGAGATGAGAATGAAAGGACAATTGATGGAGAAGGCTGGGACATGCCCAGAAAGAAGATAAGAGACCACATATTCTGCATTCTTGAAGTCAGGAGACCTCCCCAACTACACATGGGCAGAAAGGCTCCTTGGAGGTCAAAAAGGGTGTGACACCAACTAATGCTCACTTATCCATAGGCCTCTTTGGTAGAATCCATCTTGGTTAAAAGATGTGCACACACAAATGGGAAAATCCTGAGATACACCAAATATGGACTCTGAACCAGGCAAATCAAAATGATTGGTCAAAAGAAACATGGAAGAAATACCTCATAAAAGTGAGTCAAACTGCCACGAGGGCACAACACTCTCTCTTAGTCTGCCTGTGGATCTATCCACATGTACTCTTTTTTCTCTTAATAAGTACTTTACTTGTTTCACTACTTTCCGTCCTTGTGGGAATTCTTTTTCTGCAAACCCATAGGACCAGGACCTTGTCACTGACCACTGGTCTAGTGGCTGGGAGTCAGTGCTCTAAGCACTGCGACGTGACCTCAATCACTGACTATGAACTGAAACGCTGCTTCAAGCTGCTGCAGGTTGAGATCACTCAAGATCAATAACAATAATGCTCTCTAAAAATCATTTCTTTTAAAACATATATTTCTATTTCTTGAATATTTTTAACTGAGTATTGTATTTACATGGGTAATTGAAAACAATATGCAAATCATAAAGTTGAGTATAAAATTGACTAACATTTGAAGAAAAATTAAACTTTTGATAACTGGTTATCATTTTAACATTTTGGCTATAATAATTATAGAGAAAATTTTGTTTACTATAATGTCATCATTTAATTTGGATAAAATTTTTATTTATAAATAATATATGGAGAATTTCATACACTGTGCTTAATTAAGTACTTAAATTTAAATATGTGTTTAAATTACATAGTATATTATGTATAGTGTTTTTGAAACTATAAGCTAAGGTTAAAGTAATATGTTAATAGGTCACCTGATAAGACCTTTATTATTATTGCTTTACATAGTTATTAAACTATTTTTGCTAAGTCTTTTTTGATTAATACATTTCTTTGGACATGATTATTAATTTTCTGATCCAGCCATTTCACTTCTGGGTATTTATCTAAAGGAAATTAAAATACTAACTCAAAATGATATATGCACCCCCCCATGTTCATTGCAGCATTATTTATAATAGACAAGATGTGGAAACAACTTAAGTGTCCATTGATAGGTGAATGGATAAAGAAAATGTGATAGATATAGATAGATGATAGATAGTAGATAGATAGATAGATAGATATAATTGAATATTACTTTCTATAAAAAAAAGAATGAAATCTTTCCATGTGTGACAACATGAATGGACCTTGAGGGCATTATGTTAAGTGAAATAAATCAGACAGAGAAAGACAAATACCTTATGATATTATTTACATGTGAAAGCTAATAAAAACAAAACCCCAACATACACCAAAGAAAGAAGCTCACAGATAATACAGAGAGGAGATTTGTTGCCAGAAGAAAGGTTGGGGGTAGGAGTAATAGTTGAAGGGCATCCAAAGGTGAAACTTATACAGTAAATAGTTATAAAGTAAGTCATGGGAATGTAATGTACAGGATGGAGACTATAGTTAATACTGATTTATATATCTGAAAGTTGCTAAGAGACTAAATCTATAACAATGATGGCTGTTAATAGACTTATTGTGGTGTTCATTTTGCAATATATACAAATATCCTTATTATGTTGTATACCTGGAACTAATATAATGTTAAATGTCAATATTAGAAGAAAGAAAGAAAGAAAGAAAGAAAGAAAGAAAGAAAGAAAGAAAGAAAGAAAGAAAGAAAGAAAGAAAGAAAGAAAGAAAGAAAGAAGGAAAAAGAAATCTGGAGATTCAGACCCAGGAGGTAGCTGATTGGCTGGAACTTTCCAAGTCTAAAAGGCCTCCCATAAGGGGAAACCTCCAAAAAAACACTTTTGACTTGGGAGAAAAATCACATTTACAGGCTTGTTTACTCTATGTTCTTTTTTTTTTTTTTAAACATCTTTGTTGGAGAATAATTGCTTTACAATGATGTGTTAGTTTCTGTTTTATAACAAAGTGAATCAGTTACACATGTACATAAATCCCCATATCTCTTCCCTCTGGTGTCTCCCTCCCTCCCACCCTCCATATCCCACACCTCTAGGTGCTCACAAAACACCAAGATGATCTCCCTGTGCTACGTGGCTGCTTCCCACTAGCTATCTATTTTGCATTTGATAGGGTATATATGTCCATGCCACTCTCTCACTTTGTGCCAGCTTACCCTTCCCCCTCCCCATATCCTCAAGTCCATTCTGTAGTTACTCTATGTTCTTATAATGGCAGTTTATGTTACTTAAAGGACAAGAGTTGTTATGGTGATGGAAAAGAGGTATAGCAGGAGGGGAGTGGAGAAACTGTGGCAAATTGGAGACAGATTTTTTTTTTTATATAAAGAAAAATAACAAATAACTCTTTTGATCTATGCTTGAGATAACTCATTGCCCTTACCCTTGTCTATATACATCACAAAGTGATTAAAAATACTTCAGTATCAAAAAAAAACAACAAAACTTTTATATTGTTGTGCTATTCAAACTTTAGCAAACTTAGAAAATTTCAAGTATAAGCTCATATATTAGGTTGATTGGAAAAATGATTATATTTTATAATTTTCCCTATGTTATGTGTAACATGGCTGCAAATTCTCCCCTCAAGAGATGAAATCTAGAGCAACAGTCAACTCTACCTTCCACCAGTCCCTCCCATCAAGCATCTTACGTAACTTCATCCACCAGAGGACAGAGAGCAGAAGTAAGAAGAAATACAATCCTGCAGCCTGTGGAACAAAAGCCACATTCACAAAAAGATAGATAAGATGAAAAGGCAGAAGGCTATGTACCAGATGAAGGAACAAGATAACACCACAGAAAAACAACTAAATGAAGTGGAGATAGGCAACCTTCCAAAAACAGAATTCAGAATAATGATAGTGAATATGATCCAGGACCTCAGAAAAACAAAGGAGGCAAAGAGTGAGAAGGTGAAAGAAATGTTTAACAAAGAGAAGATGCAAGAAATGTTTAACAAATACCTAGAAGAATAAAAGAACAAACAAACAGAGATGAACAACACAGTAACTGAAATGAAAACTACACTAGAAGGAATCAATAGCAGAATAACTGAGGCAGAAGAATGGATAAGTGACCTGGAAGACAGAATGGTGGAATTCACTGCTGTGGAACAGAATAAAGAAAAAAGAATGAAAAGAAATGTGTACAGCCTAAGAGACCTCTAGGACATTAAACACAACAACATTAGCATTATAGGAGTTGCAGAAGGAGAAGAGAGAGGGAAAGGACCAGAGAAAATATTTGAAGAGATTATAGTCGAAAATTTCCCTAACATGGGAGAGGAAATAGCCACCCAAGTCCCAGAAGTGCAGTGAGTCCCATACAGGATAAAGCCAAGGAGAAACACACTGAGACACATAGCAATCAAATTGGCAAAAATTAAAGACAAAGAAAAATTATTGAAAGCAGCAAGGGAAAAATGACATATAAAAAACAAGGGAACTCCTATAAAGTTAACAGCTGATTTCTCAGCAGAAACACTACAAGCCAGAAGGCAGTGACATGACATACTTAAAGTGATGAAAGGGAAGAACCTACAACCATGATTACTCTACCCAGCAAGGATTTCATTCAGATTCAATGGAGAAATCAAATCTTTACAAACAAGCAAAAGCTAAGAGAATTCAGCGCCACCAAACCAGCTCTACAACAAATGCTAAAGGAACTTCTCTAAGTAAGAAACACAAGAGAAGGCTGTCCACTCTGGCCACTATTATTCAACATAGATTTGGAAGTCCTAGCCATGACAATTAGAGAAGAAAAAAGAAATAAAAGGAATACAAATTGGAAAAGAAGAAGTAAAACTGTCACTGTTTGCAAATGACATGATACTATACATAGAGAATCCGAAAAATGCCACTAGAAAACTACTAGAGCTAATCAATGAATTTGGTAAAGTTGCAGGATACAACATTAATACACAGAAATCTCTTGCATTCCTATACACTAATGATGAAAAATCTGAAAGAGAAATTATGGAAACAGTCCCATTTACCACTGCAACAAAAAGAATAAAATATCTAGGGCTAAACTGACCTAGGGAAACAAAAGACATGTATGCAGAAAACTATAAGACACTGAAGAAAGAAATTAAAGATGATACCAACTGATGGAGAGATATATCATGATCTTGGATTGGAAGAATCAATATTGTGAGAATGACTATACTACCCAAAGCAATCTACAGATTCAATGCAATCCCTATCCAATTACCAATGGCATTTTTTTAATGGAACTAGAACCAATCATCTTAAAATTTGTATGGAGACACAAAAGACTCAGAATAGCCAAAGCAGTCTTGAGGGAAAAAAACAGAGTTGGAGGAATCAGACTCCCTGACTTCAGACTACACTACAAAGCTACAGTAATCAAGACAATATGGTACTGGCACAAAAGCAGAAACATAGATCAATGGAACAAGATAGAAAGCTGAGAGATAAACCCATGCACCTATTGTCAACTAATCTATGACAAAGGAGGCAACAATATACAATGGAGAAAAGACAGTCTCTTCAATAATTGGTACTGGGAAAACTGGACAACTACATGTAAAAGAATGAAATTAGAACACTTCCTAACACCATACACAAAAATAAACTCAACATGGATTTGAGACCTAAATGTAAGATCGGACAATATAAAACATTTAAAGGAAAACATAGGAAGAACACTATTTGACATAGATCACAGCAAGGTCTTTTTTGATCCACCTCCTAGAGTAATGGAAATAAAAACAAAAATAAACAAATGGGACCTAATGAAACTTCAAAGCTTTTGCACAGCAAAGGAAACCATAAATGAGAGGAAAAGACAACCCTTAGAATGAGAGAAAATATTCACAAGTGAATCAACTGACAAAGAATTAATCTCCAAATATATAAACAGCTCATGCAGCTCAATATTAAAAAAAAAAAAAAAAACAATCTAAAAATGGGCAGAAGACCTAAATAGACATTTCTCTAAAGAAGACATACAGATGGCCAAGAAGCACATGAAAAGCTGCTCAATGTCACTAATTATTAGAGAAATGAAAATCAAAACTACAATGAGGTATCACCTCACACCAGTTAGAATGGGCATCATCAGAAAATCTACAAACAACACATGCTGGAGACGGTGTGGAGAAAAGGGAACCCTCTTGCACTGTTGGGAGGAAGTTAAATTGATACAGCCACTATGGAGAACAGTATAGAGGTTCCTTAAAAAACTAAACATAGAATTACCATATGATCCAGCAATCCCGCTACTGAACATATACCTAGAGAAAACCATAATTCAAAAAACACATGCACCCCAATGTTCATTGCAGCACTATTTACAATAGCCAGGTCATGGAAGCAACCTAAATGTCCATCAACAGATGAATGGATAAAGAAGTTTTAGTACATATATAAAATGGAATATTACTCAGCCATAAAAAGGAGTGAAATTGTGTCATTTGTTGAGATGTGGATGGATCTAGAGAGTGTCATACAGAGTGAAGTAAGTCAGAAAGAGAAAGACAAATATTGTATATTAACACATGTATGTGGAAACTAGAAAAGTGGTACAGATGAACGGGTTTGCAGGGCAGAAGTTGAGATACAGATGTAGAGAACAAACGTATGGACACCAAGGGGGGAAAACCACAGTGGTGTGGGGATGGTGGTGTGCTGAACTGAGGGATTGGGATTGACATGTATACACTGATGTGTATAAAACTGATGACTAATAAGAACTGGCAGTATAAAAAACAAACAAGCAGAAAGAAAAACTAATACTAAACTTTCTTTGCCTTATTTGTATGAAATATGTTAATATAAATGTTTCAGACATTACATAACATTTCTAATAATCTTATATGCTCTTGTATAATATTATAAGTCATTATTCTAGTTGTTACCTCAAAATGTGTATCTCAGAAATAACTAAATTTCCTTATCAATTGCATTATTATGAACTTTCATCAAATCTTTAACTGTGGTCATTTTTAAGTCTTTTGTCATTTACAGACAGTTATGGGTGTACCCTGATGCTTTTGCAAAGGTGTTTCTATAACAGGTTTCACCTTCAAGGAATTCATGGAAAAGACTCTGACAAGTACAGGTTTCTGGTAAATGACTATACTGCTGAACTAATGAATAAGCATTTTCAGAACTTTAATGGAAAACTGACAAATTCATAAAAGTTCTAACAAAAGATCAAGATTAAAAAATAATAATTACATGGGACTGAGTGAACTGATGAGGATGATTATAATTTTTGTGACTTTCTGTTTGAATAAAAAAAAATCACACAAGGACTCAAGGCAAAAAATATACAAATCAATTTTAACTGCAAAGTAAATGAGCTGTTACAGTGGAGGATTACTGGACTGAATGTCAATATTATGACATAGTACGAGTGTGTTTTATGTTTGGTAATTGCAATCGTTGCTTTTTCTGTGGTCATCCATTTACAATGCTTGGTGTCAGTTTATTTATCTCTTATAAAAATAAAATATAGTGTGTGTGTGTGAGTTGTGGAAAAAAAATCTACTTCTGTGCTCAGCCATCTTATCATCTGTAAAATGGAGGCAACTCTAAGAAACATAGTTACAGAGATGTTGCACACACACACAAAAAGAGAGAGATGAAATCTATTTCCTCACTCTTAGATTTTAAGCTGACTGTACATTTCTTTGGGCAATAGAATTCTGAGTTCCAAGCTTATGTTAGTTAAGTTAGTTCCAAACTTAGGCTTCAAGTGTCTTCACAAACATCTCCTCTCTTTTGAAACTACCATGAGAATAAGCCTGAGCTAGCTAGTTAGAGGATAAAAGTACAGTTGGATCAGAGATAAATGGTCCAACTAAGAGCATCCTAGAGCGGTCAGAGAACCAAAACATTAGCTCATGAGAGCTTCAAGAGTGAGACCAAATGAGATCAACAGCATAGCCCAAGAATGTTGACAAGCTTAGCTATCTGTAGACTAGTGAGTAATAATAAATATTCTTGTTTGAGGTTAGTGAGATTTGTGGTACTTTATTATAGACTAATAGTTAACTGATATGACTAGGAAATATTTTTTGTAGAAATATTGCATTGAGAATAAAGTGTAAAACATTATTTTGGAAAAGGTTTATTTAAGTGTTACTCTGAGGCCCTCTGATAGTAAACAACAACAACAACAAAAATGCAAGCCCTAATTCAGTCAAATTGGAAAGGCGAATGGATTTTTTTAACATCTTTATTGGATTATAATTGCTTTACAATGGTGTGTTAGTTTCTGCTTCATATGGAGAATGGATTTTAAAACAGACATTTTGGCAGAATAGCAGAAGGCATTAAGAAAAGAAATGTATGAAACTGAAAAACACAATAAATGAAACTAAGAAAATACTAGATGCATTTAAAAACATATTTTACAAAATTGAAGGCATAGTGAACTGGAAAATAGGAAGAAAGAAATATCTAAATCAAGAAAGGAATGTTAGGAGTCATAAGAGAAGGAGTCAAAAGGACCAAAAAAACTGATGAGTGGAGAACCAGAGGAGGGAAGGAAGAAAATAAGTCAGAATCAATATTAGAAGAGGTATTGCTCAGAAGTTTTATGAAATTCATTAGAAACATCAAGCTACAAATTTTAAAATCTTATCAGAATAAATAGTCCCCTCCAAGAAAAAAAATCAGAGATGCATAATTATGAAACAAAAATCAAATATAAAGACTAAGTATTTTAATAATAATTCATTTAAAATGAAGAAACTGATCTTTCAATTGTATATGTTATTTATTAAAGAAAATATTATAAATATGGGAACATAGATTGGAACACAAGTTGTATTTGACTAAGAAGGTTAAATGTTTTCCACCATATTTCCTCACTTTTTATATTCTTAACTCTTCCAGATGCATTGCCCTGATTGGTTTATTTAATTACGCCTATTGTGAATTTACCTTTGAATTACCTTATGAATTTACTAAAGGTAAGAAATTTACATTTAGTGCTTTCATATATATATATATATATATATATATATATATATATATTTGGTGGTACATGGGCCTCTCACTGTTGTGGCCTCTCCTGTTGTGGAGCACAGGCTCTGGATGCACAGGCTCAGCAGCAATGGTTCATGGGCCCAGCCACTCCATGGCATGTGGGATCTTCCCGGACCAGGGCACAAACTCGTGTTCCATGCATCGGCAGGCAGACTCTCAACCACTGCACCACCTGGGAAGCCCTGCCCTAGTGTTTTCATATTTTTGTTGTTGCTGTCTGTTTGTCACTTAACATGAAAGTGTACATAGAAACATAGTCTATATGACAAAACATTATCATCATGATCATAATTAGCATCATCTTTGTCCATGAAAAATAGATATGTGATGTATAAACATGATGCATTTTGTTAAGATGATGCTATGCAGAATCAGAATGACTTAATTTACATTCTAATTTCTCCTCTCACTGGGTATACAAATCTGAGCAAGTCACATAACCCCTCTCACTTTCCTCCTCTATAACACAGTGTTAGTAAAAATGACGTCCTTAGAGTATAATTTTGTTGACCCAAACAAATATTCCTTATGAACCAATTATCACAATGGTTAGCACAGGAAAGCCACTCAATAACTGTTAATAATTATTATTACTATTTAAATATAAAAGTCTACACTTAAGAGTTTATAAATATATGAATACATAAAACCTTGATAACATATAAAGACCTTTACAAATATTGAAAAAAATGTTTGAGTAAACATAAAAATTAATGATAATTGCATTTGTACAGGCCATGCAGTTTGGAAAATGAATCCATACTTACCCAGATAATTTGGAGAAAAAATTTTCAAAGTCATTTTTATCTCAGAAAGATCTTAAGTAATGGCTCTCCAAAAGTGGTTCATCAATTTCTGGCTTAATTTAGGAAAAATTAACCATAAACATTTTTGTGATAAACATAGGATAAATGATATTACTTTAGTAATTTTCACATACTATTCTGTATATAGTAAATGCAGTAAATACTTCAGAATATTTATGTATATATCATATAACAAAAAGTATGTATCATTGTCAAATCCATCTCATTCATACCTAATAAACAAGCACAAGACATTAATATATTTTGGAAAAGTCTAAAGGTATAACCACTAAGATAAACAAGAGAGCATGTAAATAAGTTAGGTACACTCAAAGTAAATCAATTTATATCTCTACATAAAACAAATGCTATGTAAAATTATGCTCAATTGAACACTTTAAAATGAAACATAAAAATCTGAAAAATTAGATGAAGGACAAGCTTTCTCCATTTTTATTCATTACTACGGCAATAATTTTAATATTTAATGGAGAATACTGCTGTTTTCAGATGGTGATGCATTAATCTTCTCAAGCTTTATTACTTAATTGAAAGAAGAGATTTTATTTCATATAATTTTGTCTGTAGGACTCCACATGTCTTTAGTTTAACAGTCACTATTTCAAAATTTGGAAAATCATGACAAGTTTTGTGCATCTCTCTTGACAAGGGTTTTAAGTCAGAAAGAATTAATAAAGATTGTATACTAGAAAATAGAAGTCCAAAAAAATTTCTTACAGATTTCAGCATAATTTCTCACCACTTGATATAAATAAGACATGGCAGAGGCATCCTTTTTTATTGTCTCAGGGAACAGAGAAACCACACTGAAAAGGAGCTCTTCTCTTGGGTTTGCATCCAAGAGTGGCTGACAAATATTTTATACCAGTAAAAAAAAATGTTCAGAGACTTCCTGCTGATACATTCACACTTAATAGATCCAATTTTAGCAATATCCGTATTAAAATGAGAATAAATTCTCTGAAGGTTTTGTTCCTCACCATCTTCATTCTTCTATGTCTTTATTTCAGACTTTCATTTAGATTTTTGGATAAAGTTCAGCTTCAACTAATTTAGTGTACAGTGTTTACTATTAAAAAAAGTTGCTTCCAGTACATTAACAGAGAAAGTTTATTTGCAAGCATTCAATGTACCCTACTTGTACTCTAGTCCCTGGGCATAGACACTATCAGCTAATTTTCTTTCTCAAAAGACACTGCTGGCTCCACTTTCTTATCCTCAAAATGGATATATATTTTCTTCCTTAACTATAGGTAACAACTATCTTTTTCTTTGAATAAACCATTAGCAGCTTAGATAAGCAAGAATACATGAATACAATTATTTTGAAGAAAGAAAAAGACTAGCTTTTACTTATCTTCCAGACAAATATATATTGGATGCTTAATATATGCCAGAATGATTTAGATTCTTGAGATACAACAAAACAATCATAACTCTCACTCACTTTGGAGAATTATAGAACAATAAACAAATTGTTCAGTCCGGTTGTGTTGAACACTGTCTGCAGTACTGGATTTCTTTTTAAATTGTATTGGAAAGCCAAGGAGTAACATGAAATGATTTATGTTCCTAAAGCATCCTTCTGCATCCTCTATAACAGGAGTGGAAATAAAAATAATCGCATGGAGATCATTATGAAGGTCCAGGCAACGTCAAATGAGAGTAAACTACAAGATTAGCAGGCTGATTTTTATGTAGTGGTAATATTTAGTATGTCAGTGTGGAGAGTAATCTCTTAAAACATTAAACTAATGCCCTTTGAATTTGAGAGACTGAAGCCTAATGACACAATAAAGTTCTTTAAGCACAAGTGAATAAAAATTTTACTATTCTATTTACAAAAGACTTTATGAGATTGTGAGAAATTACTTGGCATATACTTTTAAGCTGAAACAAATTTCCATTAACTAAACATAATTTTCTTAAAATTGTAAGAAGTTTGGCCTTCTACTTTCTGTAATATAGTCTTTACTAATTTTTCCTATTGTAAGATTTAATGTATTCCAGTCATTCCATTCCTAGGTATTTATGTTTACACAAAAATGTGTACACAAATTTCCATAGTTTTATTTGTAATATCCTCAAATTTGGAAACAACCCAAGTATCCATCAACAGGTGAATGGATAAACAAATTGTGGTATATCCATAAAAGGGCCTACCACTCAGAAGTAAAAAGAAATGAATTAGTGATAAACACAATAATGTGAATAAATCTGAAAACAAAAACAAGCTGAATAAAAGAAACCACACAAAAATGAGTACATGATGTAAGATTCCACTTATGAAAAATTTTTTAAAATGCAAATGAAGCTATAGTGACAGAAAGAATAGTAGTTGTGGTGAAGAGAGTTAAAAGTGGTCTGTACTGATTATAAAAGAGGATACTTTTGAAGTTTGTTGATATATTCATTAGTTTGTTTATTTTGGCTATTTATGTATGTATCAAAATTCATTGAATTTTACACTTCAAATATGCACAGTAATTGTACATCAATTAAACCTCCACAAAATATTGAGTCATTAATCAACATGTGAATTACTACTAAATGGAAGCATTATAAATGGAGTAATGGAGGGATTTTGAAAAAGAATGATCATATTAATTATAAATTAATATTTAAATGTCAGCTATAGTACATCATAACATTAAATATTGATCTTCATCACACTTTACATATTTATTTTGCTACAGATTTTGTTTTATTAGCTTTTTTTCTCTGCTTAATAAACCAGATCTTGGGGACTTATACATTTTTAGAATAGCTTCATAATTCTAGAATCAGCAAATAAACAGGATATGAATAAAATCCATTTGGGATTTTAAAAAGTACAGTGTCCACTCACCTGTTTTTCATTATTTAAATAAGGAACATGTAATGAAAGTACAGTACATAAATGTTCATACCTTAACTTTGTTATTGGAAAAATATTTTATAAAAACTGTCATTGATTGGGTTCTATCACCTGCTTAAAAGATATTTAAGTAATTTGTCTGAATATAAAAGCTTAAGTTCACTTGCAATTAATGGGGTTTCTACACTAAAAAGTTTAACATGCCATCAGAAAAGGTATATTGAAAGAAAAGTGAAATATGAATACCAGGAAAACAGAGTAACTTTTGCAGTTTAATAATAAGTATGTGGTTAGTTCTAGAACCCTATTTCAATTTATAGCTATATTCTTGGATATTTTGGCTTTACCTAACTTGATTTTTTTTAAAAGTAATGATACTTTGAATGGGGAATAGAGACAATCTGCAATCAGAATAAAAGCATTCCCTGATGCAATTTATTTCACAGGTCTTAGAATAATATTTCATAAATTATATTTACTGATGTATTGCTGGTTAAAAAAAGCCCTACCTTCTTGAAGAGCAAATTGATTATATATCACCTCTGATAACAAAAATAAATCTTCTGGCTGATATTAAATAAAGATTACTGAACCAGTGTACAAAAAAAAATGCTTACTGGGATGTGGAATGTGAATATGTGGATAAAGTATTTCCAAAAAAGAAGAGTATCATAGCATTGTAACATAAATGCAGATTTTTACTGATGGTTTATTCCACTAGGAGAAATTCATTTAAAATAATGTAATACTAGCCACAATTTATTTTAGAAAATAGTCAAAATGCAAAGAGACTAATGAGAACATATATTAAGTTACAAAAAATCTGGGATAGATAAAATGATTTTCTTTCTGTGAATTATAGAAATAATACTCTATTTTCTTTTCTTTTTTTTTAAAACACCTTTATTTGAGTATAACTGTTTTACAATACTGTGTTTGTTTCTCCTTTACAACAAAGTGAATCAGTTGTACATATACATATGTTCCCATATCTCTTCCCTCTTGTGTCACCCTCCCTCCCACCCTCCCTATCCCACCCCTCTAGGTGGTCACAAAGCACAGAGGTGAACTCCCTGTGCTATGCTGCAGCTTCCCACTAGCTATCTAATTTACTTTTGGTAGTGTGTACATGTTCCTGCCACTCTCTCACATCGTCACAGCTTACCCTTCCCTCTCCGCATATCCTCTAGTCCATGGTCTAGTAGGTCTGTGTTTTATTGCAGTCCTACCACTAATCTCTTCATGACATTTTTTTTTTCTTAGATTCCATATATATGTGTTAGCATACGGTATTTGTTTTTTTCCTTCTGACTTACTTCACTCTGTATGACAGACTCCAGGTCTATCTACCTCATTAAAAATAACTCAGTTTCATTTCTTTTTATGGCTGAGTAATATTCCATTGTATATATGTGCCACATCTTCTTTATCCATTCATCTGTTGATGGGCACTTAGGTTGCTTCCATGTCCTGGCTATCGTAAATAGAGCTGCAATAAACATTTTGGTACATGACTCTTTTTGAATTATGGTTATCTCAGGGTATATGCCTAGTAGTGGGATTGTGGGGTCATATGGTAGTTCTATTTGTAGTTTTTAAAGGAACCTCCATACTGTTCTCCATAGTGGCTGTATCAATTTACATTCCCACCAGCAGTGCAAGAGAGTTCCCTTTTCTCCACACCCTCTCCAGCATTTATTGTTTCTAGAGTTTTTGATGATGGCCAATCTGACCGGTGTGAGGTGATATCTCATTGTAGTTTTGATTTGCATTTCTCTAATAATTAATGATGTTGAGCATTCTTTCATGTGTTTGTTGGCAATCTGTATATCTTCTTTGGAGAAATGTCTATTTAGTTCTTCTGCCCATTTTTGGATTGGGTTGTTGGGTTTTATTTGTTATTGAGCTGCATGAGTTGTTTATAAATTTTGGATATTAATCCTTTGTCAGTTGCTTCATTTGCAAATATTTTCTCCCATTCTGAGGGCTGTCTTTTGGTCTTGGTTAGGGATCCTTTGCTGTGCAAAAGCTTTTAAGTTTCATTAGATCCCATTTGTTTATTTTTGTTTTTATTTCCATTTCTCTAGGAGATGGTCAAAAAGGATCTTGCTGGTTTATGTCATAGAGTGTTCTGCCTATGTTTTCTTCTAAGAGTTTGATAGTGTCTGGCTTTACATTTAGGACTTTAACCCATTTTGAGTTTATTTTTGTGTGTGGTGTTAGGGAGTGTTCTAATTTCATACTTCTACAGGTAGCTGTCCAGTTTTCCCAGCACCACTTTTTGAAGAGGCTGTCTTTTCTCCACTGTATATCCTTCCCCCCTTTATCAAAGATAAGGTGACGATATGTGTGTGGGTTTATCTCTGGGCTTCCTATCCTGTACCATTGATTTATATTTCTGTTTTTGTGCCAGTACCATAATGTCTTGATTACTGTGGCCGTGTGGTATAGTCTGAAGTCAGGGAGCCTGATTCCTCCAGCTCCATTTTTCGTTCTCAAGATTGCTTTGGCTATTCGGGGTCTTTTGTGTTTCCATACAAATTGTGAAATTTTTTGATCTAGTTCTGTAAAAAACGCCAGTGGTAATTTGATAGGGATTGCATTGAATCTGTAGATTGCTTTGGGTAATAGAGTCATTTTCACAATGTTGATTCTTCCAATCCAAGAACATGGTATATTTCTTCACCTATTTGTATCATTTTTAATTTCTTTCATCAGTGTCTTATAGTTTTCTGTGTACAAGTCTTTTGTCTCCTTAGGTAGGTTTATTCCTAGATATTTTATTCTTTTTGTTGCAATGGTAAATGGGAGTGTTTTCTTAATTTCCCTCTCAGATTTTTCATCATTAGTGTATAAGAATGCCAGAGATTTCTGTGCATTAATTTTGTATCCTGCTACTTTAGCAAATTCATTGATTAGTTCTAGTAGTTTTCTGGTAGCATCCTTAGTATTCTCTATGTATAGTATCATGTCATCTGCAAACAGTGAGAGCGTTACTTATTCTTTTCCTATTTGGATTCCTTTTATTTCTTTTTCTTCTCTGATTGCTGTGGCTAGAACTTCCAAAACTATGTTGAATAAGAGTGGTGAGACTGGGCAACCTTGTCTTGTTCCTGATCTAGTGGAAATGGTTTCAGTTTTTCACCATTGAGAATGATGCTGGCTGTGGGTTTGTCATATATGGCCTTTATTATGTTGAGGAAAGTTCCCCGGATGCCTACTTTCTGCAGGGTTTTTATCATAAATCGGTGTTGAATTTTGTCAAAAGCTTTCTCTGCATCTATTGAGATGATCATACGGTTTTTCTCCTTCAGTTTGTTGATATGGTGTATCACGTTGATTGATTTGTGTATATTGAAGAATCCTTGCATTCCTGGAATAAACCCCACTTGATCATGGTGTATGATCCTTTTAATGTGCTGTTGGATTCTGTTTGCTAGTATTTTGTTGAGGATTTTTGCATCTATGTTCATCAGTGATATTGGCCTGTAGTTTTCTTTCTTTGTGACGTCTTTGTCTGGTTTTGGTATCAGGGTGATGGTGGCCTCATAGAATGAGTTTGGGAGTGTTCCTCCCTCTTCTATCTTTTGGAAGAGTTTGAGAAGGATAGGTGTTAACTCTTCTCTAAATGTTTGATAGAATTCCCCTGTGAAGCCATCTGGTCCTGGGCTTTTGTTTGTTGGAAAATTTTTAATCACAGTTTCAATTTCAGTGCTTGTGATTGGTCTGTTCATATTTTCTATTTCTTCCTGGTTCAGTCTTGGCAGCTTGTGCATTTCTAAGAGTTTTTCCATTTCTTCCAGGTTGTCCATTTTATTGGCATAGAGTTGCTTGTAGTAATCTCTAATAATCTTTTGTATTTCTGCAGTGTCAGTTGTTTCATCTCCCTTTTCATTTCTAATTCTTTTGATTTGAGTCTTCTCCCTTTTTTTCTTGATGAGTCTGGCTAATGGTTTATCAATTTTATTTATCTTCTCAAAGAACCAGCTTTTACTTTTCTTGATCTTTGTTATTGTTTCCTTCATTTCTTTTTCATTTATTTCTAATCTGATCTTTATGATTTCTTTCCTTCTGCTAAATTTGGGGTTTTTGGTTCTTCATTCTCTAATTGCTTTAGGTGCAAAGTTAGGTTGTTTATTCGAGATACTTCCTGTTTCTTAAGGTCTGATTGTATTGCTATAAACTTCCCTCTTAGAACTGCTTTTGCTGTATCCCATAGGTTTTGGGTCGTCGTGTCTCCATTGTCATTTGTTTCTAAGTACTTTTTGATTTCCTCTTTGATTTCTTCAGTGATCACTTCGTTATTAAGTAGTGTATTGTTTAGCCTCCTTGTGTTTGTATTTTTTACAAATGTCTTCCTGTAATTAATATCTAGTCTCATAGTGTTATGGTCAGAAAAGATACTTGATACGATTTCAATTTTCTTAAATTTGCCAAGGCTAGATTTGTGACCCAAGGTATGATCTATCCTGGAGAATGTTCCATGAGCACTTGAGAAAAATGTGTATTCTGTTGTTTTTGGATGGAATGTCCTATAAATATCAAGTAAATCCATCTTGTATAATGTATCATTTAAAGCTTGTGTTTCCTTATTTATTTTCATTTTGGATGATCTGTCCATTGGTGACAGTGGGATGCTAAAGTCCCTTACTATGATTGTGTTACTGTTGATTTCCCTTTTTATGGCTGTTAGTATTTGCCTTATGTATTGAGGTGCTCCTATGTTGGGTGCATAAATATTTCCAATTTTTATATCTTCTTCAGGGATCGATCCCTTGATTATTATGTAGTGTCCTTCTTTGTCTCTTATAATAGTTTTTATTTTAAAGTCTATTTTGTCTGATATGAGAATTGCTACTCCAGCTTTCTTCTGATTTCCATTTGCATGGAATATCTTTTTCCATCCCCTCACTTTCAGTCTGTAAGTGTCCCTAGGTCTGAAGTGGGTCTCTTGTAGACAGCATATATATGGGTCTTGTTTTTGTATCCATTCAGCCAGTCTGTGTCTTTTGGTGGGAGCATTTAATCCATTTACATTTAAGGTAATTATTGATATGTGTGTTCCTATTACCATTTACTTAGTTGTTTCGGGTTGTTCTTGTAGGTCTTTTCCTTCTCTTGTGTTTCTTGCTTAGAGAAGTTCCTTTAGCATTTATTGTAAAGCTGGTTTGGTGGTGCTGAACTCTCTCAGCTTTTGCTTGTCTTTAAAAGTTTTAATTTCTCCATCAAATCTGAATGAGATCCTTGCTGGGTAGAGTAATCTTGGTTGTAGGTATTTTTCCTTCATCACTTTAAATGTGTCCTGCCACTGGCTTCTGACTTGTAGAGTTTCTGCAGAAAGATCAGATGTTAACCGTATGGGGATTCCCTTGTGTGTTATTTGTTGTTTTTCCCTTGCTGCTTTTCATATGTTTTCTTTGTATTTAATTTTTGACAGTTTGATTATTATGTGTCTTGGAGTGTTTATCCTTGTGTTTATCCTGTATGGGACTCTCTGTGCTTCCTGAACTTGATTGACTATTTCCTTTCCTATATTAGGGAAGTTTTCAACTATAATCTCTTCAAATATTTTCTCAGTCCCTTTCTTTTTCTCTTCTTCTTCTGGGACCCCGATGTTTCGAATGTTGGTGCGTTTAATGTTGTCCCATAGGTCTCTGAGACTGTCGTCAGTTCTTTTCATTCTTTTTTCTTTCTTCTGCTCTGCAGTAGTTATTTCCACTATTTTATCTTCCAGGTCACTTATCCGTCCTTCTGCCTCAGTTATTCTGCTATTGATCCCATCTAAAGTATTTTTCATTTCATTTATTGTGTTGCTCATCGTTGCTTTGCTTCCTCTTTATTTCTTCTAGGTCCTTGTTAACTGTTTATTGCAATTTGTCTATTCTATTTCCAAGACTTTGAATCATCTTTACTATCATTATTCTGAATTCCTTTTCAGGTAGGCTGGCTATTACCTCTTCATTTGTTAGGTCTGGTGTGTTTTTATCTTGCTCCTTCATCTTCTGTGTGTTTTTCTGTCTTCTCATTTTGCTTATCTTACTGTGTTTGGGGTCTCCTTTTTGCAGGCTGCAGGTTCGTAGTTCTCTCTGTTTCTGGTGGCTCTCCCCAGTGGCTGAAGTTGGTTCAGTGTGTTGAGTAGGTTTCATGGTTGAGGGGACTAGTGCCTCTGTTCTGGTGGATGAGGCTGGATCTTGTCTTTCTGGTGGGCAGGTCCCCATCTGATGGTGTGTATGGGGATGTTGGTAGCCTTATTATGATTTTAGGCAGCCTCTCTGCTAATGGATGTGGCTGTAAACCTGTCTTGCTCTTTCTTGGGTATAGGGTGTTCAGCACTGTTCATTGCTGGTCCTTTAGTGAAGCTGGGTCTTGGTGTTGAGATGGAGATCTCTGGGAGATTTTCGCCATTTGATATTATGTGGAGCTTAGAGGTCTCTTGTGGACCAGTGTCCTGAGGTTGGTTCTCCCACATAAGAGACACAGCCTTGACACCTGGCTGGAGTGCCAAGAGCCTTTATTCCACACAGCTCAAAATAAAAGGGAGAAAAAAGTAGAAAGGCAAGAAAGGAAGGAAGGCAGGAAGGGAGGGAAAGAAGGGAGAAAGGAAGGGAGGGAGGAAGAAAGGAAGGAAGAAAGGAAGGAGGGAATAAGGGAAGGAAGGTAGGAAGGAAGGAAGGAGGCAAGTAGGAAAGGAAGGAGGGAAGAAAGGAAGAAAGAAAGGGAGAAGACAAAATAAAATAGGGTAAAATACAGTTATTAAAATAAAAAATAATTATTTAGAAGAAAAATTTCTATTAAAGAAAAAAAAAACAATAAAAAAAAACCCAGGTCGGTCTAACCCTAAGACAAATGGTGAAAACAAAGCCATACAGACAAAATCTCACACAGCCGCACCCACATACACACTCACAAAAAGAAAAGAGGGGCAAATAATAGTGTATCTTGCTTCCAAAGTCCACCTCCTCAACTTGGGATATTTCGCTGTCTATTCAGGTTTTCCACAGATGCAGGGCACTTCAAGTTGACTGTGGAGCTTTAACCCGCTGCTTCTGTGGCTGCTGGGAGAGACCTCCCCCTCTCTTTGTTCGCACAGCTCCTGGGGTTCAGGTTTGGCCTTGGCCCCGCCTCTGCGCGTAGGTCATCTGAGGGCGTTTGCCCTTCGCTCAGACAGGACGGGGTTAAAGGAGCAGCAGATTCGTGGTCTCTGGCTCACTCAGGCCAGGGGGAGGGAGGGGCACGGAGGCGGGGCGAGTCCGTGATGTCAGAGGCCGGCATGACGATGCACCAGCTGAAGGCATGCCCCGCGTTCTCCCAGGAAAGCTGTCCCTGGATCTCAGGACCCCAGACTTGGCGGGCTGCACGGGCTCCTGGGAGGGGCGGTATGGAGAGTGACCTGTGCTCGCACACAGGCCTCTTGGTGGCGGCAGCAGCAACCTTAGCATCCCACACCTATCTCTACTGTCCCTGTCAACAGCCGCGGCTGGCGCCTGTTTCTGGAGCCCCTTTACACGGTGCCCTTAATCCCCTCTCCTCGCGCCCCAGGAAGCGAAGAGGCAAGAAGAAGTCTCTTGTCTCTTCAGTAGCTCCGCGCCCGTTTCTGAAGCTCCTTTAAGCAGTGTGATTAAACCCCTCTCCTCACGCACCAGGAGGCAAAGCAGGAAGAAAAGGTCTCTTGCCTCTTCATCAGCTCCAGACTTCAACTGGACTCCCTCTCGGCTAGCTGTGGTGCACTAACCCCTTCAGGCTGTTTTCACTCTACTAACTGCAGACCTTTCCCTGGGATCCTACTGAAGCCTGAAGCTCAGCTCCCAGCCCCGCCCTCCCTGGAGGCTGAGCAGAGGAGCCTCTTGGGCTGGTGAGTGCTGGTTGGCACCGATCCTCTGCGAAATCTCTCTGCTTTGCCCTCCTCACCCTGTTGCTGTGCTCTCCTCCGTGGCTCCGGAGCTCCCCCCTCCGCCACCCACAGTCTCCGCCTGTGAAGGGGTTCCTAGTGTGTGGGAACCTTTCCTCCTTCACGGCTCCCTCCCACTGGTGCAGGTCCCGTCCCTATTCTTTTGTCTCTGTTTATTCTTTTTTCTTTTGCCCTGCCTAGGTATGTGGGGAGTTTCTTGCCTTTTGGGAGGTCTGAGGTCTTTTGCCAGCGTTCGGTGGGTGTTCTATAGGAGAAGTTCCACGTGTAGATGTATTTCTGATATCTCTGTGAGGAGGAAGGTGATCCCCACATCTTACTCTTCCGCCATCTTCTCCGTCCCCCAATACTCTATTTTCTTCTCCTGAGAGACCTATCATGGATTGACATGAGAACATTTTCTCCTAAATCCATTTCCAGATACATTTTTTTTGTTTGTCATACTGATTTTGTTAATGAAACACTCTCTGTAGCCAGCAACCATTTTGCCAAAAGACAGTAACTTCATCAGTGAGAATTTTATTTTGTTTCACATACACACACCATATTATTTAACTCATGTATTGTATTACCAGGTTAATCATTGAGGCACTACTTGGAGAATTAGAAATTTCTTTTGTAAGAATTTTTATGAATTGTTGAAAGTTTTGTTTAATGTTTGTTATTATGAAATAAGGAAATAGAGTATTTTCCTAAGACAAGTACATAAATATTTGTAGATACTTGTTCCCTTTCATTTTTTTCTCCCTTTGTATTTTTAAATTAATTTCCCAAGGATTTTTTTCTGGTATATACTGTTAACCATTATTTGTGAGAACTTTGTTAAGATTAAGATTTGTCTACAATCTTTACTGTAATCCTAAAATTTTGTGATGCAAAAATAGTCCTTATTTACTTGATACTATATTATATAATATATATGTATATTTATTATACTATATTATAAATGCATAAAATTTATAATAAAATACTCATTATAGAATTCCAAAGAAAAACCCAAATTTTAAGTCAGAGGGGAAAAAGTTATAAGCATATTTACTTACATAGATAAATAACCCATATATGTTGTTTTAAAATCTGTTCTGCACTCACATGTTTAGATCACATAGAGGTAATTTTATATCACTTTTTACATCTTTTTTTTTTGCTATATAGAGAAAAACAAAGTGCACACACCTATATTGACTATGATGATGGACTATGTTTATATCATATTGAGAACAACAGCTGCTATAAATCAAGGACAACTGTGCTAGCCAAGCTCAAAAGGAATTTACTTGATGAAGAGCAATTTTACCTCAGGCCACAATGTGCACTACTTCTTTGACTGAAAGTTCTTTAGAACTGCTTATGTTCATCCAAAATTACACAGGAGGGACAGCAGATGTGGGAGATGGGAGGGAAGTCATTACATTTAGAGCTCCAAAGTATATTAACACTCTTCCTGCAGAACTCACCTTCTTTCAGACATGTTTACGTCAATGCTTCTTGATAAACTGCTTAGTCAAAAAGATACTTGAGAATGTGCTAAACAACTATAATTGTACTTTAGTTGTCAGTAAATAGAAAACTTTGATCATTTTATAATGCACAGTAGTTTACTGGATGATGGATAGAACAAATGTCTGATTACATGGAGGATATAATACATTTTAGCTGTGAGGTGATTTGGGGGAAATAATTGTCCACTTACCTTTCAGATCTCAATGTAAAAGTGAGTTCTCAGTGTGGCCTTTCCTAAATTTAGACATTAATAGACATAAGTTCTACCACTTAAACTTCTGTGACTATGTATACTCTATTTGTAGATTATTCATCAGCTTAGTGATGTGTCCCTATTACCCACTAGACAGTATGCCTCATGATGGCAGGACACATGTTTGTTATGTTCAACACTGTGCTCAGGAGGAAATTTTTGCACATGTTAGATTATCTGGACACATTTAATGAATGGATGTATTAATAAATTGATTTTATGAGTGAAAAACTGGAAGAACTACTAGTATACTATACATACTATACACACAAAATGTGCTATAATTATGAAGCAATAGATAGTCATTCATATTTCAGAAATACGAGTGATCATTTGGCACAAAGGATAGAATCAGGAATCACAGGTTTGTGTTTATACAAGAACTGTTGCTAAAAGTTGTGTGGTTTAGGAAAATTTAATCATGAAATTATGTTGAAAAGTCATTGAGATAATATTTTTAAAGTGCTGTATGATTCTTGCAAATCTTTCATATACTTAGTTACATATATTAGTAGAAAAATGTGGCAGCATAAGTTTTACCTGCTCTTCCATATATGTGACCCCTGTAAGATTTGAAAATATTACATTTTCTCTCCTTGTTTCAACCTCTTCTATATGGAACAAATTTAGAATTTCTCCCTGTTCAACTCAGGAGTGACATGTGGCCATTGTTGGCAATTAAATGTAGAAGGACATGATGTGAGTTACTTGGAGGGAGAAGCTTAAATAATCAGATGCAAATGTTCCTTCTATTCAATAATGTATAGAAATATTCAAGATAGAAACTACTGTCAATTTGTCCTATAAATCAGATGACATTAGAGTGCCATGATGGAAAGGAAGTAGGAAAAGGAAATAAACTTATGTTTTTATAAGCTTGAAAGATTTTTAGAATATTGTATAGGGCACCATAATATAACCTAACCTAGCAGACTTAGAAACCCACTCCTTATTTAATTATAAGCATTTAAATTCTGGTGGTATGATTACATAATGAAAAAATAATTATTGCTATAGAGTCTCAAAATATAATCTAGAAACTTATATGAGAAGAAAATTCTTGAAGAGGAGATCAAGATAGCAGAATAAGAGGATGCAGAGCTCACCATGCCCAAGAACACATCAAACATACATCTACACATGGAGAAATTCTTACTGAAAGCAAATGAGAGTAGCAGAAAAACTCTTATACAACCAAGGTTATAAGAAAGATCCACATGGAGTGGGAAGTAAGGGAAGAAAAGCTACCAGTTTGGGATCCACGCCCCTAAAAGCTACCAGTTAGGGATCCACGCCCCTCCTCAGGTGAGGAGGATAATTATGTAGGCTTTGAGATCCTCCCTGGGGAGTGAGTGATTTGAACCACTTATTGGGTGCCACAGCCCTGGGGTCAAATGCTGTGAGGATGAGTCCCCTTAGTTGATTTAAAAACCAGTGCAACTAACAGTGAGGCTATAAGAAACCTACACTTCACTCATGAAGAGTACACACATGCTTGATTACTCCAGAAAGAAAAGGAGGAAGCAGACAGAAACTACCCAGAACTCTGGGCTATTTCTCAAAACAGCCTCAGCACATACCCCAACATGAACTGAGTACCCACTTTGGTCCCTTTTGCTCCACAGCATAGCTCCACACTAAGAGGAAGCCTGCCATAGCCAAGGAGAATATGCAGTTGTGAAAGATAGAACCAGCACAGATGTAGCATGCCATGCTGGGTGTTCAAACAGGTGAGAGCAGACATTACTAACCTTCACAGGGATAGCAGATTGGGAGCCCTCTGGAGCTCTGGTGTGTAAAATTAAATGTAACTATAATACACAATTAAATGATAAACATGAAGATGTAAAATGTGACATCAAAAACAAAACAAAACAAAACATGGTGGAGGAGAATAAAAATATAGATATTTTAGAATGTGTTGAACTTAAAAGACTACCAGTTTAAAAAAGTCAATAAGTCAACATATATGAACCCCATGGTAGTCACAATGAGAAACTTACAAAAGATACAAAACTAAAGACAAAGGATTAGAAACATACACTAAAGAAAATCATAAAACCACAAGGGAAGAAAACAAGAAGCAAAGAACAGAGAAGTACAAAACAACCAGAAAATAATCAACAAAATTGGTAATAACACATACTTATCAATAATGATTTTAAATGGTAATGGACCAAAAGTACCAATCAAAACATAGGGTGGCTGATTCAGTTAAAAAAAAACAAAAAATAGGGCTTCCCTGGTGGCGCAGTGGTTGAGAGTCCTCCTGCAGATGCAGGGAACACAGGTTCGTGCCCCGGTCCGGGAAGATCCCACATGCCGCGGAGCGGCTGGGCCCGTGGGCCATGGCCACTGAGCCTGCGCGTCCGGAGCCTGTGCTCCGCAACGGGAGAGGCCACAACAGTGAGAGGCCCGTATACCACAAAAATAAATAAATAAATTAATTAATTAATTTAAAAAAAATAAAAATAAAATAAAATAAAAACAGGACCCATCTATATGCTGCTTACAAGAGATTTACTTCAGAGCTAAATACATACACAGATAGACTGAAAGTGAGGAAAAAGATATTCTAGTTAAGGAAACGACAATAAAGCTGGAGCAGCATACCCATATCAGACAAAATTGACTTTAAAATAAAGTCTATAATAAAAGAGAAAGAAAGGCAGAAGGAAGGAAATAATAAAATCAGGAAGAAAATAAATTAATATGCACTAAAAAATAAAAATAGGAAAATATCAATGAAACCTAGAGCTGTTTTTTTTGTTTGTTTTTTGTTTTTCCAAAAGAGATAAACCAAATTGATAAACCTTTAGCCAGGCTCACCAAGAAGAAAGGAGAGAAGACCCAAATATCAAAATAAGAAATGAAAGAAGAGAAATAATATCTTGTATCACAGAAACAGAAAAAAATCAAAAAAATACTCTAAACAGTTATATGCCAACAAATTGGATAACCCATAAGGAACTGATAAATCTTTAAAAACATACAATCTTCCAAGACTAAAACAAAGAAATCTGAATAGACCAATCATTAGTGGTGAAATAAAATCAAAACAATCAAAAAACTACCAGCAAACAAAAATCCAGGACAAAATGTCTTCACAGGGAAATTTGATAAAACATATAACAAAGAGCTAACACCTATCCTTCACAAATTACTCCAAATTATTGAAGAGGAGGGAACACTCTCAAACTAATTCTAAAGGCCACAATTACTCTGTTACCAAAACCAGATAGAGACACTGTAAAAAAGGAAAGTTAGAGACCAATATCACTGATGAATATAGATGAAAAAATCCTCAAAAAATATTATCAGACTGAATCCAACAGCAAATAAAAAGGATCATACACTACAATCAAGTTGTATTCATTCCATGGTCACAAGGATGGTTCAATATCCATAAATCAGTCAATATCAATCAATACCACATTAACAAAATAAAGAATAAAAATTACATAATCACATCAATAGATGCAGGAAAAGATTTGACAAAATTCAACATCCCTTCATGAAAAATCTCTCATCAAATTTGGTTTAGATGGAACATATATCAACATAATAAAGGTCATTTATGATAAGCCCATAACTAACAACATACACAATGGTGAAAACATGAAAGCTTTTCCTGTAAAATCAACAACAAGACAAGAATGCTCATTCTCACCACATCTATTTAACATAATATTGTAAGTACTAGCCACAGCAATCAGACAAGAAAAATAAATAAAATGCCTCTAAATTTGAAGAGAAGTAAAAATTGTCAGTATTTGCAGATGATATGACACTTTATATAGAAAACTCTAAAGTCTTCATGAAAAAAATTTAGAACAAGTAAATGTATTTAGCAAAGTTGCAGTTACAAGATTAATACACAGAAATCTGTTGCTTTTCTATACACTAATAATGAACTATCAGAAAGAGAAAGCAAGAACAATATCCCTTTAAAAAAATAACATCAAAAGGAATAAAATACCTAGGAATAAACTTGATCAAGGAGATGAAAGACCTATACTCTGAAAACTATAAAACATTGGTGAAGAAACTGAAGATGATATAAAGAAATTGAAAGATATCCTGTGTTAATGGACTAGGAGAATAAATATTGTTATAAATTCAAACTACCCAAAGCAATCTACAGATTTAATGCAATATCTATAAAAATACCCATGACATTTTACACAGAACTAGAACAAATAATCCTAAAATTCATATGGAACCACAAAAGACCCCAAATAGCCAAAGCATTCTTGAAAAAAAGAAAAAAAGCTGAAGGTACTACATTCCCTGACTTCAGAATATACTACCAAACTTCAGAAAGAAAACATAGGCAGAGTACTATTTGACATAAAGCATAGCATTTTGGATCTGTCTCCTAAGGCAAAGGAAACAAAAGCAAAAATAAACAAATGAGACTTAATTAAACTTAAAGGCCTTTGCACAGCTAAGTAAAAGACAATCTACTGAAATGGAGAAAATATTTGTAAGTGATATGACTGATAATGGATTAATTTCCAGAATAATAAAGAGCTCATACAAATAAATGTAAAAAAAGAAATCCTGATTTAAAAATGGGCAGAAGACCTGAATAGACATTTTTCCAAAGAAGATACAGAGATGGCCAATGGGCAATTGAAAAGATGTTCAACATTGTTAATCATCAGAGAAATGTAAATCAAAGCCATAATGAGATATCATCTCACACCTATCACAATGGCTATCATGAAAAAATCTACAAATAACAAATGTTGGAGAGGATGTGGAGAAGAGGGAACCCTGGTACACTGTTGGTGGGAATGTAAGTTGGTGCAGCCACTCTGGAAAACAATATGGGGGTTCTTCATAAAAGTAAAAATAGAACTACCATATGATCCACCAGTTCCACTCCTGGGTATAAATTTAAAAAAAACCAAAAACTATAATTTGAAAAGGTATACACACCTCAATGTTCATATGTTCATAGCAACATTATTTACAATAGCCAAATATGGAAGCAACCTAAGTGTCTATTAACAGATGAATGAATAATGAAGGTGCACTATATATATGTATATATTTAAATATATACATATATATATAATATGTGATATATATATGTAATGTAATATTACTCAGTTATAAAAAAACAATTAAATTTTGCCATTTGCAACAACATGGATGAACTTGAAAGTTATGCTTAATGAGGTAAATCAGACATAGGAATCCAAATATTGTATATTAACATTTATATGTGGAATCTAAAAAATAAAACAAAGGAATAATTATAACAAAAAAGAAACAGAATCATACATATGAAGAACAAACTATTGGTTACCAGTAGGTAAAGGGAAGAGGGAGGGGTGAGATATGGGTAGGGGATTAAGAGGTACAAACTACTATGTATAAATAAATAAGCTACAAAGATATGTTATAGAGCCAGGGAATATAGGCAATATTTTGTAATAACTTAAAAGGAGTATAAACTATAAAAATATTGAATCATTACATTGTACATCTGAAACTAATATTATGTGATGTGGTAAATCAACTTTATTTCAATAAAAAATAAATAAAAGAAGTCTTGAAAGTCAAGAGTTTAAATTTTCAAATCATGCATTTTTTTTAAGCAGTGAAAAGATCATTAGAGTTTCAAAAATGAAACAAAATCCTGCTATAAATTTTATACTGTAAACAGCAAATAAAAAGTAAATGAAGAGCCAGGCTAGCACAGGGACGTGCTGGAAGAAGTGAAGATAATGCTTAGATGCTAATGGGTGTCTCAGGGGGTACATAGGAACACTCTTCCACCCAAGATAAATTTTGAGATCAGAAGATGTGCTCTGGTCATTTGAAGTGAAGTTGGGGTGGCACCAGGCTTTGTAAACAATTCTCTACTACTGGTGTGATGGAGTATTCTGGGTGTATGTTGAAGCACTACTAGTCAGAGACTCTGAAATGTTACCTCCACTCTAGATGTCAGATGCCTGTGGAAACATAATTGACTCCAGATAACACACAGAATAAGCACCAAGTTCCTAACCCAAGGAATCAAGAGAAAGAATACATTTTATTTTTTTCTTTAATGCCACCACTTTATGTTATTTTGTTATGCAATGTTTTAGTCTGCTTGGGCTGCCATAACAAAATACCAAAGTTTGGGTTGTTTAAACAACAGAAATTTATGTTTTCACAGTTCTGGAGGCTGCAAGTCCAAAATTGAGGTGCCAGCAGTGTTGGTTTCTGGTGAGGTCTCTCATCCTTGGCTTGCAGATGGTCACCTTCTTGTTGTGTCCTCACATTTTTTTGGTAACATTCCATTTGTCAATTAATTTATCTCTGAATTAATATCAGTCTTAATTATTATAGGTTTATTGATATAGCTTTTTTAAAAATAGTATATGATAGTAAAATTTCCTCCTTTTGTTATATTTTCTTTTTTTTTTTACATTGGTTTATTCAGAAATATGTTTTTAATTTCCAACAAATTAACTTCCTAGGTCCCCTCTAATTATTTTTGCTAAATTACCTTGTGGTCATGGAATGCTGTTTGTAAAATAAAATCATTTTTAAATAACTCTGTTTTTGATATTTGACCACTAACAGCTTTCAGTCCCAACCTACCCCTTCCTGTTTTTCTGTCTGGACAAGCAGATAAAACTTGCAAACCCCTTGCCATAGGGGAGGCATGTGTCAGGCTGCAGGCAGGGAAGACAGAACCACTCAAACTTGGGTTCCCTCATCCTGATTTTCCAAACTGACCAATAAACCAGAAAGTCCCATTATGCAAGCAATAAATCTTTTCAATCTTGATGCATTGTGGTATCATCAGTCTCAACATCCAAATCATTTATAATCCCTAGTAGTTATGTATGTTTTTCAAATCATATTGTTCTCTCTATATATTGTTCATCCCTCTTTCTAAGCATTTTTGAGATACATAAATTATTAGAAATTATTGCATATCTAAAAATGTTTATATTATCTATTTCTTAGTTTTGCTTCTTCTCATAATAAATTATTATGATTTGTTGTGTGTTGATTTGTTTTGAATGTGAATTACCATTTCATTTGGGTGCTTATTCATAGAAATTCTTTAAGGTTTGAGATAAAGTTAGGTTCCTCAGTAAATAATTTGTGTTTGTACATGTGATGATTTGATATACATATATATTGTGAAATACCTGATTACCACAATAAAGTGAGTTAACACATTCATCACTTCATATAATTACCACCTTTGTATGTTTGTAGAGAGAACACTTAAGATCTACTCCCAGCTACTTTCAAGTATGTAATACAGTGTTGTTAACTAAAGTCAACATGTTGCACATTACATCCACATAACTTATTCATTCCTATAGGTGTGAGGTGATATCTCATTGTGGTCTTGATTTCCATTACCCTGAAAATTAGTAAAGGCCACTCAGGCTGCCATGCAGTAGGCAAGAAGCTATACACAACTGTCTTTCTCAACTACTTGATTTAACTTAATTTTTCTAACTTTTATACTAACTACTATCATCTATCACATCTTTACTTGTGGAGAGCTCTCCATGTAGCATGTAGGAATCTGTTCTAGGAGAGTCATAGCCATAATTTATCTCCTGCTGCAGCAGCTAGCAAACATATATCCTTTAAAACCTGGTTGTAAGAAAAAAATTACTATTTGTTTGTTCTACTACACTTAGTATTCCTTCTTTTTTAACATCCTTATTGGAGTATAATGGCTTTACAATGGTGTGTTAGTTTCTGTATTACAACAAAGTGAATCAGTTATACATATATATATATGTTCCCATATCTCTTCCCTCTTGCATCTCCCTCCCTCCCACCCTCCCTATCCCACCCCTCTAGGTGATCACAAACCACCTAGCTGATCTTCCTGTGCCATGCTGCAGCTTCCCACTAGCTATCTAATTTACTTTTGGTAGTGTGTATATGTCCCTGCCACTCTCTCACATCGTCACAGCTTACCCTTCCCCCTCCCCATATCCTCAAGTCCATGCTCTAGTAAGTATGTGTTTTATTCCAGTCCTACCACTAATCTCTTCATGACATTTTTTTCTTAGATTCCATTTATATGTGTTAGCATACGGTATTTGTTTTTCTCCTTCTGACTTACTTCACTCTGTATGACAGACTCCATGTCTATCCACCTCATTACAAATAACTCAGTTTCATTTCTTTTTATGGCTGAGTAATATTCCATCGTATATATGTGCCACATCTTCTTTATCCATTCATCTGTTGATGGGCACTTAGGTTGCTTCCATGTCCTAGCTATCGTAAATAGAGCTGCAATAAACATTTTGGTACATGACTCTTTTTGAATTATGGTTTTCTCAGGGTATATGCCCAGTAGAGGGACTGCTGGGTCATATGGTACTTCTATTTGTAGATTTTTAAGGAACCTCCATACTGTTCTCCATAGTGGCTCTATCAATTTACATTCCCACCAGCAGTGCAAGAGTGTTCCCTGTCCTCCACACGCTCTCCAGCATTTATTGTTTCTAGATTTTTTGATGGTGGCCATTCTGACCTGTGTGAGATGATATCTCATAGTAGTTTTGATTTGCATTTCTCTAGTGATTAATGATGTTGAGCATTCTTTCATGTGTTTGTTGGCAATCTGTATATCTTCTTTGGAGAAATCTCTATTTAGGTCTTCTGCCCATTTTTGGATTTTTTTTCTTTTTGTTATTGAGCTGCCTGAGTTGCTTATAAATTTTGGAGATTAATCCTTTGTCAGTTGCTTCATTTGCAACTATTTTCTCCCATTCTGAGGGTTGTCTTTTGGTCTTCTTTATGGTATCCTTTGTTGTGCAGAGGTTTTAAGTTTAATTAGGTCCCATTTGTTTATTTTTGTTTTATTTCCATTTCTCTAGGAGGTGGGTCAAAAGGATCTTGCTGTGATTTATGTCATAGAGTGTTCTACCTATGTTTTCCTCTAAGAGTTTGATAGTGTCTGGACTTACATTTAGGTGTTTAACCCATTTTGAGTTTATTTTTGTGTATGGTGTTAGGGAGTGTTCTAATTTCTTACTTTTAAATGTACCTGTCCAGTTTTCCCAGCACCAGTTATTGATGAGTCTGTCTTTTCTCCACTCTATATTTTTGCCTCCTTTATCAAAGATAAGGTGACCATATGTGTGTGGGTGTATCTCTGCGTTTTCTATTCTGTTTCATTGATCTATATTTCTTTTTTATGTGCCAGGACCGTACTGTCTTGATTACTGAAGCTTTGTAGTATTTTCTGGTGTCAGGGAGCCTGATTCCTCCAGCTCCATTTTTGTTTCTCAAGATTGCTTTGGTTATTCGGGGTCTTTTGTGTTTCCATACAAATTGTAAAATTTTTTGTTCTAGTTCTGTAAAAAATGCCAGTGTTGATTTGATAGGGATTGTACTGAATCAGTAGATTGCTTTGGGTAAGAGTCATTTTCACAGTGTTGATTCTTACAATCCAAGAACATGGTATATCTCTATATCTGTTTGTATCATCTTTAATTTCTTTAATCAGTGTCATAATTTTCTGCATACAGGTCTTTTGTCTCCTTAGGTAGAGTTATTCCTAGATATTTTATTCTTTTTGGTGCAATGGTAATTGGGAGTGTTTTCTGAATTTCACTCTCATATTTTTCATCATTAGTGTATAAGAATGCCAGAGATTTCTGTGCATTAATTTTGTATCCTGGTACTTTACCAAATTCATTGATTAGCTCTAGTAGTTTTCTAGTAGCATCCTTAGGATTCTCTATGTATAGTATCATGTTATCTGCAAACAGTGACAGCTTTACTTCTTTTCCAATTTGGATTCCTTTTATTTTTTTTCTTCTCTGATTGCTGTGGCTAGAACTTCCAAAACTATGTTGAATAAGAGTGGTGAGAGTGGGAAACCTTGTCTTGTTCCTGATCTTAGTGGAAATGGTTTCAGTTTTTCACCATTTAGAACGATGCTGGCTGTGGGTTAGTCATATATGGCCTTTATTATCTTGAGGAAAGTTCTCTCTATGCCTACTTTCTGCAGGTTTTTATCATAAATGGGTGTTGAATTTTGTCAAAAGCTTTCTCTGCATCTATTGAGATGATCATATGGTTTTTCTCCTCCAGTTTGTTGATATGGTGTATCACATTGATTGATGTGTGTATATTGAAAAATCCTTTCATTCCTGGAATAAACCCCATTTGATTATGTTGTATGATCCTTTTAATGTGCTGTTGGATTCTGTTTGCTAGTATTTTGTTGAGGATTTTTTCATCTATGTTCATCAGTGATATTGGCCTGTAGTGTTCTATCTTTGTGATATCTTTGTCTGGTTTTGTTATCAGGGTTATGCAGGCCTCATAGAATGAGTTTGGGAGTGTTCGTCCCTCCACTAACTTTTGGAAGTCTTTGAGAAGGATAGGTGTTAGCTCTTCTCTAAATGTTTGATAGAATTCGCCTGTGAAGCCATCTGGTCCTGGCCTTTGGTTTGTTGGAAGATTTTTAATCACAGTTTCAATTTCAGTGCATGTGATCGGTCTATTCATATTTTCTATTTCTTCCTGGCTCAGTCTGGGCAGGTTGTGCATTTCTAAGAATTTGTCCATTTCTTCCAGGTTTTCCATTTTATTGGCATATAGTTGCTTGTAGTAATCTCTAATAATCTTTTGTATTTCTGCAGTGTTGGTTGTTACTTCTCCTTTTTCATTTCTAATTCTATTGATTTGAGTCTTCTCCCTTTTTTTCCTGATGAGTCTGGTTAATGGTTTATCAATATTGTTTATCTTCTCAAAGAACCAGCTTTAGTTTTATTGATCTTTGCTATCATTTTCTTCATTTCCTTTTCATTTATTTCTGATCTGATCTTTATCACTTCTTTCCTTCTGCTAAATTTGTGGGTTTTTTGTTCTTCTTTCTCTAATTGCTTTAGGTGCAAAGTTAGGTTGTTTATTCGAGGTGTTTCCTGTTTCTTAAGGTAGGATTGTATTGCTATAAACTTCCCTCTTAGAACTGCTTTTGCTGCATCCAATAGGATTTGGGTCATTGTGTCTCCATTGTCATTTGTTTCTAAGTAGTTTTTGATTTCTTTTTGATTTCTTCAGTGATCACTTAGTTATTAAGTAGTGTATTGTTTAGCCTCCATTTGTTTGTTTTATTTAGAGATCTTTTCCTGTAATTGATATCTAGTCGCATAGCATTGTGGTAGGAAAAGATAGTTGATATGATTTCAATTTTATTAAATTTACCAAGGCTAGATTTGTGACCCAAGATATGATCTCTCCTGGAGAATGTTCCATGAGCACTTGAGAAAACTGTGTATTCTGTTGTTTTTGGATGGAATGTCCTATAAGTATCAATTAAGTCCATCATTTTAAATGTATCATTTAAAACTTGTGTTTCCTTATTTATTTTCATTGTGGATGATCTGTCCATTGGTGAAAGTGGGGTGTTAAAGTCCCCTTCTATGATTGTGTTACTGTTGAATTCCCCTTTTTGTCTGTTAGTATTTGCCTTATTCATTGTGGTGCTCCTATTTTGGGTGCATAAACGTTTACAATTGTTATGTCTTCTTCATGGATTTATCCTTTGATTATGTACTGTCCTTCTTTGTCTCTTATAATAGCTTTTATTTTAAAGTCTATTTTCTCTGATATGAGAATTGCTCCTCCAGCTTTCTTCTGATTTCCATTTGCATGGAATATCTTTTTCCATGCCCTCACTTTCAGTTGGTATGTGTCCCTAGGTTTGAAGTGGGTCTCTGGTAGACAGCATATATAGGGGTCTTGTTTTTGTATCCATTCAACCAGTCTGTTTCTTTTGGTGGGAACATTTAATCCATTTACATTTAAGGTAATTATCAATATGTATGTTCCTATTACCATTTACTTAATTTTTTCGAGTTTGTTGTTGTAGGTCTTTTCCTTCTCTTGTGTTTCTTGCCTAGAGAAGTTCCTTTAGCATTTATTGTAAAGTTGGTTTGGTGGTGCTGAGCTCTCTCAGCTTTTGCTTGTCTATAAAGGTTTTAATTTCCCCATCAAAACTAAATGAGGTCTTTGCTCGGTAGAGTAATCTTGGCTGTAGGTTTTTCTCCTTCATCACTTTAAGTATGTCCTGCCACTCCCTTCTGGCTTGCAGAGTTTCTGCTGAAAGATCAGCTGTTAACCTTATGGGGATTACCTTGTGTGTTATTTGTTGTTTTTCCCTTGCTGCTTTTAATATGTTTTCCTTGTATTTAGTTTTTGACAGTTTGATTATTATGTGTCTTGGCATGTTTGTCTTTGGATTTATCCTGTATGGTACTCTTTGTGCTTCCTGGACTTGATTGACATTTCCTTTCCCATATTAGGGAAGTTTTCAACTATAATCTCTTCAAATATTTTCTCAGTCCCTTTCTTTTTCTCTTCTTCTTCTGGGACCCCTATAATTCAAATGTTGGTGCATTTAATGTTGTCCCAGAATTGTCTGAGAATGACCTTAGTTCTTTTCATTCTTTTTTCTTTATTCTGCTGTGCAGTAGTTATTTTCACTATTTTGTCTTCCAGGTCACTTATCCGTTCTTCTGCCTCAGTTATTCTGCTATTGATCCCATCTAGAATATTGTGAATTTGATTTATTGTGTTGCTCATCATTGCTTGCTTCCTTTTTATTTCTTCTAGGTCCTTGTTAAATGTTTCTTGCATTTTGTCTATTCTAGTTCCAGGATTTTGGAACATGTTTACTATCATTATTCTGAATTCTTTTTCAAGTAGACTGTCTACTTCCTCATCATTTGTAAGGTTGGGTGGGTTTTTACCTTGCTCCTTCATCTGCTGTGTGTTTTTCTGTCTTTTCCTTTTGCTTACTGTGTTTGGCGTTTCCTTTTTGCAGGCTGGAAGTTCATAGTTCCCGTTGTTTTTGGTGTCTGTCCACAGTTGCTAAGGTTGGTTCAGTGGGTTGAGTAGGTTTCGTATTGGGGTGACTAGTGCCTGTGTTCTGGTTGATGAGGCTGGATCTTGTCTTTCTGGTGGGCGGGCCTACGTCTGGTGGTGTGTTTTGGCATGTCAGTAGCCTTATTATGATTTGAGGCAGTCTCTCTGCTAATGGATGGGATTGTAGTCCTGTCTTCCTAGTTGTTTGGCATACTGTGTCCAGCACTGTAGCTTCCTGGTCATGAGTGATGCTGGGTCTTGGTGTTGAGATGGAGATCTCCTGGACATTTTTGCCATTTGATATTATGTGGATCTTGGACATCTCTTGTGGACCAGGGTCCTGAACTTGGTTTCCCCACTTCAGAGACAGAGCCCTGACACATGGCTGGAGCACCAAGAGTCTTTAATCCACATGGCTCAGAATAAAAGGGAGAAAAAATAGAAAGGAAAGAAAGGAAGGACAGAAGAAAGGAAGGAAGGAAGAAAAGAAGAAAGGAAGGAAAGAAGGAAGGAAGGAAGGAAGCAAGGAAGGAAGGAAGGAAGAAAGAAGAATGGAAGGAAGGAAGGGAGGAAGAAAGGAAGGAAGGGAGAAATGGAGGAAAGAAGGAAGGACTGGAGGAAGGAAGGGAGGAAGAGAGGAAGGAAGACAGGAAGAAAGGAGGGAAGAAAGGAAGAAAGAAAGAAGAAAGAAAGAAAGAAGATAAATTAAGGTAGCATAAAATAAAGTTATTCAAATAAAAAATAATTATTAAGAAGTAAAATTTTAAAAAGAAAAGAAACAGAAAAAATGATTCGGTCAGAACCCTAGGACAAATAGTGAAAGCAAAGCTATACAGACAAAATCTCACACAGCAGCACACACATACACACTCACAAAAAGAAAAAAAGGGGGGAAATAATAATATATCTTGCTCCCAAAGTCCACCTCCTCAACTTGGGATATTTTGCTGTCTATTCAAGTATTCCACAGATGCAGGGCACTTCAAGTTGATTGTGGAGCTTTAATCCACTGCTTTTGAGGCTGCTGGGAGAGACCTCCCACTCTCCTCTTTTTTCGCACAGCTCCTGGTGTTCAGCTTTGGACTTGGCCCGGTCTCTGCGCCTAGGTCATCAGAGGGATTCTGCTCTTCACTCAGACAGGACGGGGTTAAAGGAGCAGCTGATTTGGGGACTCTGGCTCAGGCCAGGGGGAGGGACGGGCACGGATGCAGAGTGAGACCACGGCGGCAGAGGCCAGGGTGATGCTGTACCAGCCCTAGGCATGCCGCGTGTTCTCCTGGAGAAGCTGTTCCTGGATCCCGGGACCCTGGCAGTGTCGGGCTGCACAGGCTCCCTGGAGGGGAGGTGTGGAGAGTGACCTGTGCTCACACACAGGCTTCTTGGTGGCGGCAGCAGCAGCCCTAGTGTCCCACACCCGTCTCTGTTGTCCACGCGTACAGCCGCTGCTCGCACCCGTTTCTGGAGCTCCTTTATGAGGCGCGCTTAATTCCCTGTTCTCTCGCACCAGGAAACAAAGAGGCAAGAAAAAGTCTCTTGTCTCTTCAGCAGCTCCATGCCCATTTCTGGAGCTCCTTTAAGCGGCACACTTAAAACCCTCTCTTCAAGCACCATGAAGCAAAGAGGAAAGAAAAGGTCTCTTGCCTCTTTGGCAGCTCCAGACTTCTCCCGGACACCCTCCCGGCTAGCCATGGTGCACTAACCTCTTCAGGCTGTGTTCATGCAGCCAACCCCAGTCCTCTCCCAGCTTCCGACCGGAAGCGCGAGCCTCAGCTCTCAGCCCCCGCCCTTCCCGGCGGGTTAGCAGACCAGCCTCTTGGGCTGGTGAGTGCTGGTCGGCACTGAACCTCTGCAGGAATCTCTCCGCTTTACCCTCTGCACCCTGTTACTGCACTCTCTTCCGTGGCTCTAAGGTTTCCCCCTCTGCCACCAGCAGTCTCCGCCCGTGAAGGGGCTTCTATTGTGTGGGAACATTTCCTCCTTCACAGCTCCCTCCCACTGGTGCAGATCCCGTCCCTATTCTCTTGTCTCTGTTTAATCTTTTTTCTTTTGACCTACCCAGCTATGTGGGGTGTTTCTTGCCTTTTGGAAGGTCTGAAGTCTTCTGCCAGTGTTCAGTGGGTGTTCTACAGGAGCAGTTCCACGTGTAGATGTATTTCTGATGTATCTGTTGGGAGGAAGGTGATCTCTGCATCTTACTTTTCCTCCATCTTCTCTCTGATCCCTACACTTAGTATTCTTAATGGTTCCTAATAATATGTGTGATATGAGTGATTACATTATCATTATACTCTAGATAACAAATTACAGGTGTATTTTAGTGGTATTTTTGTTGTGTCCAAATACATCAGTGACTAGGACAATTACCAATATAATCAAGTATTTTTTCACTAGTGTTTTAAAAGCTGATGCTTTGTTTTATATTTTAATACCTTTTTAAAAATGTAATCCCCAAAACAGACAGAAATACACATTGAAAAGGCTTTGGTTTAAAAAAATGGCATGATTCAACATTGACCACATTATAATTTTTTGTTACAGCTTATAACTATAATAGTTATTTCAAAGAGTAATACATATCAAAATGCATAATTAGAATGAGATACATTTTATTGTTGATAAAAACCAACAGGCTTCTGCAGTAATCAATAGATGATATATGCAGCTCTTTAATTCTTTCATAATTTCATTTAATCATATAATTCTAAAACATTTGGTTAGACAGCTGCAAAGACACTGAGAATATAAAGGATAATTATATTCTCTTCTATCATTATGCACAGCATATTATCTAATTTTGTATGTAAATTGTGTGATAAATTACATGTTAAATTTAAGATATAGAATAATAATAGAATGGTTACTATCATGTGATTTACAAATTAAAATTACACTAACATTGGTTTTGATCTTTTGAAAAAACAATATGTATAGAAGCTATTCTCTAGGTAAGAGTAATGCTTTGGTTTAAAGGATTATCACAGAAGAGATTACCATAAGGTGACTTCTAAGTGTTCAGAAAACACCCATATCCTTATGAAAGTACTTATTTTAATACTAAAAATATTTACATATGGAAAATTAAATTTATCATTTGCATAAAGCATATATAATACATTTAATGTCCAAGGGAGATTGTTGAATTTTAACAAAAAGCAGAATGTTTTCTGATTTAGAAATAGGTACAGGTATGTTTTAAATGCTTAAATAAAATGTAAATACTAATGGGAATTTTTGTAAGATTTATATTCAGATGGGGGTATACTTAAGCAAACATATTTTTTCATCAAATTTTATGCAAGAATTTTTTGAAGAAAAAACATTGATGAATATCTGAAGTTATCTTAAAGGCTTTCAATCAACATAATCTAACCAAGAAATGAGCCCAGGCTTGAAAGTAGAAAAATCTTAGCTCAAATACTGACTTGGACATTTAATAAGTGAGAAATATTTGACAAGATAATATTTAACATCAGTTACCTAATAGGATGATAAGAATAAGAATGGTTGCTTAAAAGACATTAGATAAAATTTTATACTGAGACAATATACATATGGCACAAATATCATTATTTTCTCTCAAAATATATGTATATTTCCTCAAAAAATATAATATACCACCATAGCTCTTTGGACAAACCTCTAATCTGATATGTCTTACAGTATAATGAAACTATAGTTTTCCCTCATTTGAAAATAGTGAAATATATACAAAATATATATATATATATAATCTATAATATGATATATAGTGATATATACATATATACAAATCCCCAGTGTGCCTTACATGTTGAGGAAAAATAAGGCAATTACAATTTTATTCTGAAAAACTGACTGCTTTTCTGAATTAAGGGATAAATAAAACAAACTTACATGGAACTAAACTTTAATGGAAAATCACACAAAAAAAGTGAGAAAATAGACTCAAAATAGGTGGCTAGTTTTGACAATCAAATTACAGCCCATTTTCCTGAATAAAAACATTTTTATTAATATCTCAACAAAATTCATGCTTTGGTGTAACTCACATCTTCATCGTTTTTTGCTGGGAAAATTTTCACCTTAGGTTGAAGCCTCCTTGTGTATTCAGATTTTCCTCAGTGGTTTTTATCCTTGTCTACACAGTACAATCACCTAGGAAACTGCATAAAATTCAAATGCCTGAATCAGTATCTAGAGATACTGATTTAATTGGACTGGGTTTTATCCAGGGTATCAGGGTTTTAAAAAGCTGCCAAGTGATACTGAAGTGCAGCTAAAGGAGGGAACTACTAATAAAGGGACTATTTTGTGCAAATACTAATCAGGTTTAAAATATTTTAAAGCTTCAAACTTACTATATTTTTATCGCCATTGTTCCCACAGAGCTGCATCAATACTTTAAAACTAACTAGCCAATAATTTTTAAGTCTACTAGGTGAGATACACATATTTAACTCACCTCCTCCCTGGTAAGGATTATAACTAGAATTTAAAACAAAACAGTTGCTCATGATATGCCTTTCCCCAACTCAAAATATAGTTATGGCATACTTGTTTGCTCTTTATTAAAACACCAATAACTAAACAAGTCAAAGTTGCTATGTTTATATTTATATGTGTACTAAAACTACTTTTTGTGTAATTCTGTCATGTCTGTTGAGGTATTTCCCAATGGGCGGCTCTCCAGTGGTTCATTATTATTAGGTGTTTCAGTTAAAGTAAGTGTAACAGCCACTCATGTACCACTTACTATGAAAAACTGCAAGGACCACCAAATTAGCATTTTACTAAGGTATTGTTTCAATGATGGCAATTATCACTGATGGTAATGTGACTGCTTCCTAGGAACGAATGTAAACAGTCTTACTTTGAACGATGTTAAAACAGAGCATACTGACTCATATCAATAAAATAGCTTTATAATCGTCAGATGAACTGTACAACTTTGAGAGACTTAGAAACTGTTAACTTGCTTCTTTTCCTATTTACCTAACAAGTTTTAATTTATGTCTTGTAAATTTCCCACATTGATTTAGACTAAGATCAGCTCTAGATGTTCTCAATATTGCAACAGAAATCTCATGGGATTCAGGGCTCTGAAATTTCTCCACAAAATACTACCTAAACACACACACACACCAATAAGAGAAGCAGTTGTACCAGGGAGAACACCAAAACAAACAAACAAAAATTCCCACAAAATGACAACAAAATAAACATCACAAACAAGAAAATCATTCACAAATAGGAATACTGGACACAAAGAAAGGTTTAAGAAGCACTATTGTTTGTAAGAGATAGCTAAAAATAAACTCAGTCATTTATGAAAGTGGGTAGGGTAATGCTTCTCACCTGCACCCTCAACCAGAGTAGATGGGGACAGGAATAAGAAAAAATAGAGAATTTCTTCCCATATTCAAACATTTTCCTATGTTTTTACTTGATGTGTGGACAACTAGGGTGTGTTTCTCTAGGGAATTTTTAAAATAGTCATCCACTTGGGCTGGTTTATTGTAGCACTGTGAAGGTGAATACTATATAGCCTATGATTCTGGGATGATATGTGATTATATTCTGTGATCACTATATAATCTATGATTCTGTGTACACTTCAAAATGAGTACAGTCACTTTCACCAATCTATTATTCCAAATGTAAATTCTTCAGAAGGATGCATTTATATACTTAGAAAGTAGGGATTTTTATTTTTAATTTTTTAAACATCTTTATTTGAGTATAACTGTTAGTTTCTCCTTTACAACAAAGTGAATCATTTATACATATACATATGTTCCCATATCTCTTCCCTCTTGTGTCACCCTCACTCCCACACTCCCTATCCCACCCCTCTAGGTGGTCACAAAGCACAGAGGTGAACTCCCTGTGCTATGCCGCAGCTTCCCACTAGCTATCTAATTTACTTTTGGTAGTGTGTATATGTCCCTGCCACTCTCTCACATTGTCACAGCTTACCCTTCCCCCTCCTCATATCCTCAAGTCCATGCTCTAGTAAGTATGTGTTTTATTCCAGTCCTACCAATAATCTCTTCATGACATTTTTTTTCTTAGATTCCATATATATGTGTTAGCATACGGTATTTGTTTTTCTCCTTCTGACTTACTTCACTCTGTATGACAGACTCCATGTCTATCCACCTCATTACAAATAACTCAGTTTCATTTCTTTTTATGGCTGAGTAATATTCCATTGTATATATGTGCCACATCTTCTTTATCCATTCATCTGTTGATGGGCACTTAGGTTGCTTCCATGTCCTGGCTATCGTAAATAGAGCTGCAATAAACATTTTGGTACATGACTCTTTTTGAATTATGGTTTTCTCAGGGTATATGCCTAGTAGTGGGATTGTGGGGTCATATGGTAGTTCTATTTGTAGTTTTTTAAGGAACCTCCATACTGTACTCCATAGTGGCTCTATCAATTTACATTCCCACCAGCAGTGCAAGAGAGTTCCCTTTTCTCCACACCCTCTCCAGCATTTATTGTTTCTAGAGTTTTTGATGATGGTCAATCTGACCGGTGTTAGGTGATATCTCATTGTAGTTTTGATTTGCATTTCTCTAATGATTAATGATGTTGAGCATTCTTTCATGTGTTTGTTGGCAATCTCTATATCTTCTTTGGAGAAATGTCTATTTAGTTCTTTTGCCCATTTTTGGATTGGGTTGTTTGTTTTTTTGTTATTGAGCTGCATGAGTTGCTTATAAATTTTGGAGATTAATCCTTTGTCAGTTGCTTCATTTGCAAATATTTTCTCCCATTCTGAGGGTTGTCTTTTAGTCTTGTTTATGGTATCCTTTGCTGTGCAAAAGCTTTTAAGTTTCATTAGATCCCATTTGTTTATTTTTGTTTTTATTTCCATTTCAGCCTCTTCAATAAGTGGTGCTGGGAAAACTGGACAGCTACCTGTAGAAGTATGAAATTAGAACACTCCCTAACACCACACACAAAAATAAACTCAAAATGGGTTAAAGACCTAAATGTAAGGCCAGACACTATCAAACTCTTAGAGGAAAACATAGGCAGAACACTCTATGACATAAACCACAGCAAGATCCTTTTTGACCTAGAGAAATAGAAAGTAGGTTTTGATTTAATCTTTTAAAACACATCTTTCTTTCAAGGGTGAATGAAGAGCTCTTTACATAACTGGAAACAAACAAAATCGAGGGAACATGGATTTCACAAAATTTTACTCAATCAAATCAATTATATTAATTGTTAATTACATTAAATTAGGTTTCTTTCATGTTTTTTTTTAAAAATTTACTGTTCATCCAGTTTTAAAGCAGGTACTCACAGTTTTCTAGCAGTGTCAATTTGCATAGTATTAATAGATATTTTCTTTCACAGATATGAGATGTTTTAATAAACTCAGAAATATTTACTGAATGGCTATTATGTTCCAATCATTTTCTACGTTCTAAGAATACAGCAATGAATGATACAAACACATTTCTTTTCCTCATGATTCTTTTTTTTTTTTTTTTTGTGGTACATGGGCCTCTCACTGTTGTGACCTCTCCCGTTGTGGAGCACAGGCACCGGACGCGCAGGCTCAGCGGCCATGGCTCATGGGCCCAGCTGCTCTGTGGCATGTGGGATCTTCCCAGACCGGGGCACGAACCCATGTTCCCTGCATCGGCAGGCGGGCTCTCAACCACTGCACCACCAGGGAAGCCCTGTCCTCATGATTCTTATATTTTTGTGACCTCTGAGTACATTTATTTTCAAAAACCTCTGAGAATGGAATTATTCTTAATGATATAATTATAATTTAAGGCCTACATTTCAGTGAAAATTTTCATATAACTAATTGATATTTCACATAGCTATTGATACTGTCTTAAAAATTAAAAAAATCACTTTAACACATTTTTCTCTAAAGTTACAATTAAAATAGAATTACTGTTAAAAAATTACAATGTAACAATTTTATTTCACAATTTAAAACCATAACAGAACTGATTAAAAAATAATCTTAATATGGTTCCTTATTTATAATAAACTTACTAAGTTTCATATAGTTCCCAATCTGCTATGTTGCATATCACAACATTCAAAAAATCAGGAACATTGCCATTTTGAATTTTTTAAAAAACTGTCAGTTTTATAGTATCAAATAAGTTGAAATTGAATAAAAAGGATCATTACATAGTTCCATTGATTTTTTAACTTGTATTTTTTCATTTTCTTAGTTTAAAATATAATCTCAAGAATTAATTATGCTTATATTGTTATGTCCCTACCACATAATTTTGTAAAAAAAATAGTTTTATTATATTTCTGGTAGTTGATTTTCTTACCTCTAACAAATTATTTAAATTACCTGTAGATAGTTGTTTGCACTCCTTGTTTTGTAGCATTAAATTGGGTGTGCTAATGTGAGGAAGTGTGGAAACCGTATTGAGATCATAGGATAAGGTACTGATCTACCATGGTAGCAGCATAGTAATTTGTTAAATACCCAGCTTCCTTTGACTAGGAAGATAGTGATGTGATTCCAACAGATAAACCCTTGAGAGGTAGCATACCAAGTTTGCGGAAAAGTATCTTGGGAACCATCTAGTGCAACACAGTTCACTAACTCACCAAGCCCACATGATTTGGTATCAAGAAATACATTTTATGCTCATATGATCTTGTTCTACCTGCCTTTTAATATCCATCCAAAAGTTTAATACTCATTCCATAATAATCTGTGGTATTATACATTATTTTTAAACTCATTCTTCTTCAACTTTTTATTTAATGTTAAATATGTTCTTGTCAGGTAAATTGTAATCATTGAAGACAGATGTCTTATGTTCTTAATGTGTCCTCACAATGCCTATTACAGTATTATGTATATAATACTTATTATAAATATACCCTGTGTTTCCCACATAGTCTTCTAAAATGATAACTATTGTCTTCCTTGCACTCATACCAGAGTAATCAATGAGGAAGAAGAGTAAGCTATTACTGGTAATTTTTAAAGTCTAAAAGAGTCATCTAATGTGCCTAGAAGGAAAATTATTCAAAGAACTGTGTGTCTAAGTAGATGTTGACAATATCATGTATGTGGACATGAAAATAACTGAAAATTGTGACAGGGATAATGTGAAAGAGAAAGACAATGAGCTGGGGGACCAAATCTTCAGAAAATGAGAAGGATAGGACTGGGGATTACAAATAACTGGGGCACAAAGTGACAATATGTGGCATAGACTGTTGTCGTTAGCCTCAAAAATAACTGAAGGTTTGGGGAAAGGAGAGTAGGTATTGATATGTTATAATGAGAGAAAGGTAACGTATTTATCCTCACTGATTACTATGTGCATTCCATCTTCCATTTAATCCATTAATATCACCATATTTTCACTGTTCTTCATGCCCTCATATGTGTCTTCCCTACATAGACGATTTAAAATGAAAAACCACTCTTATAATATTTCTCATCTGTGCATAAAGTTTCAAAAAAGTTACCGACTCCCTTTTCTGTCTTATTTGCTTGGAAAAAGTCTATAGTTATAAACCAGTCACCTGCTCTAAACCATTATCAAATAGGTAGACTTGAAGGAGAAAAAACTTACAACCATGTTAAATAATCTTATTTTTAATTTAGGTCACTTGTTGAATTCTTAGAGCAGGTTTGGGGAGTAAAAGTAAGAAGGAAGCTTAATGTTTAAAGGGTATTTTTTTCTTTTAGAATCCAACTAGCAAAGCATTCTATCTCCTCAAATATCTTCCACTAAGAAAGTAGACTAGTATCTTTAATGATTGTAATTTCATAAACACCTCATTTTATATGGTAAGCATTTAGTGTTTGTAGTGGATAACTATATACTATAAGATTAAAATATATAAGGAGACAGAATTAATAAATATAGCTATAAGGTAATGAGTTTAGCAATTATTTATCTATTTTTAAGCATCAGGGTTCCTTTTTAGTTTCTGGAAATTTTACATTTTTAATTTCTTCACCACTGAACTAAAGGGCATCCTTAGCAGTGTCTGATGATCTCACCCCATTTTCCTACCCTATTGACTCTACCACTACTCTGGTAACCTACAGGATTATTCTCCTCTTTATGAAACTACAGAATCTTCTCGCATATCCATGGATATTGCCAAAGTAGAACTATGAAGAAAGTACTGCCTGGAGCCACCATCAAATCTGTCAACTTTCACATGCCTGTCCTCTTCTTAAACCATGTGATCTACATGCTCCTATATAACTATATGCTTGATCTCTGCTTGTGCACTAGATCTCCTTCCCTCTTCTCTTTAAAGTATATCTCTCCTGAGATTTCCCGGTTTTGCTCCTCCATCATCAATATTTTCTTTGCTGCCTGGCCATTCTCATTTGCATAGAAACATATTGTAGTTTATCCTAGGTTAAAGATAAAATAAAAGCCAAAATAAAATTCCTTTTATCCTGTCTCTCCCTCTATTGACTGACTTATCTGTCCTGCTTTTCAGCAAAACCCATTGAAAATGTAGCTGTACTTACTGTCTCAACACCTTCTCTCATTCTCTCTCCAACCAACTCCAATCAAGCTTTGCTTCCCTCACTCCAAAGAATAGTGTATGTCATACTCACCTCAACTCATCTAAATTCTGTGGTCGATTAACAGTTCATATCTAAGGTGTCATGGCAGAATCATTTCACACGCTGTTATCACTCTCATCCTTCTGAATTTTTTTTTTTTTTTTTTTTTTTTTTTTTTTTTGCGGTAAGCGGGCCTCTCACTGTTGTGGCCTCTCCCATTGCAGAGCACAGGTTCCGGACACGCAGGCTCAGCGGCCATGGCTCACGGGCCCAGCCGCTCCGTGGCATGTGGGATCTTCCCGGACTGGGGCATGAACCCGTGTCCGCTGCATTGGCAGGTGGACTTTCAACCACTGCACCACCAGGGAAGCCCCTTCTGGAATATTTAATTTTATGGACTACCACAATATTCTAGTTGGTTTTGCTTCTATAACATTGACAGCTGCTTCTCTGTCTCTTTTGCTTATTCCTTCTCATTTTATGAGCCTCAGAGTTCAAACCCTTTCTCCGTTATTTCTACATTCACTTCCTAAGTTAACTTATTCAGTCCAATGCTCATGAATGTTATCTGAATGTTTGATAGCTCTGTTATATTCACATTATTTCCAGTCTGTGTCTGGCACATCACATTGTTAAGTACTTATTGAATGAAATCAGAAGTGAATGAAACCTATAATATCAGATATTTTTATACAAAGAGCTGTTGAGAGTGTTAGTGGCAGAGCCAGTGCTAGTCTTTTGACTTCTAATCTAGTCATGAGTCCACATTAGGAAGTTTTTCTTTTCATTCCAAATTTATCTTTAAAATGCATTATTTTTCTCTTCAAAATGGCACTTGTCAGATAACTGATCCTCTTAAACTTGAATGTCAGTTATAAAACATTCCACTTACAGTCAAAATATCACTCAATATATCACTCAGAAATGTTAAATCTCTTCTTAATTTTGAGAATAGATTGAATGACCTGCAGTGTCCAGATATTTGGCAATTTTGATTTTGTAAAAATTGAAGTTGATAGACAAATAAATTACAGAAAATATAATATTCCTTACACACATTTTAAACACAATCAAAGTAGAGCTTTAATTTTGATTTTAGACTAGGATGTAAATGGTATCAAGTTAGTAACAGTGCAGTCATGGGAAATTTATTTAAATCTCTCCAAGTTTTACTTGATAAAATGGAAAAAAATCATAACTTTCTCAATGAGTTTTGAGTATAAAATACATCAAATAGGTTAGAATACTACCTAACATATTAAAAGATCTTAAAAAGTTATCATTATTTTATTACATCAGTTAATTCAAGTTGACATTAAGTTAAAATTAAATTTATTGAGTACATTTATGACATCAAGATACATTAATGTTGGTTTGTATCTAGAGTTAAAACTAAATCACAGAGACAAGCTGGGTAGTTCTAAAGTATGTGTTTCCTGACACTTTTTAAGTTTTAACTCCTTAATTAACAAGGGTGTGGTATTACTTATTCTGAGTATTTTTTATATTTGATTTGAATCATAAAATCACCATTTGCCTTCAGAGTATAGTGTTCCTGGATTCATTTCTCATTTACAGAACTATCTGTGTAAGGAAAGAAGAATAATACACATGAAGCAAAATTATTTCATATTCTGTCCAAATCAGTTTCCAGACTGCCTCACTTGGCCATTACTATAACATATTCATGTAAATGTCAAAACATATCTACCGTTTCTTTAGTAGTAAATCCATTTTTGGTTTTGACACCAAAAACTGTTTGCTTATATTTAGAAGAAAATTTGTCTTTCAACCTGCTATTCCGTTACCTGCCATTTTTCAATATTACCCTGGTTGATTTAATTGATTCTCTGTGAAAAGTACTCTTTTCATGTCTGCAGATTTTTTTGTGTGTTTGTCAAAACTGTTTTAATTTAAAACTTAGGCTACATTCATCAAATACCAACGATTTTGGTACAACATAGGATAATTCTAGAGAACTACTTAAGTTTAAAAATATACTTTATTAATGCATATTTACTTAGAATGGCTTTTTGTCATACTCAAGTGTTGTTTGAATGGAACTAAAACAGTAGTGAGTCTCCTGGAAAACATATGCCAGATAGTGACGGTACTGAGAGATGGTTAGGTTAATGATAAATGCGTTAGTGATATTAGGACATTTGTCTGACTTCTTAGAGCAGGTTTCAGGAATACAAGTAAGAAGAAAGCTTAACATTGAAAGATTGTTATTCCTTCAGTATTCAACTAGAAAAGCGTTCTATCCCCTTTAATATCTTCAACTAAAAAAATAGACTAGTATCTTTTTATGGTTGTAATTTCATAAATACCTCATCTTGTATGGTAAGCATTCAGTTTTTTCAGTGAATAATTATATAATATAAAATAAAATATATAAAGAGACAAAATTAGTAAATATAGCTATAAAGTAATTTGTTTAGCTATTATTTACCTATTTACTTTTATATATCAGTTTTCTTTTTTTTTTTCTTTTTAGTTGCTGGAGATTTTACTTCCTCTTTACTACAGCAAACTTAATACTTGTCTAAGATTCATTTTACATCTACTTAATTCATTTCCTATGATATATCTCCACAATCAAAGAACTAGATATTGGTAGTTTAGTGCAAATGGGAGTTAGAAATTAGAAACTTAGCAAAATTGCCAAGCAGCTTGCATCAGGCACTCCTTCAAAGTATGCATTTGAAAACAAAATATCAACTCAGCAAGCTATGTCAACTACTTTTATTCTCCTCATTTATTCCTAGAAGCAGTTGAAAATCCATGAAATTTGTAATGTATGACCATAAAGCTTACATTTTCTATATTTTAATGAGATCTCTTTCCCTTTTACAGGAGAGCTCCCAAAGCAAACTCACCATATTTTAAGTTCAAAATATGTCTGATTTAGTTACTGAAAATTCTTTTGCCTTTTTCTTAATATTATTTAAATATTTATTCAGTAACTCTAGGCATAGTGACATATGCAAAAACACTTATGTACTGAAAACTCTCAGTACTTTTCCCACCTTATGTCGTGGGAAAATGGTGCTGTTCTGAAATTTTGCTTGAAATCTTCATTAAAAGTAACACTATATTTCTATATACTGTAATTCCTTTTTATGTCACCTATATAAAAGTAGAATTGAATGATTAAAGTAATATTTGCTGTGGGTTCAACAGCACTTTTTATATCCTTCTCCACTACTATTGATATAGTCACTGAGCAAAAATATTCAATTTACTACATTCCCATGTAGGAGTGATGATCTTCAATATTAGGAACACTGGTCTTCTAGAAAATAGATAAATTTAGCTAGCATGTCAAAACAAACAACCCCATAATACCATAGACATCAACAACAACAAAAAATGTTTCCCTAACAACTCAATATTTAAATAAATAAAAATCTATAGAATTAGGGTAGCATGGGAAGGGAGATGAGGAAGAAATTAGAAAGGTTAAGGGAAAACCTTGAAGAAGTGAAAAGTAGGACAGAGATGCATCAAGGTAGATATATTTTTATCTCTGTTTCCACTTATAAGTTGTTAAGAACCTGTAAGCTTATATGTTTAATATATCCCTATTTTTCTCATAAATTCTTAAAGCATGATTTTATTCAAAAATAATTCATTGAAGAAGAAGTGATTTGTGAAATGATCTCTTTTATATGTGACAATATTATATAGATTAAGTATGTATTATTAGGTTTTTAGGTAAGCAAACAAAACAAGGCAATTAATTATTGTGATCTACAATTTAATATAATGATGCTTTTACAGATACAGTTTGTTGTTCTACTCTTAGAATATCCAGGGTGATTAGATATATTATGTTTATATAAGAAATGGCAAACAACTACTTTAAGAAATTGACAAATATGCTAAATGAATAATTAAAGAATCTCATTTGCGAAATCCTAATGTTTCCTTGAAGAGGATGCCTAAGGTAAAACAGCAATGTTTTTCACCTCATTTCACTGATGCAGTGGTAATTTACAAGCGTGCCTTGTGAATTGTGAAAGTATATCCCAGTGTATGAATTTGAAGGCATTCAAGCATTGGGATTTTTCTTGTTGCCTTTACATCAGAAAACCTCTGAGACATAAATGGTTAAATGGGGAATAATTAAAAGTAAGGTGAGATTAAATAAGCATAGTCAAAGTACAGAATGATGACTCAACACTTTCTGTTAATGAATTTATTATGTTCTTTTACTGCTTGCACAAATACATATTTCTGTGTGTATTTGGTTAGCTATTACTTTAAATAAATTTTCAGAGATTTAATTGTAACACATAACTTCAATTAAAAATGTACCTTTAGGGCTTCCCTGGTGGCGCAGTGGTTGAGAATCCGCCTGCTGATGCAGGGGTCATGGGTTCGTGCCCCGGTCCGGGAAGATCCCACATGTGGTGGAGCAGCTGGGCCCATGAGCCATGGCCACTGGGCCTGTGCGTCCAGAGCCTGTGCTCCGCAACAGGAGAGGCCACGACAGTGAGAGGTCCGCGTACCACAAAAAAATAAAATAAAATAAAATAAAATAAAATAAAATAAAATGTACCTTTATTCAAGTTATTCATTCCATTTTAAACTTTTTACTTTAGTTCCCAGCTGTTCTATTATGTTGGGTTGAGAATTTTTTTCTCTATAATGCTAATTCACAGTTCTTCTTTAGATAGGAAAACACTGTCAATATTTAAAAAGAAACTAAAAAAGAAAAAAATAATATAGCAGTGAATTTAAATTCCATTCTTATAGAATAAAGTGAAGTAATTGTTCTCATATATTGATAATATACATGACAATCCTCAGAGTTTTGTAATTAAAAATTAACCTTTTCTATCTTCCTTCTTTGTTTACTTTTTACTATTACTAGTTCTCTTACTATGTAAATTCTTTGGTACTGCAATCTTAGTCACACAAATGAAAATAGTATTTTCAAGCACATAAAACATTAAAATACTATGAATTCCACTGTATATTCTGAGTAGCCTCTGTATATATTAATGCCTTTATCTTATCTGTAGTTTATTTTTTATAATTTTTATGAGCAGATTTTCTAGATATTAATCTGCTTACTGTTTTCTTAAAGTTTTTGCATTAATCTCTGTGGGTTATTGCTTTTTTCCTAATTCATTTCTGTGGAGTTTTTTGTTCATCTTATAATACTATCATTATTTTTGACTTAATTCAATTGGAATATTTAATTGATTTATTTTTTCCAAAATGAAATAATGTCGATATTGACTTTATAATGTGGACATTTTTGCATACAACCTCTTATATTTAATGTTACAGAAATTTTTATTTGTCTTCAATTTTTTTGTTTGGTTGTGTTTTATTTTATTTTATTTTGGAAATTTCAAGCAGATTCTAAGGAACTAAGATACACAAGTGACTTTTGAGGAAAAACGTTTGAGACCATACACTCCCCTATAAAAAGCTACAATAATTAAGAGAGTGTAGTATTAGACTAAAATAGAATATACAATAAAGAAAAAAAGAGTCCAGACAAAGACTCATTCTTATATCTTTACACCATATTTGAAAAAAAAATAATAATGAGAGAGAGAGAGAAAGAAAGTAGCATTTATTCTTTAACAAGTGATGTTGGTGAAATTTAATATTCAGATTAGACAAAAAATAAACTTTGAACAGTACTTCATACTATAAAAATAATTAAGATATATCATAAACTTAAATATGGAAGCTAACATAGAAAACTCCTAGAATAAAACATAATAAAATATATTTAAATCATTGGGGTAGAAAAAGACTTATTAAACCATACATCAAAATTATTGTCTAAAAGAAAATATTGGAATATTTTGATATAATTAAAATTTAAAAGTTTTCTCATCAAAAGAAACTATTAAAAGAATTAAAAGACAAGCCACAGCAGAGAGAAGATATTTGCAATGCATATATCTGACAAAGTATGAGTAATCACAATTTTAAAATAAGTAAGAGACATGCAACTTTCCAAATATATAAAATTAGAATGATTTCACCCTAAAATTAAATAATTTAAAGCACAGGGAGATACTTCAGAATATGCTATAACTTAACATTAATAAATAAATCAACAATCAAGAAAAATAAAGAAAGGTTTACTTGTTTGATCATTATTAGCTTTCTATAAGATTTATTTAGTATTTGCCTCAGATAAATGAATATTTATGAGGGTGCATAGAAAGGGAGTGGCCTATATAGTGGAGTAGGTGGACCTTGAGCTAACCTCCATCCATGGGCACACCAAAATTACAACTACTTACAGAGAAACAGTTGGTGAGGAAGACTAGAAGACTAACAGAAAAGATATTCTACAAGTAAAGATATAGAGAAGGAACCACAATGAGACAGGAAGGAGGGGCAGAGACATGGTATAATCAAGACCCATAGCCATGGGTGAGTGACCCACAAATGAGAATATAATTAAAATTACAGAATTTCTACCCAAGGAGCAAGGGGATTGCCATCCCCTTATCAGACATATCAGACTCCCCAGCCCAAGGTTCCTATCCCAGGAAGACAAGCCCAAAGAATGTTTGGCTTTGAAGGCCAGAGGGCAGTGGGAAGTAGAGACTCCACATGTAAAGTGTGCACAAAAAATTGCATATATTCTGGGACAAAGGGCAGAAGCAGCCCTTTGAAAGGAGTGTGGGTAGATCCACCTGCTTATCTTGGAGAGCCTCCTTGAGAGGCTGGAGGAAACTGCACCTCACACTGGAGAGATAAACACTGGCTGCAGCCACTTTGGGGAGGTTGTTCTACCATGAGGACACTGGTGCTGGAATCCTCCCTCTGGCTTATTAGTACCAGGACCCAGCCCAACCCACCAGCCTGTCAGCACCAGTACTGGGATGTCTTAGGCCAAGCAACTAGCTGGCTGTTAACACAGCCTCACCTACCAGCAGTCTGGTTGTATCAATAACACCTGAGCCATCAGCTTCCCCAGGACCTGGCCCTATCCACCAGAGGGCTCAGGACATGGCCTTACACACCAAGAACTGGGTTAAACTTCCTCTACCAGTGGGCAGGCACCAACCCCAGAAGGCACTGGGCCCCAGCCCCACTCACCGTCAGGCTAACATACCATCCAGGGCCTTGCAAACAGAAATCCCAAGACTTTGCTCGCCAGTATGTGGACACTAACCCCAGGACCTGGCCTCCCACACCCATGGACAAAAACTAGCTCCAGGATCCCCTGAGCCCCAGCCCTGACCACAAGAGGTCAGACAGCAGCCCCATGACCAACACAGACCCTCATTCTACTGTGTCAGTATCCAGCCCATGCACCTATAGGCCAACACCAGCCAGGAAGACCCTAGGCCAAACCACATCCACTAACTGACTCACACCAGCTTCAGAACCTTGCAACCTGCTATGTTAAGAACCAGCAAGTTAACATCAGTACTGGGACACCAGGGGTCCCAGCACTGCTTATCAGCAGGCCAACACCAGCTTTAAGACACCTTGGCCAACTCAGTTAGACACTCCAGATCTAGTCCCACTTACCACTGGGCCAACTCCAGCTTTGGGATACCCTGGAAACCACAGCCAACCATGTCAGAACTGGCCAAACCAACCAGTATGCTGACAGGCTGACACTAAATCTGAGAAACTTATCCCAGCAACCATCCACCCAGAAACCTGGCTCTGCCCACCAGAGGGCCAGCACTAGTCAGGGAATCCCATGAGGCTCCATAGGACACCTCATGATGCAGAAAAAAGCACACATTTTAGGACCTGATAAACACCTGGACCATGAGCCAGCCATGCCTACAAGGCCACCCACAGTAGTTAGCCCACCAAAACAGAAGAGCTGATGCACCTACATTGGTGGCAGCCTGAGAACATGTAGTTCTTGTTACAAGAGGAAAGTGTGCTGCTGGTATTCATAGCTTATCTAAAAAAGGCCACATTTCCAAGGTCAGGAAATACAACAAATCTACCAAATACATGGAAATAAAAACAACACATTAAGCAAAATGTGGCAAAATAAGAATATGTTTCAAATGAAGGAATAAGTTAAAACCTCAGAAAAGAATTAAATGAAGTGGAGATAAGCAATCTACCCTATAAAGAATTCAAGGTAATGATCATAAAGATGCTCAGAGAACTCAGGAGAATAGCTGGACAGAATGAGTTGTTAGAAGATTTTAACAAAGAGTTAGAAAATATAAATAATAGGGACTTCCCTGATGGCACAGTGGTTAAGAATCTGCCTGCCAATGCAGGGGACATGGGTTCAATCCCTGGTCCAGGAAGATCCCACATGCCGTGGAGCAACTAAGCCCATGCACTACAACTACTGAGCCTGTGCTCTAGAACCCATGAGCCACAAAAAATGAGCCCACGTGCCACAACTACTGAGGCCCACATGCACCTAGGGCCTGTGCCCTGCAACAAGAGAAGCCACTACAATGAGAAGCCCACACACCACAATGAAGTATAGCCCCTGTTCACTGCAACTAGAGAAAGCCCATGAGCAGCAACAAAGACACAACATAGCCAAAAATAAATAATAAATAAATAAATTTATTAAAAAGAAAAATAAAAGAACAAAAAAGAGATGAGGAATATAATAACTGAAATAAAAAATACATTAGAAGGAATCAACAGATTAGATAATACAGAAGAACAGATCATCTAACTGGAAGAAAAAGTAGTGTAAATAAATGGAACAGACATAAAAAATAAACAAAGAATAAAAAGAAATGAGGACAAGTTTAAGAGACTTCTGAGACAACATCAAGCTTCCTAACATTGACTTATAAGAGAAGAAGAGAGAGAGAAAAGTGCAGAGAACATACTTGAAATCATAATAGCTGAAAACTACCCAACCTGGGAAAGGAAACAGACATCCAACTTGAGGAAGCACAGAGAGTCCCAAGCAGGTTCAATCTAAAGAGGACCACACCAAGACATGTTGTAATTAAAATGGCAAAAATTAAAGTTAAGAAGAGAATATATAAAAGCATCAATGGAAAATCAACTAGTTATGCACAGTAGAACTCAAAATTATCAGCAGACTTTTCATCAGAAACTCTGCAGGCCAAAAGGGAAGGACACAATATATTTAAAGTAATGAAATTAAAAAACAAACAAACAAACAAAAATACAACCAAGAACACTATACCCAGCAAAGCATTTATTAAGATTTGAAAGAAAGTTTGTAGAGAAGCAAAAACTTAAAGAGTTCAGCACTACCAAACCAGCTTCACAAGAAATGTTAAAGAGACTTCTTTATTTGAGAAAAAGGCAACAACTAGAAACATAAAAATTTTGAAAAGAAAATTCTCATTGGTAAAGGCAAATATACAGTAAAGGTACTAAATCAACCATGTATAAAGCTAGTGGGAATGTTAACAGACAAAAGTAGTAAAATCATCTATATCCACAATAAGTAGTTAAGGGATACACAAAACAAAATCATTTAAAATATGATGTCAAAAACAGTAAACATGTCAGGGAGTAAAAACACAGTGTTGTTAATGTGTGTTTGAACTTAAGAAATTTGCAACTGATGTAAGTATATGCATTCCTATATATAAAGCTCATGGTAAACACAAACCTAAAGTGTGTAATAAATATACACACAGAAAAGATAAAGAATCCAAATATAACAAAAACAACACCAAAACAATTCACAAAATGGAATATATATATATATATATATATATATATATATATATATATATATATAATATTCTGTTGCTTTTGGTTGGAATGTTATATGAATATAATAACATTCTTTTCAAGTGCACATGGAACATTCTCCAGGGTAGATCACAAGCTAGGCCATAAAACAAGTGTCAGTAAATTTAAGAAAAGTGAAATCATATAAAGCATGTTTTTCCAAGCACAATCCTAGGAGACTAGAAATCAATGGAAAAAAAGACTGCATAAGAGAAATAAGTGGAGGCTAAACAACATGTGATTAAACAATCTAAGGATCACTGAAGAAATTTAAAAAAAAAACTACCTGAAGATAAATAAATATAAAAGCAAAATAATCCAAAGTCTGTGGAACTGCAAAAGCAGTTCTAAGAGGGAAGTTTATAGTGATAAAAAAACTATCTCAGAAAACAAGAACAATTCAAATAAACATAACCTTATGCCTAAAGGAGGTAAAAAAAGAGAAACAAACAAAACCCAAAGGTAATAGAAAGAAAGCACAAAGATCAGAGCAGAAAAAAATAGAGACTAAAAAGTAATAGAAAATATAAATGAAACAAGAGCTAGTTCTTTGAAAAGATAAACTTTCAGGCTGACTCATCAAGACAAAAAAAGAGAGAGGACCCAAATCAATAAAATCAGAAATAAAAAAGGAGACTTATCTTTTGTATTTCTGTTATCTGTTGTATTTCTATTGATTAACAATAAATTATCAGAAAGAGAAATGAAGAAACCATCCCATTTACAATTTCATCAAAAAAAATACTTAAGAATAAATCTGAGATAAAAGACCTGCTCTTTGAAAACTATGGAACACTGATAAAAAAAAAATGAAGATGACATGAACAGATGGAAAAGGATTCATGGCTTTGAATAATTAATATTTTTAAATGACCATAAATATTCAAGGCAGTATATTGCTTCAATGAAATCCCTATCAAAATAACAATGACATTTTTCAGAACTATAACAAATAATTCTAAAATTTGTATGGAAAATCTAAAGACACTAAATAGCTTAAACAATGTTGAGAAAGAAGAACAAAGACCCAGGTATCACATTCCCTGATTGAAAACCATACTACAAAACTACAGTAATAAAACAATATAATACAGAAAAACGGATACATAGATCAGTGGAACAGAACAGAGACCAAAAATAAACCTACATTTATATGGGCAATTAATCTATGACAAAGCAAAGACTAAACAATGGAGAAAAGACAGCCTCTTCAATAAATGATGTTGGGAAAACTGGGTAACTACATGCTAAAGAATAAAACTGGACTACTTTCTCACACCATGAGCGAAAATAAATTCAAAATGTATTAAAAACTTAAATGTATGAACAGAAACCATAAAACATGTGGGAGAAAATCTAGGTAGTACACTCTTTGGTATCAGTCTTAGTGATGTTTTCTTTGATATGTCTCCTCAGGCAAGAAACACAAAAACAAAAATAAACAAATGGGAATACATCAAATTAGAAAGTTTTGGGTATGAAATGTACAATATGGGGAATATAGTCAGTAGCTATGTAATATCTTAGTCTGGTGACAGACCTTGACTGAACTTCTCATGGTGATCCTTTTGAAATGTACAAAAATATTGAATCACAGAGTTTTGTAACAGGAACTAAGAGTGTTTTAGGCTAATGACAAGTTTAAAAGTTACAAAGAAATTCATTGAAAAAGAGATCAGATTTGTGGTTACTATAGGTGGGGGTTGGGAGAGGGGAATTGGATGAAGGTAGTCAAAATGTACAAACATTCATTTATAACATCAATAAGTACTAGGGATGTAAGGTACAATGTGATAAATATAATTAACACTGCTGTATGTTATATATGAAAGTTGTTATGAGAGCAAATCCAGAGTTCTCATCACAAGGAAAACATTCTTTCTGTTTCTTTAATTTCATATCTATATGAGTTGATAGATGTCCACTCAACTAATTGTAATAATCATTTCATGATGTATGTAAGTCAAATCTTTTTCTAGAAACCTTAAATTATGCAGTTATGTATGTCAATTATATCTCATAAAACTGGAATTTTAACAGAATACATTATTTTTAGTCTGGAAGCTTCAATGCACATTTATAAATAATGATTAAAATTACAATTACAATATAAGAAAATATATATCCAAGACTCATATACACCTATAAAACATAATCATATTTAAATATCCACTAAGAAGGATGCAGTGTTAATAAAAAGAAAAGCAAAAGCATTCCAATATTATTTTCAGGTACTAACTCATTATATCAATGAATAAAAATAATTGTAATTTAAAATTGGAAAAATATTTGTTGTTAAACCTAATTTGAATGAACCATAAGTAATAAAAAGCATTGAAAATAAGAGATAAAGAGACATCAGAAGTCTACTTCAAAGAAAAACAAGGGGCCCTTGTTACAAAGAAAGATAAAAATGAACCAATATTATTAACTTTTTACAAATTTCACTGAAGTTATAATTTCCTCTGTTCTTTTTTTAAATAAAAATGTTATTGTATCCCTGCTGTTAATTTTATTACTATTCTTATTAGCTATATTTGCTATATATTTTACACATATTGATATTTTGTTTCACATATAAACTTAAAACTTCTAAGTTTGTTATAATCATAAGTAAATTGTTTACCCTGATATGTACTGTTTGCAGTGGAAGATGGAAGACTTCCTTATTAGTCTATAATAGCTGTTAGATATTTTATAGCATGAAGGATTAATAAGATTAAGCAGTGCAAGGAGACTGAGAAGCTTATCAGAGGTTTGCATGGATAATAAATCTAAAGGGAGGTAAAGAAATTATCAGCAAGAGCTAAGATGAAGAGGGCAATATAACATTCAGAGGCTTTTGGTTGGAAACCAGAAGATCTGTAACATGGAGTAAACAAGAATTAGAAATAGCTCTCATAAGAACAAAAACCCAACTTTGAATCTTCACACTATCTGTATGATACCTGTCATCTGTGAAGGCTATGTGATTGAGAGAAGCAAAAATAGTCTTTGGAATTTAAATGTACAAAGTTGACACCTAATCACATATATTTAGATACATGAGGAAGAAAAATATAACCAAATATCAATAGATATAAACAAAAAACAACAAAATTAAAAAGCAGAATGAACAGTCATAAATTACTCAGCTTCATTCAGATATGAAAATAAAAAGAGATATGACTAATAAAATTCAGAGCAGTATAAGCTTAAAAATATAATCAAGTTAAATGAAATATACAGTAGAGCACAGTTTTCTCATCTTTTATTTTATTATTATGATACAGTATAGTTTTTTGGATGGAATGTCCTATAAATATCAATTAAGTCCAACTTGTTTAATGTATCATTTAAAGCTTGTGTTTCCTTATTTATTTTCATTTTGGATGATCTTTCCATTGGTGAAAGAGGGGTGATAAAGTCCCCTACTATAATTGTGTTACTGTGAATTTCCCCTTTTATTGCTGTTAGCATTTGCCTTATGCATTGAGGTGCTCCTATGTTGGGTGCATAAATATTTATCGTTGTTATATCTTCTTCTTGGATTGATCCCTTAATCATTATGTAGTGTCCTTCTTTGTCTCTTGTAATAGTCTTTGCTTTAAAGTCTATTTTGTCTGATATGAGAATTGCTGCTTCAGCTTTATTTTGATTTCCATTTGCATGGAATATCTTTTTCCATCCCTTCACTTTCAGTCTATATGTGTCCCTAGGTCTGAAGTGGGTCTCTTGCAGGCAGCATATATACAGGTCTTGTTTTAGTATTCATTCAGCCAGTCTATGTCTTTTGGTTGGAGCATTTCATCCATTCACATTTAAGGTAATTATCAATATGTACATTCCTATTACCATTTTCTTAACTGTTTTGGGTTTGTTATTGTAGATCTTTTCCTTCTCTTGTGTTTCCTGCCTAGAGAAGTTCCTTTAGCATTTGTTGTATAGTTGGTTTGGTGGTGCTGAATTCTCTTAGCTTTTGCTTGTCTGTAAAGATTTTAATTTCTTTGTTGAATCTGAATGAGATCCTAGCTGGGTAGAGTAATCTTGGTTGAAGGTTTTTCCCTTTCATTACTTTAAATGTGTCCTGCCACTCCCTTCTGGCTTGCAGAGTTTCTTCTGAAAGGTCAGCTGTTAACCTTATGGGGATTTCTTTGTATGTTATTTGTTGCTTTTCCCTTGCTACTTTTAATATTTTTGTCTTTGTATTTAATTTTTGACAGTTTGATTAATATGAGTCTTGGTGTGTTTCTCCTTGGATTTATCCTGTATGGGACTCTCTGTACTTCCTGGACTTGAATGACTATTTCCTTTCCCATATTAGGGAAGTTTTCAAGTATAATCTCTTCAAATACTTTCTCAGTCCCTTTCTTTCTCTCTTCTTCTTCTGTGACCCCTATAATTCAAATGTTGGTGTTTTTCATGTTGTTCCAGAGGTGTCTGAGACAGTCCATAATCGTTTTCATTCTTTTTTTCTTTATTCTGCTCTGCAGTAGTTATTTCCACTATTTTATCTTCCAGGTCACATATCCATTCTTCTGTCTCAGTTATTCTGCTATTGATTCCTTCTTGAGAATTTTTATTTCAGTTATTGTGTGCTTCATCATTATTTGTTGGCTCTTTAGTTCTTCTAGGTCCTTGTTAATCATTTCTTGTATTTTCTCCATTCTATTTCCAAGATTTTGGATCATTTTTACTCTCATTGTTCTGAATTCTTTTTCAGGTAGCCTGCCTATTTCCTCTTCATTTGTTTGGTCTGGTGGGTTTTTACCCTGCTCCTTCACCTTTTGTGTGTTTCTCTATCTTCTCATTTTGCTTAACTTACTGTGTTTGTTGTCTCCTTTTTGCAGGCTGCAGTTTTGTATTTCTGTTGTTTTGGGTGTCTGCCCCCATTGACGAAAGTTGGTCCAGTGTGTTGTATAGGCTTCCTACACAGGTGGAAGGGACTAGTGCCTGTGTTCTGGTGAATGAGGCTGGATCTTGTCTTTCTGGTGGGCACATCAGCATCCGGTGGTGTGTTTGGGGGGTCTGTGACCTTATTATGATTTTAGGCAGTCTCTCTGTTAATCAGTGGTGTTGTGTCCCTATCTTACTTGGTGTTTGGCATAGGGTTTCCAGCACAGTAGCTTGCTGGTCATTGAGTGGAGCTGCGTCTTGGTGTTGAGATGGAGACCTCTGGGAGATTTTTGCCATTTGATATTATGTGGAACTGGGAGTTCTCTACTGTACCAATGTCCTGAACTCAGTTTTCCCAGCTCAGAGACACAGACTTGATGCCCGGCCAGAGCACCAAGACACTGTCCTTCACATGGCTCAGAATAAAAGAGAGAAATAAAGAGAAAAAGAAGGAAAAAATAAAAAACAAAATAATAAATTTATTAAAATAAAAATAATTATTAAAATTTTAAAAAATTAAGTAATAAAAAAAGAAGTGAGCCACAAACCTAAAAACAAATCTACTGATCATAACAAGTGCTAGAAACTATACTAAAAAACAAAAACAAAGAAATGAACTGACAGAATCCTAGGACAAATGGTAAAAGCAAAGCTATATGGACAAAATCACACAAAGAAGCTTCCACAAACACACTCACAAAAAGAGAAAAGGGAAAATATATATATATATATATATATATATATATATATATATATATATATATATATCATTGATCCCAAAGTCCACCACCTCAATTTGCGATGATTTGTTGTCTATTCAGGTATTCCACAGATGCAGGGTACATCAAGTTAATTTTGGAGATTTAATCCACTGCTCCTGAGGCTGCTGGGAGAAATTTCACTTTCTCTTCTTTGTTCACACAGCTCCTGGGATCCAGCTTTGGATTTGTCCCTGCTTCTGTATTTAGGTCACCTGAGTCTGTGAGTTCCAGCTCAGACCAGATGGGGTTAAAGGAACAGCTGATTAGGGTGCTCTGGCTTACTCAGGCTGAGGTGAGGGAGTGGTACAGAATGTGGGGCGAACCTGCCATGGCAGAGGCCAATGTGATACTGCAACAGCCTGGGGCGCACCATGTGTTCTCCTGGGGAAGTTGTCCCTGGATCACAGGACCCTGGCAATGGAGGACTGCAGAGGCTCCATGGAGAGGAAGTGTGGATAGTGACCTGTGCTAGCACACAGGTTTCTTAGTGGCTGCAGCAGCAGCCTTAGAGTTTAATGTCCATCTCTGGGGTCCCCGCTGATAGCCGCATCTTGTGCCCTTCTCTGGAGCTCATTTAGGCAGTGCTCTGAATCCCCTCTCCTTGCGTACCCCAAAACAATGGTCTCTTGCCTCTTAGGCAGCTCCAGACTTTTCCTGGACTCCCTCCCGGCTAGCTGTGGCTCACTAGCCTCCTTCAGGCTGTGTTCCCACAGCCAACCCCAGTCCTCTCACTGGGATCTGACTTTTGAAGCTGGAGCCTCAGCTCCCAGCCCCCATCCACCCCAGTGGGTGAGCAGACAAGCCTCTTGGGCTGGTGAGTGCTGCTTGACAGCAATCCTCCATTCAGGAATCTCTGCTTTGTCCTGTGCACCCCTGTTCCTGTGCTCTCCTCCATGCCTCCAAAGCTTCCCCCCTCTGCCACCTGCAGATTCTGCTGGCAAAAGGGCTTCTTAGTGTGTAGAAACCCTTCCTCCTTCACAGCTGTCTCCCACTGGTGTAGGTCCCATCCCTATTCTTTTGTGTCTGTTTTTTCTTTTGTCCTACCCAGGTACGTGGGGAGTTTCTTCGTTTTGGGAGGTCTGAGTTCTTCTGCAGCATTCAGTAGGTGTTCTGTAGGATTTGTTTCACATGCAGATGTATTTCTGATGTATTTGTTGGAGGAATGTGATCTCCACTTCTTACTCTTCCGCCATCTTTCTGTAATCCCCTATTAAAAAAAAAAAATTGTACTAAACTTTATCTTTCTGACATGTAAAAACTTGTACTTCTTTATCTATACAACTCCTGGTTTTGAAGGTAGTGTTGGTTTCACAGTTATATACTTTTTCTCAGCCTCATCAAGTTGTACACATTAAATAGGTACAGTGTTTTACATGTCACATTAATTTTTTAAATTCCCTTGCTCCCAGGAAAAGACTGATTATTTTGTAGTCATAATAACCAGATGTTTTTAAAAACTGGGGTACAGTTGCTTTACAATGTTGTGTTAGTTTCTGCTGTACAGAGAAGTGAATCCAAAAAGAGGGGGTATATGTAAACAGTTTTTGTTTTAATTGAACTTTGTTTAATTGATTTTAATCAATCAGTGCTTTGAACCAGAAGCACTTCTAAAAGTCAACCTCTCAGCCATAGCCACATACTTTTGAATGTGAGCCAATTAAAACCTCATTTTCAACAGTTCAACAGTCTTACCTGAATAACCACAGGTGACATTAACTGACACGCCCCCCTGAAAGACCACTGATCTCTGAACTTGCTTCTCTGAACCCTATATTTCATCAGCTCCTCACTTTGCACAGAGATATTCTCTACAAAAAGGTATAATTCCCTCCTGCTTAAGTATGTGGTGCATTTCAGTCTTACTTTCCTAAGTTGCTATTGCCTCATTCCCTCTCACCTTTCAATGATACAATTTATTGAGTATACTTAAGATTTCTGCACTTTTGTATGTCTATTTTAATAAAACTTTGTTAGACTAAGACAACCACCTTAAGCTTCTGAGATCTAGCCATGGATACTTAAGGAACTCACTGTAAGAAACACCTTAGCTTGGTCCCAAAACACCAGTAAACGTCTGGTAACAAAGGATGAAGTCAGAGATAACATTGGTTTGATATATTCTGCCAATATATTTTCTGTTAACTAAAACTTACAGAAGCTCATAGAGCAGGTTTGATAACAGCTGAAAGTAGTTTAAAAAGTTACAAAACAACTGCATTGTTAAAACATAATAATAAAGTTAATCTTCCTTATTTAGGGTCAGTTTCATTGGTTTCAGTGGCTATATAAACAGACAACATCATAAATAGGCACTAAATGTCCTAAACAAAACTCTGATAAATGATTACAAACCCAGGGTGTTATTTATGCCATTTCTTACTGAATATAAGAAATGCTTTTCTGGGATAATCACAGAATATTAGTCCCTGTAGACATGCACTAGTTGTTACAATTAGGAAATACCTGACTTCCCAGTTTCCAAGGAAGTTTTCCTTCATGAAAGAAAGGAAACAAACCTAGGGTACCATTTGAATAGCTGTCTTTAGATGTAATTCCTGGCATTGGATTATATAACTCTTTCTTCAAATCTTTTCAATCTGCCTGAAATTCCCTCAACATTCTTCTTCCAGAGAGTCATTCTTGCTAACAAAACTGTCTAGAAATATGAAGGGTCTGAGATTTTATCTAACATATTAGGCCAACTATTGACATCTCATAAATTCATTAGTGTTGGAAGAAGTCATAAACTCCTGAGTTATAGACATAGGGCAGTTTATTACTCACAGCAATTTCAACAGCCAGAATAACATTGTTTATATTGGTCCCCCTAATCCCAATTCCCACAGAAAGATGTGAAAAGGGCCAGCTAACACCAGCACATAAGCTGGAATATATTACAGAACCCTGAGCATAGGGAACCCAAATATTTTACTGTGGGTAGTAAACACACCTGCCTTCTAAGACATTATTTTTATTTACTAGACTATAAACATTTATGCTTTATACCTCAGAAGAGGCAACTATACAATGTATTGCTAAGGCTGTTTAGAAAACAAATATTTTTGAAAGGATGGTCTGGTTAAGTGAAAATGTGTGAAGAACTTAGAAGTCATCATAATCATTTTAACAAAAACAACATAAAAGATGAAAACTAGATTACCAATGACTTTTCTAGAACCATCAGAGAATTAAAGTCACAGAGAAAACTGCCATTCTCAAATCTGGAGAAACAGGTAAAAACAGAGAATCATATTCAAGGTAAATTTGTCTAGAGCAGGATCTACTTAATCAATAACTTTTTAGGATCACATAAATAAAGAATGTGATGAATTACTGCCAGCAGAATATGGATTATCTTGGGAGTGAGAGATTCCTAGGTACCTCAGTCTTAGGGGGCTGCAATACATTTATGGGTTTAACCTCTAGGAAAAACAGCAGGTTCTCATGGTGGAGAGATAAATAAAAACCTTCATATTTCTGGCAAGAGGAAGGGGAAAAATAGTCATTTGGAAATATACCCAGAGTATTCTCATAACCAACTCCTACTAAGGCAGCTTAAAAGACGTTTCCAGCTCATGATGTGAACTGGAGGAAGGGAAGTTACACAACTCCTGACACTTCTAGCCTCCTAACTCACCTAAAGAGGGAAATAAAAGTGAATAAAACGTGTGACTGTCATAGCCCAAGGACAAGGACTTACTAAAAGTCTCAAAAGTAAGATTTAGTCATAGGAGTATAGGGCACTTTCCACCCCAACTTCTTATCACTGTTAACAGTGCTTCAGTACAACAACAGTGGATTGCAGCTGAAAAAGCTGCAAGGCACACTCTTTAAGAAACAATTTTAAGAGACCCCGCCAAACAGCAGAGAATGCAAAAATAAAGACAATAGAACTTGAAGATTCTGACACCTATAACTATGGCAAAAACTAAAGACAACCCAAATCCTAGCATGCTTAACATAAAATTTCACACTAAAGGCATAATACTTTTGTTTCTATAATGTGATATATTATGCCTGGTTCACAACAAAAAAATTATAATTCATGATGATAATCAAAAAATTAACAATCTTAAGAGAAAAAGAATCAGGTATAGTGCAGAACTAAGAGTTAAGAGAAAGAGCCTTAAAATATGTTTAATATGTTAAGAACTGTAATGGAAAAGGTAGACAAAATTCAAGGAGAGATAGTGTAAGCAGAAAAATGAATAATCTAAGATCAAAAACAAATGCTAGAAATAATATAAACAAACAGTAACATTAATAAATATGCCTTTGATTGTCTCAGCAATAGACTGGATATGTCCAAGAAAAGAATCAGTGAGCTTGAAGATAGATCAATAGAAATTTCCCAAACTGAAATGTAAAAAGAGAAATGTATTTTTTTAAATACAGAATATCCAAGAACTGAGAGACAATTAAAAAATACATCATATACACAAAATTGGAATAACTAAAAGAAAGTGAAAGGAAGAAAAGAAGGAAGAAGAAAGGAGTAAATATTTCAAATAATAATGGTTAAAATTTTTCTTAAATTAATTACAGATGGTAATCAAGCACAGGTACAGGAAGCTCAGATAACACTAAGAAGAATAATCAAAATAATATTAACTTAGGCATATTATTTTTAAACTACAGATACCAAACACAAAGAGAAAATCTTAAAAGAAGCAGTCAGGGTGGGGCTGGTTGGTATCAATATATAGCAGACAAGGATAATAATTACATTGGACTCTTTGCCAGGAACCATACAAGCAATAAGATAGTGGAGTAAAATTTTTTAAATGTTGAAAGGAAAAAAAAATCAACTACCTAGAAATGTATATTAAAAAATTGAAGGTGGAATAAAGACTTACTGGACAAACAAAAACTGAGAGAATTCATTGATAATACACCTACTATGTAATATATCTTAAGAGAAGTTCTGAGGAAGAAGGAAAATAATATTTGTCAGAAAAAGAAAAGAAAAATATCAGAGGAGAAATAAATTAAAGTAATCATATTAAATTTATCAAAGAGCAAACTATTCAAAGAAATAATAGTAAAACATATTGGGTTATTATAGTATATGTATAAGTGCAATTCATGACAAAAAAATTATAAGGACAGAGGGGAGGAACTAGAAATACTCTGTTATAACATACTTAGACTGCTTGTCTAAAACTATGGTGTTATTTGAAGGTGAACTTAGGTTAGGTGTAAATGTATATTACAAAATCTAGGACATACACTAATTTTAAAAAGAAAAGAAGTATTGATATGCTAAGATAGGAGAGAAAATAAAATCATATAAAATACTGTCTTTAAGCCAGAGAAGGCAGTAAAAGAGGTACAATGGCAGACATGAGATATTAATAAAAGTACATCAATAATCACTTCAAATACCAATTCAAAGACAGAGATTGCCAGAGTGGATAAAAAAAAAGACCCAACTACATTTTGTCTAACAACAACAACAAAAACTCACCACTGTAAACAAAAATTATATTTACATCTACTTATATAATGTATCATCTATAATATATTTAACCACACTAAAAATATTAAGCTATTATTATAATATTTTAACTTAAAATATTAATATAATTATATTGGGTTGGCCAAAAAGTACATTTGGGTTTTTCAGTTAGATGTTATGGAAAAACCTAAACGAACTTTTTGGCCGACCCAGTAAATGTATAATGTAAAGAGATGGAGAATGATATATCATGCTAACACTAAACAAATGAAAGCTAGAGTAGCTTTATTAATTTCAGAAAAAGCAGACTTGAGAGCAAGGAAAATTATTATGGATAAAGATAGACATTACTGATAAACAGTCAGTGTTCAAATAAGACACAACAATCCTAATGTGAATGCACCAAACAGCAGCAATTCAAAATATAAAATATATGGAGAACTTCTCATTTCTGTTTCAGCATGTAAATAGTTTGGAATTCATCATTCTCATTCTCCAACTAGGAAACTGCTGAATTAACTGAAAATCAACAACTCTTCTTAGAGCCATCAGATAATTGAGGTCACAGGGCAAAAAACACCTCCCCCCCCCAAATTGGAATGATCAGCAAGCAATACAGAGAGCCACAGCTTATTGGATTAGAAGTCCAAGAACAGAAAACCATGAATAGATCCAATACTGGAGTAGGATAATTATACTGTAACTGATGGATTGCTGGAACCTCAGTGTGGACCATATGAAGTTACAATTATTATCAGGGGGCTGCAGTCTTAAGGAGAAGTCAATACTTTGGTAAGTTTTATCTTCTGGAGCCATACCAGGTTCTCACAGAAAGGATCAGAGAAAAATCCTTTGTACTTAAAGAGGGGAAGAGGAGGGTAGTAATTTTGGAATATGCCCAGTGCATTCTATTATCCTTAATAAGGCCTGCCTTCAAAGAAAATTATTTATCAGAGAATTACTGACAGATTTTTTCAGAACCCATCCAATCTTGAGGAAATAAAATGTCCAACTCCAACCCACTCTAAACTTCCATGTGGAGGAAAGGAAATACAAAATTTCAGCTTTCCCATAGGGTAAGGGAAATATCAGACTCCAGCTCCTCTAGCTTTCCAGTCTCACCTAAAAGAAGGGACAAAAAATGAGAAGCACATGTGAAGATCACAGCTCATGGGAACAGGCTGACTAAAAGCTAAGAAGCTATAATCATAGGACAATAGAAAATTTCTCCTCACACACCTTTCCAACAAATCAGTAGACTTCATGCATAATAAGATCTTAAAAAGAAAGAACTGCAAGTATTAAACATTACTTAAGAATAAGTCTGTAGAAAAAAATAAAAAGATAATGGAGGAGGTGAAAACAAAAAAGATAGGAAAAAATTTTAGCTTCTGACACCTACAAGTAACAAAAGCCTAATTTTGAGTCAGATAATATTAAAACCTTACACTAAAATTCTATTCACCTCAGTTCCTTTTGAATAGAACATCATATTCATATTGCAACAAAAATTACAAGGCATAAAAAAAAAAGACACACACACACACACAAAACCAAAACACCCCCAGCTTGAAGGGACTGAACACTAATCAAGACTAGAATCAGTTATGAAAGATTGTGGGATTATATTTTGAAGTATGTAATTGGAATTAAACTTTGGAATTGCAGGGTGGTAATTTAAAGCAATTATGATTAGCATGCTAAAAACTCTAAGGGAAAAACTAGACAACATAAAATAATAGAGGAATAATAGAGAGATGGAAACTCTAAGAATGAATCAAAAGGAAATGTTAGAAATAAAAAATACTCTAACATAAATAGATTATACTTTTATGGGATCAGTAGTAGACTGGAGAAAGACAAAGAAAGAATCAATGAACTTGAAAATATGTAAAAAGAAATTTACAATGCAAAAATGTGAGGAGAAAATGAATGAAAAAGATAGAACAGTATTCAAGGATGATGATGCAATCTCAGAATGTTACATATATGTAATTGTAATAATGGAAGGAGAAGTAAGAATGGAGTAAAATAAATTATTTTAACTAATTATTCTTGAGATTTTCCAAACTTAATGACAGACATCAAACCACAGATCCAAGCATCTCAGAACTCTCAGTAAGATAAATACCAAATATCTATACATATGCATAACATCTTCAAACTGCAGAAAAAATATGAAATAAGCCAGAGGGGTAAAATACCCCATGTTACCTATAGAGGGTCAATGATAGGAATTAGACTGAACTTTCTCTTCAGAATCCAGGCAAACATATAGTATAGTGAAATACTTAAAATGTTGAAAGAAAAAAAAATCTATCATCTAGATTTGTGTGTCCAGAAAAATCCTTCTTCAAAAGTGAAAGAGATGTAAAGAAGTTCTCAAGAAAACAAAATAATGACATGATTTGTTGTCAGTAGACCTGCTTTGCACAAAGTGTTATAAGAAGTTCTTCAGAGAGAAGAAATTTATATAGGTCAGAAACTTACATCAGCAAACAGAAAGGAAGAGCGTTAGAGAAAAAAAAGTGAAGTGAAATAAAATATATTTTTCATATTTTTTATTGATCATCAGATAACAGTTTGGTCACAACAATAATAGCAGCTCTTTATTTGGTAATTATAGGTTACGGATATGTGAAACAAATGACAACAATGTTATAAGAACAAGAACGAGGAATTAAGAACACTGTTAATTGTTCATAGGTACTTGCACTACCTATCAAGTGGTATATTGTTATTTGAAAGTGGAATTATATTCGTTGCAAATATACATTGCAAATTCCAGAGTGAACACTAAAGAAAACAAGAAAATAAACTTAATTTATATGTTAAGAGGACTTCCCTGGTGGCGCAGTGGTTGAGAATCCACCTGCCGATGCAGGGGACATGGGTTCGTGCCCAAGTCTGGGAAGATCCCATATGCCATGGAGTGACTAGGCCCGTGAGCCATGGACGCTGAGCCTGCATGTCCAGAGCCTGTGCTCTGCAATGGGAGAGGCCGCAACAGTGAGAGGCCCATGTACCACAAAAAAAAAAAAAAAAATTAAGAGAGAAGAGAAAAAAAATGGAATCATATAAAATGCTTATTTAAAACTAGAAAAGTCAGAAAAAGTGTGGAAAGCAAGAAAGAAACAAAAAGAAAGGATAATAAATAAAATAGAGTAACAATTATGGTAAACACTTAAACCAACTATAATGGCTATCAGATTGAATGTCAATGATCTATGTACCCCAATTAAAATATAGAAACTATCAGAGTACATTAAGAAAAACCTCTATCTTTCTATAAGAAAGCTACTTTAAATATAAAATAAGTGATATATTAAAAGTAAAGTCATGGAGAAAGATATAGTATCATAACACTAATCAAAAAATTTGGAGTAGCTATATTAAAAACAAAGTAGATTTCAGAGCAAGAAAAATTATCAGAGATGAAGAAGGGCCTTACATAATCATAAATGGATTATGTCTCCAGAACACACAGCAAATCTTTAGGTGTGTGTGCCTAATAACACGGCACTGACATATTAAAAGCAAAAAAAAAAGGAAAAGGAGGGGGGAAACAAAACAAAGTAACCAGAAAACAATTACAAAATGGCAATAAGTATATACTTATTTTCAATATTTATTTTAAATGTAAATGGACTAAATGCTACAGTCAAAAAATATAAAATAGCTGAATGGATTTAAAAAAATATTCTGAGACCCATATATATGCCACTTACAAGAGACTCACTTCAGATCTTAATACACACACAAACTGAAAGTGAGGGGATGGTAAAGGGTATTCCATGTAAATGCAAATGAAAAGAAAGCCAGGGTAGCATTACTTATATAAGACAAAATATACTAAAATAAAGGCTGTAACAAGAGACAAAGAAGGCCATTACATAATGATCAAGGGCTCAACTCAATAAGAATATATAACAATTATGAATGTATTTGCACCCAACATATCAACACCTTAATGCAAAAAGCAAATATTAACCCATACAGAGAGAAATTAACAGTAACACAAAATAGGATGGGCTTTTGTCCATCAGTGGACAGATCATCTACAGAAAATCAGTAAGGAGACAATGGCCATAAAGAACACCTTAGGTCAGATAGATTTAATAGATCTATACAGAATATTTCATTCAAAAAACAGCAGAATATACATTCTTTTAAGGTGGACATGGAACATTCTCTAGGACAGATCACATGCTAAGCCACAAAACAAGTATCAGTAAAATTAAGATTGAAATCATATCAAGCATCTTTTCCAACCACAAAGGTATGAGACTGCAAATCAACTAAAAGAAAAAAAGTGTAAAGAATATAAACATGTGAAGTTTAAACAACATGCTACTAAATAACCAATGGGTCATTGAAGATATCAAGGAAGAAATTTAAAAATACTTGGCGATAAATGAAAATGGAAATGTAACCATGCAAAAACTACAAGACACCAAGAAAGCAGGTCTAAGAGAGAAGTTTATAACCATACAGTTTACTTCAGAAAACAAGAAAAATATCAAAAGCAATATAACTTTAAACTTGAAGAAATTTTACAACAAAACAAACAAAATCTGGTCAGTAGAAGGAAAAAATAATAAAGATGTGGGATAAATGAAATACAGCTCTCCCCAAATAGGAAAAAAAAAATAAAACTAAGAGCTGGTTCTTTGAAAAGATAAACAAAATTTTAGACTTTTAGCTAGACTCATCAAGAAGAAAAGAGAGAAAGCCCACATAAATAAAATTAGAAATAAAAGTTAGAAACAACACCACAGAAATACCCAGTATTGTAAGAGATTACTTCATTTATATGCCAAAAAATGGACATCTTAGAGGAAATGAATAAATGTCCTCAATTGTACAATTTCCCAAGACTGAATCAGGAAGAAATAAAAAACATGAACAGAGAGATGATGAATTATGAAATTGAATTAGTAATTAAAAACAAAAAACTCCCAAAAAACAAAATTCCATGACCAGACAACTTCACTGGTGAAATATATAAAACATTTTAAAAGAGGTTAACAACTATTCTTTTTAAACTATTCCAAAAAATTGCCAGGAAAGGAAGACTTCTGAAATCATTCTATAAGACCATCCTCATCCTGATACCAAAAACAAAGATACCACAAAAAGAGAAAATTACAAGATGATGAATACCAGTTATTTATAAATGCAAAATTCTCAACAAAATAGTAGCCAACCAAATTCAACAAATACCTGAAAAAGATCATACACCATGATCCAGCAAGATTTATCCCAAGGATGTAAGGACTTTTCATTATGCACAAGTCAAATAATGAGATATACCACATTAGCAAATAGAGGAATAATAAGCATGTAATCATCTCAGTGGATCCAAAAAATACTTTTGACAAAATTCAATACCATTTATGATAAGAACCCTCAAAAAAAGTGTGTATAGAGGAAACATACCTCAACATTATAAAGACCACATATAACAGGCCACAGTTAACATCATACTCAACGATGAAAAGCTGAAAGCATTTCTTCTAAGGTGAGGAACAAAACAAGGATACCCACACCTGCCATTTTATTCATCATAATATTGGAATTTCCAGGCACAACAATTAGAGAAGAAAAAGAAATAAAGGAGATCCAAATTGGAAAGGAAGAAGTAAAACTGAGAGTGTTTACAAATGACCTGATATTATATATAAAAAAATTCTAAAGGTGCCACCACAAAAACTATCAGAACTAATAAATGAATTCAGTAAAGTTTCAGGATACAAAATTAATTTACAGAAATATGTTGCATTTCTATACAGTAACAATGAACTTTCAGAAAGAGAAATTAAGAGGACAATCCCATTTACAATTGCATAAAAAAGAAGAAAATAACTAGGATTAAATCTAACCAAGGAGGTGAATGACCTGTACTCTGGAAACTATAAAACATAGAAAAAAGTAACTGTAAATGACACAAACAAATCAACAGACTTACCATGGTCTTGGGCTGGAGATATCAATAGTGTTAAAATGGTGATACACCCCAAGGCAATCTACAGATTCAAAGTAATCCCTATCGAAATACTCATGGTATTTTTCATACCTATAATTTATAAAATAAGGAATCCTAAAATTTGTATGGAACAACAAAAGATCCTAAATAGCCAATCACTCTAGAGAAAGGAGAACAAAGTTGGAGATACCATGCTCCTTGATTGTAACCTATACGACAAAGCTAAACTTATCAAACTAGTATGGCACTGGCACTAAAACAGATTCAGATAAATGGAACAGAATAGAGAATCCAGAAGTAAACTCATGCTTATACAGTCAGTTAATCTACAGCAAAGAGGCAAGAATACACAGTGTTGAAAAGACATCCTATTCAATAGTGGTGTTGGGAAAATTGAATACCTACATGCAAAAGAATAAACCTGGACTACTTTCTCACACCATATACAAAAATAAACTCAAAATGGATTAAAGACTTGAATGTAAGGCCTAAAACCATAAAACACGTAGAAGAATCAGGCAGAGTCTCTTTCACATCAGTCATAACAATACTTTTTTAAAATATCTGTGTCCTCAGGCAAGGGAAACAAGCAAAAATCACCAATGGGACTACAATATGTTAAAAAGTGTTTGCACAGTGAAGGAAACTATCAACAAAAGAAAAAGGCAGCCTATTGAATGGATGAAGATTTTTACAAATGATATATGTGATAAGGGGTTAAGCTCCAAAATATACATAGAATGCATACAACCCAACAACACAAAAGCAAACAACCCAATTTTTAAATGGGCAGAGGTCATGAATAGACATTGTTAGAAAAAAGACATACAGATGGCCAGAAGACACATGAAAAGATGCTCAACATCACTAATCACTGGGGAAATTAGAACCACAGTAAGATACCACTTCACATCTATCAAAATGGTTATTATTAGAAAGATAGCAAATAACAAGTGTTGGGAAGGATTTGGATAAAAGGGAAGCTTTGTTTAGTGTTGATGATTACAAACTGTTGCAGCTACTATGGAAAACAATATGGAGGTTTCTCAAATAATTGAAAACAGAACTGCCATATGATCCAGCAATTTAGCTTCTTGGTGTTTACCGAGAGAAAACTAGAACACTAATTCAAAAGAATATATGCTCACCAATGTTTTTTGCAGCATTATTTAAAATAGCTAAGATATGGGAGCAATTAAGTGCCCATCAATATATGAATGGATAGGAAAGATTTATATTATATATATATGTATATATATATATTTATCATGGTATACACACACAATGGAATATTATTCAGCCACTTTTAAAAATGAAATCTTGCCATTTGCAACAACATGGATGGATCTAGAGGGTATTATGCTAAATGAAATATTTCAGACAGGTAAAGCTGATACCATATGCTCTCACTTATACATGGAATTTAAAACACCCTAACCCTAACAAACAAAACAACAAAGCCTTGTATATACAGAGAACAAACAGGTTGATGCCAGAGGGGAGGGGTTTGGGGTGTGTAAAATAGGTGAATGGGGTTAAGAAGTACAAACTTCCAAGTACAGAATAAATAAGCCACAGGGATACAGCATCAGGAATATGGTCAATAATATTATAATAACCTTATTACAATGGGAACATGATTACTAGACTTGTGGTGTTCACTTTATTAATGTATGCCAATATCAAATCATAAGGTAGATCACTGAAAACTAACACAATATTGTACACCAACTATATTTCAATATGAAAAATAAATAAAATCTTTCTGAGTAAAGAATACAATTTGTCAAAATTTGCAGATGAAGTGGAAGCAGAGCTTAGAGGAAAGTTTATAGCATGCATGCATATAATAGAAAATCAAAATGCACAATGAAAATGTATAGTAACTTTTGATAAATAATACTATAATTCCTCCAAACATTATGTTCAATAGTGTCTTGACTACTCAACATCCTTTGCATTTCTAAATTTCAAAAACAATTTTTGTTTTTAGGATTTTACAATTATATTGCAATTATGAGTCAATAGTTTATTGTGGAGAAACAGTATTAACTTTCTAATATGTGACTATGGTTTGTTTATTTAATTATATGCCCTTTGATTATCTCAATAATATTTCTATATTTCACATATAGATATCGTACATCTAATAGATTTATCACCAGTTGGTAGATATTTGATGTTATTGTAAATGTACCTTTTAAATATTGTTGTCTACATTTATGTCAAATGTTATTTCTATTAATAAAACAACTAAATATGATCTCTCCAATCAATAAAGGGAAAAGGTATATGAGGTTTTATATAATCTGGTACATTTTCCAGTGTGTAAAAAGAGCTTCCTTTCTTTGTGATTTTGTTTTTATACGAGGTAACTTCTAGAATAGTAAAACCAGTGGCCTTTCATTGTTTTCCTACCTTTGCTAAGGGAAGTAGGAGTGATTTACCTGAATGGCAAATTTTGGAAAAGGACAGTTGAAAGATCTGTTGTTGTGTTTGCTGTTAGATTTTCCTTCTGCAGAGCAGTTGTGTTTTGGTCTGCTGCTTCTGTATGAGAAATGACTTACTACTCTCTGGTAATCTTGTAGTTGTACAACTGTGCAAGTGATCTTATGTGGAAATCTACTTATCTTCAGAGATTATTAGCAAATTTACTTGGTCATACATATAAAAAACACATTTTAAAATTAATCCCATTTATCAAATCTCTATTCTCCTATTTACTTCTGAATAACAGAAGAGAAGAAAAATGTTTTTTGCAGTACTACCCCCATAATTACAACATGACATATAGTGTTTCTTCTTTTATTACATTATCTTAATTTATTTTATATGTTCCTTGTAATTTCTATGTTGTCCACTGATTCTTTCTTTCTTTCTTTTTTAATTAAATCATTTATTATTTTTGGTTGAGTTGGGTCTTTGTTGCTTTGTGCAGGCTTTCTCTAGTTGCAGCTAGTGGGGGCTACTCTTCTTTGCGGTGTGCTGGCTTCTCATTGAGGTGGTTTCTCTTGTTGCAGAGCATGGGCTCTAGGCATGTGGGCTCAGTAGTTGTGGCTCTTGAGCTCTAGAGCACAGGATCAGTAGTTGTGGTGCATGGGCTTAGTTGTTCCACAGCATGTGGGATCTTCCCAGACCAGGACTCGAACCTGTGTACCCTGCATTGGCAGGTGGATTCTTAACAACTGTGCCACCAGGGACGCCCTCCACTGACACTTTCAATAACTGTTTATTGAGTAATAAACAAAATAGACGTGTATCTTCTGTTATAGAGCTTTTGAGTTATGGGTCAGAAAGGGATAATCAAGTAATCACACCAAAATATTTGTTTATAATTATGATGACTACTGTTACAAAAAATAAAAGAAAACTCTGATACCTTATACAGAGAAGCGCCTTATGTGGACTAGGTGAGTGTGGGCCATAAATGTTTCTCTGAAAAAGTGATTTTTGAACTGAAATCTAAGTAATGAATAGAGTTTATTATTGTTTTTAAAACAACATAAAGAACATAGACATTATTACTTCTTTTGACTCAGACAATATATTATTTTTCTCTTGGTATATACCAGGAATTGGCAAACATTTCTGTTTAAAAACCAGTTACTAAACATTTTTAACTTTGTGAACTATATGGTCTATGTTGCAACTACTCAACTCTACCACTGTAGCATGAAAGCAATCATAGATTATATATAAATGAATGTGCATGATAAGTTAAATAAAAAAACAAAACTAGAAAAAATAACAAGTGGTGAGCTGACCCTAGGCCAAGCCTAATAATATACTACATTGTTTATTTCTACTTCACTTCTTATAGAAAACTTTTTCCATTAAATTCTTTTAAATAAATAATTCACATCCGCTTTTTAATTACTTTTTCACATAGTGAAAGGATTTTGCATTTGTAACTATTGAATTGCCCTTATTTCATCCATTGTACAATATGTATTTAACAACTTTTTTGTGTGTATCATTTTATTTCTTCCAGACGTGTTATTTTCAAGTGCAAAATCTTGTGTTCAATATCTTTGTAACAGTCATTGATCACAAACTTTAATGAGACATTGTTCCATAATTACATACCCCTTGAGATGTTATACAAAGTAACATGTCAAATAACTTTAGAAACCACTGTATATAACTGGTTTCCAAATGCCAAACAGTAACATTTTCTTATGTACAGAGCAAAATTAGAAAAAAATGAGTACTATATGGTTACTTTTGATAAACATAAATATATTTATTTTAAGACTAACTTTGAAGTTGTAACTTTCATGTATTTCAGAAAAAAAGTACTTCCTTTAAGGAAATGATGGTAATGGTCTTATTAAATTATGCTAGAAAGTGTTTTATAACATACACACTCACATACATTAATCTCTGTTTAGTGTATACATCTCTTACGCTCTATGACCCACTAAGGAATGAGGATAGAATCCTGTGGATTGCATTTGCATTTGCCAATGCTTTTAGTACACTGACATTTAACAAATCAAGGACTAAAATTTGAAATATTTTAACTAGATAGGTACTCTTTTATTAACTACTCACTTTCTGCTTCAATTTCTGTTTACCTATGATTGCCTTATTCTCCCAGTTTGAAGATAATTATCCTTATTATATCACTGGTTACAAAGCTCTTTTAGAACAACTCTTGGAAAGAGAAGCATTATTGATATCCCATGCATATCTGTTTGATAAGGTTCATTTTGAACTGTGTTTTGAATTTTGTTTCCCAGAACTGAATATATTATTTAATATAGACTGATCAACTTAACATCTACAGTATCATTAAGAGCTTTTAAATTTTTTGTTCTGTTTTAGTTTTTTATTTATACTATGCTATCTTAGACTGCATTAGATATTTATGAAATATTAAATTGTCTCACTCAGTTTTTAGTCATCTAAGAGGCATTTCTTTTGGGGAAATCACTCAGTTTTTCTAGAAGTTGTTACTGACCCTTTCCAGATTCTTGGACAACATTATCATTGAAGTGAGTAACACTTACACAAGACTCTAAGGCAAACAAAGCTTTTTATTAAAAGAAATAGCTTGTGCACAAGGGAGAAGGCAGAAAAAAATTGCCAGATCCCCAAGTAGAAGTGGTGAGTTGCTTTTATAACAAAAGAGAATTTGTCTCATGATCACTGATGATTTCCAGAAATATTCAAACTTCTTTCTTTTAAATTTTTTAAAAAAATTTAATATTTAATTTATTTATATGGTTGTGTTGGATCTTAGTTGCAGCATGTGAACTCTTGGTTGTGGCATGCATGTGGGATCTAGTTCTCTGACCAGGGATTGAACCTGCATTGGGAGTGCAGAGTCTTAACCACTGCACCACCAGGGAAGCCCCTCAAACTCCTTTGATCAGCAGGTGGCTATAAGGAATAGGGAATGCTTCTGTGAGGGAAGAGAAATGCATGGGAATTTTCTGAAAGAAAGCACAGAAATGGATAAACTTAAAATTTATAGCTGAGTTTCTTGTTTTGTGGTACAATTAAGTATACTCATTAGTGTAACAGAGATAAAGTTAACCCTTTATTCCTGTGAGACTGGTTTTTTGTTTGTTTGATTGTTTGTTTTTGTCTCTAGAACTCAGGCCCCCAAGGCCTTTGTTCTTTAGCTTGGAAGACCCATTTTGCCCATGGTCATTCCCTGGTCCTTTTCAAAAATGGCTATACTCTTGTCTTCCTGCTCAAAGTGGCTGGAATATTATCTTGCATAGATTATTTTCAGGGTATATAGAAAATCTGCACATCATCATTAATTGAAGCTTTGGTTAGAAACTATGGCTGGTAGTCCAAAATTGATGAAAAAAAACCTGTAAAAGAAAGAAAACTATCATTAGGATGTGACAAGAGAATTTGTTCAGTAATCTACTGTGATTCTAGTATGCCATTCCATAAGAAGAAAACATTTCTTTAACAAAATAGCTGAAATTGGAAAGTTTTGGGAAGAAGGTGGATGAGTAAGATGTGGAGATCACCTTGTTTCCCACAGATACATCATAAATACTTCTACATGTGGAACAATTCTTACAGAACACCTACTGAAGGCTGGCAGAAGACCTCAGACTTCCAAAGAGGCAAGAAAATCTCCATGTAATTGGGTGGGGCAAAGAAAAAAGGGAAAAAAATAGACAAAGGGATTGGAATGGAACCTGTGTCTCTGGGAGTGGGCCGTGAAGGAGGAAATGTTTCCATACACTAGGAAGCCCCCTAACTGGTGGGGACAGGGAGGAGTTTTGGAGCCTCAGAGGAGACTGCAGCAACAGGGGTGTGGAGGGCAAAGCAGAGAGAATCCTGCAAAAAGGATTGGTGCTGACCAGCACTGCCCATCCTGAGACACTTGCCTGCCCACCAGGGATGGTGGGGGCTGGATGCTGAGGCTCAGGCTTCAGAGATCAGACCTCAGGGAGAGAACTGGGTTTGGCTGAATGAAGACACCCTGAGGGGGCTAGTGCATCACAGCTGAGGGCGTCCAGGAAGAAACCTGGGCCTGCCAATTGGCAAGGGACCATTATTGTGGGGTGTGTGAGAAGAAGGGCAGGCCAGCCATAGGAGCTTTTTCTCTGTGTTCTCACAGACAACAGGGCACTGCCTACACAAGCTCCAGGGCTGGGTGCAAGTCATGACTGCTATCTTGGACCACAGAGGCGGGTGCAACAGCTATAGCTACTGCTGCTGCCACCAAGGGTCCTATGAGCAAGTGCAGGTCACTGCCCACACCTTCCCAGATTTTATGAGCAGCCCACCTCGGCCAAGGGTCCCATGATCCAGGGCCAACTTCTGCAGAAGAGTGAATGGTTTGCCGCAGGTTGTTGCAACTTCCTGACAGCCTGTGCCACTATGAGGCACTTCCCACACATCTCAACTGTGACCGCCATATCTCTCCCTCTCAATTGGCCTGAGTGAGTAAGTGAGACCTAATCAGCCACTGCTTTCATCCCCTCTTGCCTGGGTGGGGAACAGTTACCTGAGGGTGGTCCACATGCAGAGGTGGTGCCAATACCAAAGTTGAACTCCATGCGGCCAGAGAAAGGGAAAATTCTCCATGCAGCTGATGGAACAGCAGATTAAATCCCTGCAATATGCTTGGAAAACCCTACATCTGTGGAA